>NW_008246063.1:1173835-1200498 GCF_000691975.1 Corvus brachyrhynchos
AGAGGGGAAAGGCCCGCACCCACAAGAAAAAAGGGGGACAGGGCAAAGCCTGTGCTGCAGCAGCAGCAGCAGGTACCTATAGGAGCTCTTCCAGCTTGCAGTGAGTTCTAGCCTGGCCTGCAGGGAATGAAGATGCTCCCACACATGCCCAGGATATTTCAGCTCCGTGGTTGCAGCAATTTTTTTTTTTTTAATGAGAATCAGGGGTGGCAGAGACTGAGACTGAGGCTCAGCCTTGGGAATGTCATGTGGAACATGCATTCCTTCTCACCACTAACAGCTGAAGGGCTCCATCCTGAACCTGCTGGATGCTGAAAATCCAGCCAGGAACCACAGGACCGTGCCAGTGTCACCGTCTGGCATCTGACATCAGGATGTGGTCACCCCTTTCCCAGCCGTGGGGACCTGTGTCTTCTGAGTCTGCATATCCATAAATGTCAGGGATGGTTCTGTGCAGCCTCTGCCACATGGGATGGCAGGATTTCAGCTGGCTCCTCTGCCAGTTCTCAGTCCCCAGGAATAAAGGCAGGACTGCTCACATCTCTGATTGTTCTTACACTTCCCCGGCACTGCCAAATTCCCACACTGGGGTCAGGCCTGTGACATTTCCCCTCTGGGTTGGCTGTTGTCCATCCAGGCTCCCTGTGAGGACCCCCTGCCTGCCAGGTTGTGAGCAAACCCAGCTTCAAGAAACTTGCAGCCAAAATGAGCCACTGGAGCACTTCCTATCCATCCACAGTGGGTGGACCTGGGAAGTTCCTCTGCAGGCACTTTTAGGTTGGCATTTTTTTCCCCTCCCTTTATAAAACAGCAGCTCCTGCCCAAATCCAAGAGATGAAGACAATCTCCCCTGTCTGAGCTTCCTTTAGCAAGGAAAAATCAGAATTGCAACAAAAACTTAGTGTTTTCCTTCAGATTACATCTCTTGAGCTGCCACAAATAAAGGCTCTGCCTAAGCCAAGCTGCTGTTACCAGACAAAGTTTCCTTCCCAGTTTGGGGTGAGCCTCCAATACAGTTTTTCCTCAGTGTTTCACAGCTTTTGGTTTTGCCCAAAGACAACTTACCTGTCTCACTTCCTGCTGTATCCCTGGGGAAATTTAGCCAGAAGATCATCAAGCAAGAGACTCTATCACATAAATCAGCAGAGATGAGGGCCCAAATGAGTGGGAAAACAAAAAGACCACATAGAAATGGTACCTGTGGAGTCATTCAGCCATCCCTGTGCACCGATTTCAACTTCTGTGGCCTCCAGACAACGTGTTCAGACTCAGCTCTGGAGCCCAGGTGTCTGCATCCACATTTTGGTGACCAGGCTAGCACAAGTCACACCTCTTGGAAAACCTGAGAGGTTTTTCCTACCATTCCCACTCCTGCACACTGAGACCTACTGAAGGCCCACCCAGGGCAACTCTGGAAGAGGAAAATGGCAGGACCTGGGGAAGGTCCCCCTGGGGGAGGAGCTGAGTGACAAGACAGCTCTGGAACATTTGCCGTGGCCTGGCAAAATAAAATAACCAATGAAACCCTCAAAGATCTTCCACAAAAGTTCCTCTCAGCAGCTCCGGGGAGCTGAGTGTCAGCACTCTGAGAACCTGCCCCAGAGGCTGGATTAAACAGCTAAAACACTCCTTCTAATCACTCATCAGCTTCTGAGCCACTTTAGCAGATGTGAGAAAGGAGAAGTTAAAGAAAAGAGATGGGTTTATACTTGTTTTGAAGGTGGTGGGGATGTTTGTATTATTTTGCCCTGACTTGCTTGGGCAGCAACTTCTCAGTGGATAAGTTTCAATTTGCCTCCACGGCAAAGGGGAAAATATCACAGTGCTCATCCCTGTTTTGTTCTGCTGTTTTATCAGGATTACAGATGGCCCTTTGTTCAAGGAAAATATTTTTTTCCTGCTTTTTTCTCCTACAAGAAAATTAAGATCTCAGCTATTCCACAATACCTGGAGAAGTGGTCAGGTATTATTACAAGCTGCTTAAATGCTGAACAATTCAGGATAAAGTTGTTCTCCTGGCCAATTCCTCTATTTTATTTTTGTTTTTCAATTTTTCTTTATTTTTTACTTTTAATTAAAAAAATCATTATAACCTTGACTGCAGCTTATAATGAACACTTAGAATAATAACAGTTCCAGGGTATGAACGAACATTCTACTCATCCCTAACAAATCTATGAGCAAAAGTCAATAAGAAAATAACAGTGACGTGTTTAAGACAGGATTTCTGTTCTACTTTTAAATCTCTTCTTAGGTTTTAGTACAGATCAAAGTAAAGAGAAGGAAAAGATGCAAGAAAATTAGAAACCCTTCTTGGTTCAAAAGTGCATCTCCTTGGGCAAAGGCAACAGGGGACAGATTCACTGAGAGGCAAGTTCAGAGCCAAGTGAGCAGTTTTGATATGGAAAGATACAAGGTTTATCTTGTAGTAGGGCACAGACATCAAGATGTGCATGGAGAAGTCTTCTGGAAAGATTTATTGCTCACATATCCACTCAAATCCTTCCCAGCATGAAAACTTCAAAATGGGGCTCAGCAGTTTGTCTGCAAAGAGGGTCTTTGGACAATCGATCAGAATTTATTTATTTATTTATTTCAATGGAATAAATCAGTTTGTGATGCCCCACTCTGTGGGTGTACTCTCCTTCCAAACTAGGACTTTCCATTTATCTTAAAATTCCTTCTTCCCAAATAATCTGAGCTGAACTAATCTCATTGCAGTTTGGAGGAGGAGCTGACTGGGAATGCAACGGAAAAAGGACAGGAAGTGGAGTGAAATAATTTATTGTATCATAGCCCCTCCGGGATTTTTGCAGTTAGGATTGGCTTTGCTGAATGTTGTGTTCTGGAAAAAGTGAAGTAAATAATGAGTGCAAACAAATTCATTCTGCATGGAAATCCAGCCCTGTCTCCATGATCCTCCACCCCATCCCACTCCTTGCCACCATAACCTCAGGAGATCTACCATGAAGAAGAACCAAAGTTTTGCCCCTGGGGAAGGTCAAGGGAAGATGTTACGCCCCTTGCTCAGTGCTGATGAGGCTGGACCTGGAAAACAGGGTCTTCACCCTGGAAAACAGGATCTTCCCCCTCTCACCACTTCAAGAAGGCTGCAAAGGAATCAAACAGGTCTCATGGAGGGCTTGGAAGATGGTTAGGGATGAGGAAGGATGTCCTGCAAAGAGAATATGGCAGACTGGGTCCCCCCTAGTTTTTCCAGCGCAGAAGGGACACATTAAGGAGCTTTTTTCCTGTTGTCCCATGTGTTCCCATGTTCAAAGAATGACCAGCCCTGCAAATCCTGCTCTCCCACTCCCAGTGCCATCTCTACCTTCTTCCTTCACACGTTGTTCACCAAGATCACCGTGGCCCTTCCTCCAACTCCACTCAGGCACACCTCAATCCCACAGCTGGACATTTTTTCAGGATCAGCTTCCAGGTCCTTGCACTCCTACTCTCCCTAGCACAATCCACAGCTGAGTCATGACTACAAAGTCACCACCAAGCATGGGAGATACAGATTAAATATCCCTGGTGTGGGCAAACCTCAAAGGGAATTTAGCAATTGTGAGTCAAGGAGATGGAATTCAATATACCAGGTTTCATTTAAAAAAAAATCTAAGCCTAATTGCAACATATTTTAAATTTATGGAAATGTTAAAAAATGCATGAAATCATTTTAGCCCTTATTAGAAGAATATATTTATGTCCTTTTATTTGAACTTCCCCCTTATCAGGAGATACTTCCCAGCCTTTGAAGACAGTTGAACTTTCCTTAGTTATTTGACTAGCCAGAGGAGTTATTCAAACATTCTTTACTCTGAATTTGAAATAAAAAGAAGGGAGTAATTATAATCAGCCATTTGCTTGCATTTGTTGAGCTGAGTTGTCTCTGCTGTTGGCTTTCCTCTTCATGCCCCTCTCAACTCAGTTTAAAGCAAAAGAACTGGGGATGAAAGTGCTGGAGGTTCACCAGCTCAGCTCATCAATATCTGGTGTGGGCACTCTGTCCCCTGTTCTCTGGAGAAGAGGACCTGGAAAGAGGATGTGTTACAGGAAAAGAGTGGAGCACCCAGCGAAGCCTTTGCATCACTCAATCTCTGTCTAACAGCCAGATCTTTCTCCACATCTTAGCACCAGGGGCTTCCATGTGTAAAAGAAAGGGACAGGGTCACTGCTGTTGAACTAAACCAAGAAGAAGCAAGATTAACATCCCTCTTAGCTTTAATTATTTGGGAGAACTGAAAAAAATGCCTTTGAGGACGTGGCAGATTTACCACCAGCATACAAAAACCTGATGTAAGGCTGATTATAGATTCCTATAAGTTCTTTGGGCTGAAGGCCGGGGAGGTGTAGGAAGACTGTGCCAGCACGTGCGCGTGTGCATGCGAGACAGGCAGGGACGGGCAGGGACGGGCAGGGCCATGCACAGCCAAATCCACACGTTCCCCTGGGCTTGCTGCTCCAACATAGCCCTTGGGCAGCTTCCCCGAGCCTCTGGAGCACCCTCCATTTTTACGGGGATGAGGCCAACCTCCTCCTCCCAGGAAGAGCGCCCCGGCCCCACGCGTGCAAGGGAACATGCCTCCACTTACTATTGCAAGCCTTCCTATTGCACAGTCGTCCTTCCTCCAGGACTCCCTCGCAGGCCAGGCCCTCGTTGGGAAGGGGCTTGCAGGAGCGCATGCGGGTCTGCAGGCCGCCCCCACAGTCCTTGGTGCAGTCGCCCCAAGCCGACCACGAGTTCCAACCACCTGGGCAAAATCCAGAAAAGCCCTATCAGCTTCAGTGAGAGTCCAGCGCCCAGGGAGCCGAGGCAACACCAGCCTGGCAAACCCTGCCTGTACCAGCTGCCAGGACCTGAAACTGGGATGTCTTTAAAAGTGGTGGAACTGGACACTGCAGGGTAGCCCAGAGAGTCAAGAAGGGGAAGGGAGAAGCATTGCCTGCTTTTACATTGACTTCTCTTCAGTTATTACTATTTCCAGAGTTTAAGAAGTGGTTGGACAACACCTTCAGGCACATGGTGGTGTTCTTGGGGCTGTCCTGGGCAGAGCCAGGAGCTGGACTTCAGTGATCCTTGGAGGTCCCTTCCAACTCAGGATATTCTATGATTCTAACTAGTTCTGCTCTTCCTGTGCTTACTGTGGCAAAGAGCTCCCCTCTCACAAGACCCCCTGCCCATTTGGTGTCCTGTTGGCTTCTAACCCCAGAAGACACAAGCAAAAACCACTTCAAGGAACAAATCCATCATTTGGAGGTTGAGTCTCGTCCTTCTGCCTCCACACAAACACGTGATGTGAAGAGAGCTGGGCAGGGACAAGTGTTCTACCATCCATATTCCCCCAAAAAAGATGTTTCCTGTCCCCACACTGCAGACCGACCAGCCACAGAGAGGCACCGCTCTCAAGGACAACTTTGATGGGGGAAGAATGTGGGAATGACATTCTCTTCCAGAACCCTTTGCAGACCCCACGAGGAGCAACCTGTGAGCACCATAAGATGAAGGTGCATTTCTGGCTCCTCTCCCCAGCCATGCTTCGTGCTGATGTCAGCAATGCTCAGCTTTTCCCCGTGTACCACAATCTACAGCCCTGAAAACTGATGGGTCCACCTGGCTACAGCGATGATCTTGCTACTTAGGAAGGGAAATTCGGAGCCTCTGCAGCCTTCTGTACCCTGTGTCTTTACAGCCTCCTGCCGAGAACAACTGGCCCTGGTGGAATGTCCATAAATGCTGATGGCAGGACGGACTGTGAAGACCATCTGAATCTGGCTCACCTCCCACAGTCCAAAAGCCTGCGGGGAGCCCAGCAAGGCTGAGTTTTGGGTTGTAAACGACAGCAGGGGATTATCCAATCCTTTCTGGTGATGCATAAACTGTCACATCCCTCAGTGGTCAGTTCGCTCCTCATTGGCCGCATGCAGCAATCTAAAATCTGCTGAAATAAGTCTTGGCTTGACTGTTCTGCTCCATCGTTTGTCCACCTCATGGGGAGGAGCAGAGGTGGCCCTTCAGCCCAGAGGTGGCCGCTTTCACATGGCTGCTTTTCCTGCTGTGAATTCTCTCATTACCCACAGCTACCCTTGGAGATGTTTCAGGTCCAGGGAATTCTGCTGTGTGTTGTGCTCAGGCACAGATAAGGATAACGAGCTAAAGATGCAGGGTTTTTTTGAAGACAGGAAACACTGGGAAAATTCTTGTTTTTTAAAATAAAAATGAAATAAATCCCCCCCTTTTTTTTTTCTCCCTTGCCAACAGTCAGAGAATTCAAAGATGCAGATGATCCACTAGAGCTGACTCAGCCTCCCTGAATTGCTATTTATGAGGAAACTGTGGCTGTACTCTGTGCTCTGGGCTCTGCTGGTCCCTACATGCCCTAGACAGGACACCAGCCCTGTCTGGAAAAACGAGCCCAACTAGGTGCCAGTCAGAATTTAGGGACATTACCAGCACCCCCTTGCACAGGGATGGGCAAATACTCATCCACCTCCACTGCAAAAACCCACGAGTTTATACTCTGCTACCTCCAGTCTGGCTGTGTTTTAACTTTTCCCTCCAAGACAGAAAATAAACACAAGCTCAGCAACATTCCCACTGTTGGTGGCCACAGAACCTGCTCAGATACTTAATCATGAGAATAACATGGAAAAACGAAGTGGGATGGAAATGGAGGGCAGTGAACCTGCCAGCAAAGTGCTCAGAACCTGATAGCAGCATGGGAAATGGAGTTATTACTGGCACACAACAAATATTTGACCTTGAAGAAGACTGTCTTTCCCTCAAAAGTCACTTTCTGCGCTGGTCACTTTTCTAAACAGCATGGGAACGCAGGCTTTTCTTCCATTTCCTGATGGGAGACGGATTGTGTTTCATTTGTAAGAGAAACCATTGGCATAATGAGACGTATCCCAATGCCTGGCTCAAGCTGATCAATAGGATATCTGTAACCAGACACGTTTAGGAGTTAATCAACTCCTGGCTTGCCCTTTTCAGGATGTCTTTTTTTAGTCTCACTCCCTTGCAGATTAGGAGTGAGGCTGGGGAAGGGAGAAAGCAGCTCCATGCAAGCCTTGGCTGGGATTGTGATTTATTTGGGATCCTTTTTGTTGAGACAAAATGCGTAATTGCTCCAGTGTCTTTACAAATTATTTTATATTGTGTTCTGTAAGCAAAATACGGACCCAGAGTTGTGGCAAAATATGGCCACCGTGGTGTCCCCAGTTTGATGATGAATTGTGCAAATAGTTCTGCATTTTGGGATATGACCTGTTATGGCATTGATCCCCTAAAATATACATAGAAATAGATGCTGCCTGGTCTCACTACAGGAAAGAAAAAAAGGGAAAATGAACGTACCAGTGTTTGATTTCTTAAATCACAGAATCACAGAATGGTTTGGGATGGAAGAGACCTTACACATCACCTTGTTCCAACCCCCTGCCATGGGCAGGGACACCTTCCACTAGACCAGGTTGCTCCAAGCCTCATCTAACCTGGCCTTGAACACTTTCAGTGATGAGGCAGCCACAGCTTCTCTGGGCAGCCTGTGCCAGGGCCTCACCAGCCTCACAGAGAAGAATTTCTCCCTAATATCTGACCTAAACCTGCTCTCTTTCAGTTCGAAGCCATTCCCCCTTGTCCTGTCACTCCAGGCCTTTGCAAAAAGTCTCTCTCCATTTTTCCTGTAGGTTCCCTTCAGATACTGGAAGGCCACAATTTGGTCACCCCAAACCTTCTCTTCTCCTGGCTGAACAATCCCAATTCTCCCAGCCTTTCCTCACAGCAGAGCTGCTCCATCCCTCTGATCATCCTGGTGCCTCGTCTGGACTGGCTCCAACAGCTCCATGTCCTTCCTGTGCTGGACCCCAGACCTGGAAGCAGCTCTGCTGCTGAGATCTCACCTGAGCAGAGCAGAGGGGGTGACTCTTACTCTGCTTATCCTCAGCAATGGGAGAGACGGTCAAAATAAGATAAAAACTTTCATGATCTCAAATCCTTAACTGGAATGAGATCAGTTTATGAGGTTGAGCACAGATAACTTCCTCCCTCTCCTTATTACTCAGTTTCCATCCCATTTGTGAGTACTAAAGAGGAGCTAGAGAAGTACCAGGACACTTAGTAAATCAACCTAGGCATTTACAACCAAGACAAAGGTATTCCCCACTTTATGGAGCAGTCCTTTTATATCATCAGGTTGTACCACTGTCCTGACAAATTAAATGCTGCATGTTATTTATCTTGTTTATTGGCTGTCAGATAAACCTTTCGAAATCCCCCTTCTTTTCCTGGGTCTAGTCCTTCAGTGCTTCAAGTGATTTGTCTTTTTTAGTGGAGCTGTGAACAAGTGGTTAAGAGTCTATTATATGAAGTTATTCCCACCCCGCCTTTCGGGGGGAAAAATGCTGTGCCATGAGGAAAACACAGGGTTCTTGTGCCCACTGCTGCATCTGGCTTCTGGAAAGGAGCGGCTGAGGGAGCTGGAGGGGCTCAGCCTGGAGAAAAGGAGGCTGAAGGGAGACCTTACCTCTCTCTGCAACTCCCTGGCAGGAGCTTGTAGTGAGGTGGGTGTCAGACTCTTCTCCCAGGTAACAAGTGACGGGATGAAATGGCCTCAAGATGTGCCAGGGGGAGTTTTGGATTATATATTCTGAAAAATTTCTTCACAGAAAGGTTTGTTAAGCATTGGAACAGGCTGCCCAAGGAAGAGGTGGAGTCATCATCCCTGTGAGCATTCAAACAAGGTATGGATGTGGCACTTGAGGACATGGTGGTGGTGAACATGGTGGGGGTGCTACACTGGCAGTTGGGCTTGGTGATCTTTGAGGTCTTTTCCAACCTTAATGATTCCATGATTCTACGAAAAGAATGTCTACAATGGCTGTGGAATTATCTACGATGGCTGTGGTGTCACACAGATGCTTTTAGCCCAACGCTGCAGGAAACCCATGAGTGTGATGTGGTCCTTGCAGAGGCTGCAGAGCTGCCCCATCACTCAGTTCATCACTCAGTCTCTGCTTGTTGAGCTGACACAGCCCCCACAGACTCCCCATCTTCTAGAAAAAGTTCATCCCCTCTTGCCCTCCACATAATCCCTTGCTCTGCCCCTTCCTCCATTTGGAGCATGAGGCTGGACATTTTTTGGTGCTGGAAAGTGAGGAATCCACATGAAATGCAGTGCAGACTCGCTCTGAAGTTAATGGGACCCTTTGCAGACAGTCCCTGTTACCCCTGGGGTCCCGTTCCATGAGCTCTCAGCAAACTGCTGCTCCCGCTGATCGATGCAGGTTGAGTTGCCATCTGTCCTTAATCCAGAAATAATGAGGCTGCTGCAACTGCTCTATAAAGGATTTTGCTTTTCAAAGGCACTGACTCCTCTGAAGGTCACACACTCAACCTGTTCCCACTTTTCTCAGCTATGGCCCCGTAGAATCACAGAGTTCTCTCACTTTGCCCTTTATTCCCCTAAACTGGAGGAGCTGTGGCTCACGCCTCCATCTCCAGAGGTTCCTATCACAACCAGCAGCTGTCACCTTGATCACACAGCCACGTTTAACTTGTATTTTTTATTTTTGGAGAAAAGCCGAAGCTCCTAGAATGTGTTTTAACAAAGGTGGCTGTTGCATCTGAGGCTTATGGCTGGTTGAATGCCTGTCATTCAGGGAGGCCTTTAATCCAGTTTCTAAGGAGTTTTTTGATCCTTCTCAGTCAGTTCTTATCATGATCATGGACTAAACCAAATTACTTTTCATGCAAGGCTGACCTAATGCTTTCTAATTCTCTGGTTAAATGGAGAAAATTCCAAGATGGTTTACATCAACCAGCAAGCTCATATTTGGCATTTCTCATTCTGAATCTTAAGCAGACATGCCAAAAGAATGGGTCTTCCCTACCGCAAATTAACCGAGGGGACTCCACTTAAACACCCCGTCCAAACACCCTTGATCTTTGGGAAGGTTTGCATCCTGATCCGGAGTTTATCTTCGCAGCTGACAGCTGCCATGTGTCTCAGATGCCAGTCAGTCAATCATGCCTTATAATTTAACAGCAATCCCTTAAATTAGATGGCAGTGGCAACAGCAAAAACTAGGGAATCAGCACAAGACAATCAATAGAGCACAGCAAAAGGGGCTTTGCTGACACTCCACATCCACCTCTGATTTTGCTTTTTTGGATTTAGCCTCTCACTGACCCCAGCTGAAGACATGTCTTCTTGGCAGCTGTCTCCAACTCGGCAGGTCAGGGCATTCTGTGTCTGAAAAACATGTCCAGACTGCAAAAACCCCACCACAGCTCTGTGTGCTAACACTGGGAATATTTGTAGTGGAATTTATATCACCATTTCTGAATCATCTCAATTAGCAAATGAGTGGTAAAAATGTCATTTCTTATGCAAATAGGGGGAAGGATACTGAAGGGAGATCAAGAGTGAGATTGTCTTATACCATGTGAATCCTAAATTTGTTATACAATGGGGTAAGTGGGGGAGCTGCTCCTTTATCACTCTCCTTTCTACTGAGCTGGAAAAGAGCAAGTCCAGAAGGGGCCATTTTGAAGACATACTTCTACTATACCAACCAGTGATCGTTCCCTGGAAAGTCATACATTCAAGTTTGTTCCTTCTGTGGACAAAAAGGAGAGAAATCTTTCAGGAGGATGTCCCCTCCTCGTGTCCCATGCGATGAAAGTCAACAGCAGCACAAGTGAATTGCTCCAGTGGTTCCTCCTCTGCCCTTTCCAATATAAACCCTGTGTAACACTTGGCTGTTTTGCAGATTGTGCACGTTAATAGCAAAAACGATGCCCCAAACTCCCTAAAAACCAAAATCATTCCTTGCAAGGACATGCAGTGATAAGACAAGGGAGAATGATTTTAAGCTGAAAGAGGGTAGACTTAGATTAGATAACAGGAAGGAATTCATTATGGTGAGGATGGTGAGGCCCTGGCACAGGATGCCCAGAGAAATTGTGGCTGCTCCATGCCTGGAAGTGTCCAAGGTCAGGTTGGATGGGACTTGGAGCAACTGGGGATAGTGGAAGGTGTCCCTGAACAAGACAGGAGGGTTGGAATGAGATGATCTTTAAGACCCCTTGGAAACCAAGCCATTCCATGATTGTTTGACTCTCCTCCATGGAAGGGAGATAGGTGAGCAGAAAAAAAATATAAACATGCATTAAAAGTCCATGAGCTGCCAGGGCAGGGTAGCCAGGGACTGGCTACTCCTTGAGTTTTCCAGTACTGGAATTGAGGGGTGTCAAATGAAACTGTCAGAAGGCAGGTGCAAAACCAGTAAATGACGTAATTTACAGACACAGAGTGGTGTCAAACAATGTGATGCTTTCACAGCACAAAAAGGTACCTAAATTTCCATGAATATAAAACATAACTGGGGGAATGCATGAAGGACAATCCCATAAACAGTAATAGACACAAACCCAGCACCTCTTGTTCAGAAGTTCCCTGGGCTTCAAGCTGCTGAGTTGTAAAGCTGGAAAGGACCTTCAGGATCATAGAGTCCAACCTCTGACCTTGTTGACCGAACCACAGCACTCAGTGCCATGTCCAATAATTTCTTGACCACTTCCAGGGATGGTGAATCCATCACCTCCCTGGGCAGCCCATTCCAATGTCTGACAACTTTTTCAGTGAAGAAATTCCTCCTGATGTCCAACATGAATCTCTCCTGGCACATTCTCTCTTTTCCTGTTGCTGGTTGCCTGGGAGAAGATGTTGAGCCGCACCTGGCCACAACCTCCTTTCAGGCTGTCTGGATGTTGTATGTTTGTCTTGTTCCGCTAT
This sequence comes from Corvus brachyrhynchos, assembly GCF_000691975.1. Taxonomy (NCBI): domain Eukaryota; kingdom Metazoa; phylum Chordata; class Aves; order Passeriformes; family Corvidae; genus Corvus; species Corvus brachyrhynchos. The sequence goes on from NW_008246063.1 coordinate 1,185,637, forward strand.
CTTCCCTTGGTAGCCACTGCTAATGGAAGATATTGGGCCAAAAAAACCCCTGATCTGGCCAACAAGATGGTTCCTGGTACTTTCCCAGTTGCTTGGCCTCTTCCTACATTAACTTTAACACCGTGACTCTCCTTTATGGAGATGTGGTCAGGGCACAGACAGCTCCAGGTTGAGCCAGTATTTCCTACCACCAAAATTTCCAAAATCTGCTCAGGTGACTCATTTCTGGGCACCCAAATAAATGACAATCATTCTTCAAAGCTGCTGAGTGGCCAAAGCTGCCACTGATTCCCACATCATTCACAAGTCCCCGCAAATGAAGGTAACGAGGTCAAATTTGTACAAACATTTAGGACCAGCTTCAATCTCCCTCTGCTCTACAAATCACTTAGGGAAGATGGAAATGAGGCCAGTGTGCAGCTTTCAAGGAAACCCAGCACAAAGCTGTGCTTATTACATGAATCCCTATAAATGAAACACTAGGGATAAGAGAGATTATTTATGTGGAAATGGTGGGGGTGGTGGGCAGAGAAATGAGAAAGGAAATGTTTAGTCTGGAACAGGAGATCAAATAAAACCGTGGAAAGATCTTCCCATAAGAAAACCATAGAGACCTAATCACTTAACTCGTTTCAAAGCAGAGCAGGCAAAATATCAGAGAACAGAGCTGTGAAGAGAAATCCAGCCAGCACCACCGGGGAGGAATGAAATGCTTCCCCGCCCTGAACCTCTCTGAAGTTGTAAAAATCACACCAGAGCTGGGTTCACGCACTGCTTGCTTCTTCACGTTGCTGCAGACCCTGGGCAAAGCACAGAGGGGACACAGTGTCCCATTCAAATCTAACTGTGCAGCCCGAGATGATTGAAACCTTCCCTTATACCAGGGTCACCACCTATTTTCATAAAAGGAAATCAAAGGATAGCATTTGTGAAATTTCCTTTTAAAGGAGTTTCTTTAAAAGAAATGTTTTTAAAATGTCTTAAAATGTCTTTAAAAGATCTGTTGGGGACGTGGTTTAGTGGTGGGCTTGGCAGGGCTGGTTTAATGGCTGGACTCGATGATCTTCGAGGGCTTTTCCAACTCAAGCGATTCAATGATTCTCTGTTCCATCTTTCCTGGCTTGAAGGGCCTTGGCTTTCACCTATAAAACACTTGCAGAACACTGCATAAACCCATAAACACCATAAAATGTTGTAACATCCAGAACTCTGCAAGCCCGTGCAATTCCATCTTACTCCCTGGACAGCATTTCCACCTGAAGGATTCCTATGATCCCCAAGACTGCAGTTTCTCACTCTTCCACGAGCTGTGACATATTTCTTGTCACAAGAGCACTGCAAGGCAGGGCTGTGCCATTATTGCTTCTGTGAGATGAACTGGGGTGGTGTTGTAAAGCTAAAAGTCTCGCCCATGGTGTTTTTACAACACTGAGAGAAGTTCAGCTCTCTTCAGGTGAACATCTTCCATGAGGACAGAGAGAAAATCATCCAGGGGGACAACCCAGGAGCCAAGTGTCTCCCCCCAGAGCATTTTTGATGAGGACACCACATAATCTGTGTCTCCCAGCACTCCTGGCTCCACGAACGGCTCCCAAGATAGAGCCAGAAATGCAAACTCCAGCTGAGACAGCACCTTGGCACTGTTAAACCAAATATTTAATGCTGTTTTGATAGGCACAGCCAATCCCTCTTCATACAGAGATGTCAGTGATGTGGATTTTGCCTGGAAGGGGAACGGAGGTGGCTGAAAACCACATGGAAGTGTTTTTTGTGTGGTTACCTCAGAGGAAGGCTGGGGAACAGGCAGGTTGTCAGCAGGCATTTCTCCCATCGGTGTCCTCTCCTCTGAGCTGTCGGGCACACTCACCCTGCACGGGAAGATGCTAATCCAGGCTGGGCAGAGGCTGCCATTCCCAGCTCTGCCCTTGACACCTTGTTGGTGTTTTCCGTCGCAGAAAGGAGCAGGTTTCAGGCTTGTCTCTGTGTCTCTGCCTCTTTCCAAGTTAAGATGGGCGCACCCAGAACAGCTGGCTCGTATTAACACTTGGGTGAGGTGAGGGGAAAATTGGGGGAAGCTAAACCATGGAATTGTAGAATGATTTGGTTTGGAAGGGACCTTAAAGATCATTGAGTTCCACCCCTCCTGCCATGGGCAGGGACACCTCCCACTAGACCAGGCCAAGGCAAGATTCGGTAAAATTTTCAGGATTTAGACTTAATCTGATATTTTCCATTGCACAGGTAAGGAATGCCTTTAAATATTTCTTTTTTTAGCACCTTTGGGGATAGCATATCTAGAAGGGAAATTCCTTCCCGACACTGTGGGGTTAAGGATCATAAAATCATAGATTCATTGTATGTTTTTTGTTGGAAGGGACCTTAAAGATCATCCTGCCATGGCCAGGGACATTTTCCACTGTCCCAGGCTGTTCAGAGCCTCATCCAACCTGGATTTGAACACTTCCAGGGATGGGACAGCCACAGCTTCTCTGGGCATACTGTACCAGGGCCTCACCACTCTGAGTGCAGAATATCATCCTAAATTCCCCAATTTCTTCAGTCCAAGGAGAAGGCAGAGACACCATTGGAGGCACCCAAATGAAAAGCTGCTTCCAAGTTGCTTAATGAGAGTTTTAGGAGGCAGCAGCTTCAGTTCTGCATCTGGGATGATCATCACGTGGTACCCAACATGCCTTGGCATCAAGGGCAAGAAATCAATATCATCAACCTTTACCAGCATTATAATGACGAGGTTAATATCGATCTTTTGACATTAAGGTGTGGTATGTGAGTCCTTAGCGTCATTGCTGGGAAGCTGAAGCTGCAGCACTGTAAAAGACTGCAGGCACAGCAATCTGCTCACAGATCCCTCAGAGACCCTGGATTAGAATGAACAAAGCAATTCTCAGCCTGATTTGTAATCGACCGTTCCCAAAGTTGTTGCCTTTTCTATCAGCGATGGGAGGGGATTATTCGCACGTGTCTGCTGTGTCCCTTCAAAGTCCCAGAGCGGCACAAGGAAATGCCAAATGGAATTCGTGTGGTCCTCCAGACAGCAGAATTGTGGTCTCAGCCTGTGTTTCTAGCTTGAAAGCTAAATAGGAGTTAAGTCCTTGTTCTTTATAATCTCCTGATGTAGAACTGACGTTACCTTGCTACAGGTGAGGCCTCCCTCTCCTGAGGTGGTGATTTCTTCTGTAACCACCACTAAAAGAAAACCTTTTCTCTAATGAAAGCATCTCCACGAGTATTTCTTAACCCTGAGTCTGCTGATCCAGTCCCTCATACCCATAATCTTCAGCCCTGAGAGATCAAGGTCTTAAAGGCTTAAACCGCTTCATTCCTAGAGACAAATCTGACGTGAAATTCCCTTGGTCTGAGGTCCCTCTTAAGAAAAGAAAGGCAGAGAATTGAATGATTAAATCATCACAGATGAGGAGATGCCATGAAGGCCCAGCATTTACCCAGGAATTTCTAAATGACTTTTCCTGTTGTTCCTATTTGCTATTTTTATTCCAGCAGTGTTAAGAGGCCTTGAGTAAGATGAGACTTGTTCTGGGATTGGCACTCCATGGGCAAAACAGTCACAGACAGTCCTTGATCCTGAGAGCCTGCATTAGGCTGTGCCTAATTACTGCTGTGATTGGAGCTACAGAGCGAGGGTGGTGAGTGTGTGTGGAGAGGGAAGAGGAGAAGAGTGGGTTTATTAACAGACAGACAGAGATTCAGACCACTTTACAAATTATTGACCCGACTTAATTGCTCATCATCATGTGCATTAGCTATTTTTTTTCTATGAGGGAAAGCAGACAAACGTCCCTGAGCTACAAGATTGTCTGAACAAATAGGCGGGTTCTGGGCGGACCAAGGGTGGTGTTTTCCTCCCAGCACATTCCCCACATTGACTGGAAATTAATCCATAGAAGAATCGAGGATGGAGACAGATGGTGGAAGATTTCCCTGCCTCCTTTTTTCCCTTTTGTCACCTTTGGTGCTCGGAGGAGTCAGGAGTGGTTGGGTTATCCTGGATTGCCAGGACTGTTCAGGATGGAGAGCCAGTGCACCAGGCGACTCCCTTTCCTATAACACTCCATGAAAAGAGGAACATGGGTAGATCCCTTTTGGATGACCTCACTGCAGCCTTCCAGTAACTAAAAGGGGTTTAAAAAGGAGGGAGAATGAATTCTTACATGGACAGATAATGACAGGACAAGCAGAAGTGGTTTTAAAGTAACAGAGGAGAGATTTAGATGTGATATTAAGAAGAAAGTCTTCACTCAGAGGGTGGTGAGACACTGGCAAATGTTGTCCAGAGAAGCTGTGGCTGTCCCATCTCTGGAATTGTGCAAGGCCAGGTTGGACAGGGCTTGGAGCAAGGTTCTGTCCTGTGGGATTGGATTCTGTCCTGTGGAAAAGGGGTGGAACTGGATGATTTTTAAGGTCCCTTCCAACCCAAACCATTCCTCGATTCTATGAATGCAACATCCCCTAGACACTGACTGTTTGTCCAGCAATTCTCACTTCAAACAAGGCAAACAACCTCTCATAATTATATCTACTAATTGCCAGTGACTGCTATCTGAAGAGCTGTGCCATACTTTATTTTCCTCTGGAGTCATCTGGGATGGCCCATGAAGACTAAAAGCAGGAAGCCGGTGAAGGATGGATCTGCACTGCCTGGCTCCAGAGGATTCCCAAATGTCTCAGGTTGGATGCATCTATTTTTTTTTTTCTTTTGAGCACATCATTATGAGCCAAGAGCAACATCTACTGGCCAAGCTGTTTAGCAGGACCAAGTGTAGATCTGGCACAATCCATAGATTTTACACAGCTGTGAGATTTTTAGGGATTACCCAAGCACCAGGAGCAGCACCAGCACTTCCCAGCTGTGCAAGCTGCCACCAAAGCAAATATCTCAGCCCTGCATGCGGCTTTTATCCATCCCTAATGTGAAAATTGCTTTACAGGCCCACTCTGTCCACATCTTGATAGGTGGAAGTATCTGTGTATCTCCATTTCTTCTTAGCAAAGTGCTCCTTGCACTTCCCACTGAGGTTTCCTGGGATGAAACAGGCTAAAGGTGAGCAGCGTCCCATTTATTGCCACCTAAACTGCAAGGAACTTTCCATGGCTGGCATTCAAGGGGTCTAACTTTATATATCAAAAATAAAGGGTCCAAATTTGGAGGCTGAGACTGTTCTGGTGTCTCCTGGTGGGAGCTAAGAGCATGTGTGGACTTCAAAGTAGGGGGTCAGCATAAGAAGTGGTGCTGGCCAAGCTGGATTATGAGGAAAGATTATGGGAAGGGGCTTCACCCCCTAAAAGAGTCCGGATATGTCAAATTCAATGTTGTTGTCAGCCCCTGGGGGCTTTTTCACAATCCTTCTCAGAAGGCAGCGTGGGAATGTGTGGGAATGAGAGTGAAAAATCAGTGAAGCTTCACCCAAAAAAATATTGGCAAGAAAAAAAAGAAAATGGAGAGACTGTGAGTTGATCTTACAGGAAGAGTGAGAACAAACCCCACGAATAACAGGCACAGCTCATGTCTCCACCTCTGCAGCCTGGAGCACTCGGCTGTTTGGGCACTGACAGGAAAACAGAGCTCTGAGGAATCCAAATAAATTACACGTGAAAGACAATTTCCTCCCCTCACGAGGGCCACTTCTCCCCGCAGAACAGGATTTAAAGGGGAGTAAGAGAAAAGCAGCCTGATCTGTATTCTGAGCTCACTGCAAGGTCACAGACCCCCCTGTAGAGCATTGCCAGGTGAGCAACAAACAGCCCAGGTGGTTTTAGAGGTCTGTGGTGCAGATCTGTCCACCTGAGCACTTCGTAAATAGAGGAGGAAAATAAGAACTCTGCAAATATAGACTCTATATTTGGCCAGGTTTCTTAAGATGGAGATGGATCTCCCCCTAGAAATGCTCGTTTGTTGATTATAGAAGGAGACCACATGACCAATGTCTACATTGAGGATGTTTTTTGGTCAGAGAAATCCTTCTCTCATCAGGGATGAGAGGTGGCAGAGAACCACAAGTGGTTAAAATGAGCAGGAACCACAAGCCAGAGCTGTATAAAAAGGGAAGGAACAACCCTGCCTGCTGCAGGCAGGTGATGAACTCGCTCTATCCAGGCGCCTTTCCTGCTCCTGCTGACTCACAGCCACATCCCGCTGTCCCTTTGGCAGTCCCCCTCTCAGGACAGGACCCGCAGGTGTTCCTTGCAGACCAAACTGAAACCGGGGCATCTGAGGTGTGCAGGGAGCTGTGCCCTCTGCAGGGGCAGGACCAGCAGCATCACAGGACTCTGAGTGTCTGCTCAGGCTTGTCAGAAATCTCATGCATGACCTCAGAAGAGTCATCTTCCCTCTGCCTGATTTCCAAGGTGGGAGTGTCTCTGATAATGATGAGAAATAGGATGATGTAGGAAGGTGCTGAAACTGGGAGAGGAAAGACAAATTTTGCTCTTTGTGGCCACGATCTCTGGACACAGATCCCTGCTGGAAAGAGCCCTGTGGTTTTTACTAAGCCTGTTGTAGCCAAAAACCCCACCAGATCCCACAGTCACAATCTTATCCAGAAAGGGGTTGTAACAAACCCACCTCTTTGGACAGGTGTGGTACCTGCCCACCTAAAACAGGTAAGACAGGTAAGGAAGGTTTTTCTTCTGCTTGATTCTGGTCCATAGATGATGGACTAGGCCAAGTCCTTGCTGGGCATTTGTAGGATCCCCTCCATGGGGAGGACAGGAAGGTTCTCACAGGGAAATGGATCACCCAGCTCCTCCAAACTGCAGCACAGACTGGGATTTGACCCAATGCCAATGAGAGTTCAACAGGACCAGAAAGATTGGGATGGTCTATAAGACTCATTTTACCTCTTCTTGAGGATGCCTGGCCTTATCCAATGTTTTGTGATGACTTCCATAACTTCCTCCTGGTTTTGTGCACAAGTTTCAGGACATGGTTTCAGGGCAGCACTTGTGGGAGAACAAGGAAAGGCCGCAAGGTGTCTGAGTCTTCCTCTACTCTCTCCCAGAATACAGCAACTGGTGCATGGAAAGTTATAATGACAAATGCTTGGGAAAAAGGAGTCCTCTTAAACCCAGGGAAAAAAGATAACTCTGGGCTACAGAAGCCCAGGGGTCTGGTTTCAGCCTGATGCCTCGCGGAAATTATCTGTTTCTAGATAAAAAGTGGAATCAAACAGCTGCATCCAAGCAGATGGGCTGGTTCTGACCCCTGGCTGAGCAGGCACTCGAGGATCCACACAGGTAATGCGTGAGCAGAGGCCGAATAAAGAACAGAACAGCAACCCAAGACAGGAGGGGCATGAGCCTGAAGGGAAAGGTTGAGCTCTGGTGTCTCCCTGAATAATACAAGACGCAAAATATTCTGTTACCAGCCTGGGGAGCAGACAATTAAAACACTACTTGAAGCAAATGTCTCCTGACTCTGGCTCAGAATTTCAATTAGGCTGGGAAGGCTTATTGCACTTAAGTGCAGGTTAGTGACATTTCAGGAAGGAGAGATTGATTGGGAGCCGGGTCACAGCTCAGCAGCGGGGATCATGTCTAGGGGCCTGTCCTTAAAAACAGTGTGTGATCTCTGCATGGCATTTTCCTTGTTTAGCTCGTTTATGTTTCCTTTGAGAATGAAAAATCCCAGTAGCCAGAGCTGTGTCCCCTCCTTTCAAACGCTGACTTTTTTTCTTACTCAATTTCAAAGTTCTTTAAGCATCCTTAGGTGTCCATGCAGTATTTCCTCTGGCTCTTCTCTTCCTCCTAAGGTAATTAACCTTTTCTTGTCTCGAGAATCAGTTTCTGGCTTGCAGCAAACTTTTTTCTTACTGGTTCACCAGCTTTGCAGAGCTCCAGAAAACAGGAGAGTGTCTGCTAGTACAAACTGCAGGTACAAACAACCTCATTCCAGCTATTCTGTCTGGAAAGCAGAGTGGGAAAACACCCTCAACCAGCTCAAAAAATAAAAAGAATTATTGGAAGACACCAAGTGTGCACCAGGGAAAGTCCAGTAGGTGATAAACCCAGGCTGAACAATGCACCAGGTCCTTTGGTGGGGTTAGAGGTGACTGAGAGAGCTACAGCTTTTGGGAGATGTGCATGAGAAGGGACTTTTTTTTCCATAAAACATCCCAAAATTCATTCATTCCTCACCATTCTCACACATCTCTACACAACTGCACAGACTGATAAAAACATCACCCAAAATGAAACCCCCCCAAATGAAAACACTCTGGTCTAGCTCTTAAACTCCAGCACAGACAAAAGCCCTGCTAAGGACACACACTGGGGAGATGAGGAACAAAGCCAAGAATCAGATAGGATTAAATTAACCAGCAGAGGTTTAGACAGGATTTCAGGGCAAATTTCTTCATTGAAAGGATGGTCGGGCATTGGAACAGGCTGCCCAAGGGAAGTGGTGAATTCACCATCTCTGGAAGTGTTCTAAAGATGTGTGGATGTGGCTCCTGGGGACATGGTTCAGTGGTGGTGATGCCATGATGATTTTTTGCCTTTTCTTTGTATCCCTTTTATATCTTTTTACAACTTCTGTATTCTTAGCGGTTTTTTGCCTACATTCTGGGACTTGTTTGTTCAGCCAGGAGAACAAACATTTTAGAAGCTTCGTAGTTAGGGATCAGAAAGCCCCAGACCCCAAGGTCCTCTCCAGGACACATTCTGTAAACCAAGATAGAACCATCCAGGGCAAGGTTCCTTGGGGAGGGGGGCTCACTTGAGCCTCTCACTGGGGAATCTTTGATAGATGTGCTAATTAGTAACACCTATAATGTTATACCCGATCTGTGGTGGGTGTGCATTGTGGTGTGCATTGTGGCGCATTCCACCTGGCTGTGGTGCACCTAAGGATCCTTAAAATAAATACAAAGGTAAAATCCCTTTTTCCCTTCTAACCATGTTTGATTCTTGATTTTTAGGCCAGGAAAAGTCATCAGTGGCCTTGGCAGTGCTGGGTTAGCAGTTGGAACTGATGATCTCAGAGACTTTTCCAACCTTATTTATTTTCTGATTCTAAGATTTCTGCTACCAAAAGAATTGTGGGTAAAGGAGCCTCATTTGGACCCACAATGGGCACACTGATGGACAAGTCTAATGTGTGCTCTGCTCAGAGGGGGTGAATTTATTTTTTGATCACCATGAATAGATTTTTTACTCTGTAAATCTGCTGGATTTGTTTCTGGAACCTTGGATTCTTCAGTGTCCTGCCAAGAGTGGTTCCACAGATTCATGATGGGCAAACACTTTTCTCCTCATACTCTCCCAGCTAAAACTGCCTTGGTTCAGTCTCTTGGGATGGCCAGCTTTGAGTCATGGACTTGGAATCATAAAACAGAATCACGGAATCATTAAGGCTGGAAAAGACCTCTAAGATCATCGAGTCCACCAGTGGGAAATGATACCAAATTTAAAATTTTTGTATAACTTCAGTTCAGAAGTTTTGTTTTTGGGAGAAAGAAATTGAAGTTTCTTTTCAAAAGATTATTTCAGCACTCGAGGCCTGATGAGCTGAACATCTCAACAGACTGGAGGTAGCACAGAAGATACACAAAAGATATCAACCATTAACGAACATCAACTCCAAACATCACCCCTGGCATGGTCTGAGACCCCTGGTCTGGGAAAAGAGAGATAAGAGAACAAAGAATGAGAACCTAATTAGCATCGAAGGCCAAGGGATTGATAACTGATAGGAACCCAAATATTAAGAACTGTGCTATTTGGGACAAATGAGCATTGAACCAGTGAATTTCAATAGGTTTTGATTGTATAAAATACGTGAAAAATCTAGTAAAGATCATGTGTGATGGAATGATTTTCTCTGCACAACCATGTGCGGATGTGCAATGTGTGGATGAAATTATTTCTGTTGCACATCCTGGCAAGAATAAAATAATGCCTTAATTCTCTAACACCAAAACAAAAAAATGTTTTAGGAGAGTTTTTTGTTTTTCCCATTAACCTAGCACTTCTAGGCCCACCACTAAACCATGTCCCCAAGCAGTCAGAAAAGTGGTGACAGCATCTTTCCTCTCAGGAATGAGCCAGCTCTCATCCCGACTTTTCTATTATGGTCCCAAACATTGCTCATGTGGGGTTTGCAGGTCCTTCCCACCCCTCATCCACACTCCACCTCTAACCTCGAAGGGAGCCAGCCTGCACTCAGCAGACCTAGAGAAACCTTTCCTAAAAGACAGGCTTTTCCTTTTTTTTCATTGTGCTGAAAGGCAAATATTTGCCAAAGAAAGTCTTGCTGGCTCCTTCAGGGATCTCTGCACGCTCAGGGCAGATTACTGGTGCTCACTGCTTGGAGCACAGGAGTAAAGCATGATTTTTGTTTTTCCCTTCACCAAATAGTGTATTCTTTTCTCTTGGTCAGCTCTGAGAAAGGTTTTATTATCAGAGGAAAGTCGGCTTCGTGTCGTCACTGACCCTTCCCCACGGAGCCATTCATGGCCCAGAGCCCCTTGGAAACCACCCTGGCCCCTTGAAAGCACCGTGGAGGTTTTTCCAACGCCCCTCCAACAGATGGTTCCTCTCTGCAACTGTGGAGTGAGATGAATCAATGGGGGACCCAGGAGGGTTATTTCGCCCGTGAATTATTTACACCCACTGGGTAATACTTCATTTTAGACCGGCCTTGTTTTACGCTTGTAATTTTTAATTCTTATAATTCCACCTCCAGCAAGCAGAGGCTCCTGAGAGCAGTAGATTATATCTCAGCGGGCACACTCTGGGATGCATAAATAACCTCTCCTCTGCTGACAGCACATGGGAAATGGGCTGGGCTTTCATTGAGGTTAAGATTTTCCCCCTCTCTCTCTGTCTTAAAGGAATCTTTATCTCCGTGCAGCTATTCTGTAACACGCCTCTGTTTGGTAGCAAAAGAACTATTTAAATGCAAATGTTGACTTTTTGCCAGGGGCTGGAGGGAAAATACTTGTCTAATGATGTCCTTCCAAAAGTACAACTGGTGCTGTTTGTAAAGGAATTGCATCAGGAGGAGTTGGGACTTTGGTTCCTTAAGCTCCTAAACGCCTCTGCCCATACTGACTTCTACCCCTTGAAATCATTGCCAGGGAAAAAAATAACTAAAATCACCCAAATATATATATATATATATATATACACATATTTATAAAAAATGTACTAAAAGCAAAGCAGACTTCGGATGAGATTCTCCCTTCCTCTGCCCAGCCTTCTGAAGATGGAGGAATTGGGATCACTGCATGCTCAGTCCAGTTTGAGATGCTTGGGTTTGTTTTTTTCTCCTCTGTCTTTGGTCTGTATTTTCAGACATTGAATATCTGGGTGACAGGGTCTGCAAGGTGACTTTTGGGCTGGGGCCCCCTTGGAAGGGGAAGAGGAGATTCAGACTCTGAAGGTGAGAGAGAAGGAAAGGAGACCCGGAGTGAAGAACAAATGAAAAAGATGCCTGGAGCAGGGTGATTAATTTTGTCAGCGTAAAACTACTCTTTACTGTTCTGTACCATTTTCTTCTCTTGATTCTCATTTAAAGCCAAAATTAGGCAGACCTTCCAGGCTTGCTTGCAAAGCAAACAGCCCAGGGATGCTGAAAGAAGACCAAAGTTACACCAAACAGGGCAAGGGAAGAAAACCCAAAATACCCAACCAACATCCCTGAAGAAGCACCTTCACCCACAGCCAGAGGGGAGAACTAAACACATACCCTGGGTTTAATTTTGGGCCACGTTCCCTGCTTCCCATAATCAAGTTTTGTGTAGGAGCAGGAAGGGCTCAAAGCAATCAGAGACAGATGAGTGGGATCCATCAGGAGTGGGTGAGGCAGTGGCTGAAGACACCAAAGTTTTCCTCAAACAGAACGTTGGGAAGGGGTGGGGAAGCTGTTAGACCTGTCACACACGGGAGCTGTAGCAGGAGCTGGAAACCGGGAAAAATCCCGTCTGTGTGATGCTCCTCTCGAGCCAGACCAAGGCTTCCCACGTCCTTCCCCATCCTTCCCCCTCCTTCCCCTCTCACCACTCGGGCTCTGCAGCATGATGAGTTCCAGCCCGTTGTCATTTGATGTAGTTCAGTTACCAAGGAGACAACGATCTGCAAAAGGGAACCTTTGTGGCATCCGGGGGAGGAGAATCGATGCAGATCACTCTGGGCTTGAGGATGTCCCCCGGCCTAGAGCTCGGGAGGAGGGAAACAATTGCCCTGGTCTTTGTGAGACATCCTGGGCAGGCTGCAGCCTAGAGGACCTCCAAAATACCATTTCAAATGAGAGCAGTCTATCTGTGGGATGAGGAAGAGTCAGTCTGTCCTTAAAGCCTTAGCACCAGTTAGACCATTCAGCTGGGACGCTGGAGATGAGAAATGGTCTCTTTGTCTAACATCACCCTGCATCTCAATGAACCTGTTTGGGAAATAAGGATCACCTCACTAAAGCTCCTTCAGCCGAGAAGAGCTGGAATAGAGGCTTCAATCATTCTGCTTAGATCAGGGCTAATTTTTTAGAGTGAGGCAGAAAAGTTTGGCAACCTCCTTCCAGCATCCTGGCCTTCCTTTTTCCTTACCCTCCATGAACCAAGGAATTGTCACCCTGGCCTGACATTTGCCCAAGCTCGGATGGAGTTTAGAGGTGCAACAGGAAGGGGAGGCTGAGTTGCTTGGCTGGAGCACTGCAGCTCTGGCTGTTCCTGACTGGTCCTGAGCAGTCACTGACTGACCCAGTGACTGACCCAGCATAATCCCTCTCCCTTCTGTCCGGCTGGAATGCTGAGATTGGGAAAGACTCCTTCCAACAGGCATTTCCTTCCAGTCCCCACCCAATGATCAAGCCATGACCATGAAGGCTGAGCGCTGAGGGACCTCACGAAGCAGAGAGAGGTTGTTTAGTGAGTGTCTGCAGAATGAGGTTAAAACCCAGGAACTCAGGGGATGATCCTGCCTCCAGCATCTGGGGAAGAGGGAAAATAGAATTCAGTTCTGTACATTCTCCTCGCCTGGGGAAGGCTCTGTAGCTGAGTTGTCAGGTTTAATCTCTTCCCAACATGTATCCTGCAAATAACTCCTTTGTTCCTTTTTAAGTTCAGCAGCTCAAACTCTGGAGCAGTGACAGTCTCCAGCAAGGATTTCATGGGAGAGAGGGGAGGCTTTGAGATGTTGACTTTGAGATGTTCTCTGCCTGAAGGAGGCTGTGAAAAAAGCACGCGAGATGTGGTGACCCCACAACAAGCACCTGGATGGGAAGGGACCTTAAAGACCATCTAATTCCACTTAAAGATCATCTAATTCCCACCTCTCTGCCATGGACAGGGGCACTTTCCACCAGCTCGGGTTGCTCAGAGCCCCATCCAACCTGGGGAAAATTTTTATAGTCCCAAACACCCAAGAGACACAGGAATAGATCTGGATGTGGTGGCTCCCTCACTGGTTTTGGACAACAGATTATTAGGGATGGACTGAGCAAGGATTAGGGATGGGTTGAGTAGTTCCTGCCTAGGGATGGACAAGCCTGGTGTTTCCGATTCTTGAGTCTTGATATAGAAAATTAGAAAGGCTGGTCCCAGTGTTCCAGAACATTTCAGACTGGTCTGGGGACAGATTTGCTCAGTCAGATTTTTGCATCCCCACCCTGTCTGGAGAACAGCAGGAGCTGATTTTGGAGGGGGAAGAGGGAACATGGAAAGCCAACCTGCAGTTGCCATGACAGGAATCTGTAGGAATGATGCACATTTTCAGCTGTTATTGGTGCTGTTTCTCTGTGCATCAGTTTACAGGAACATCGTTCAGGCTGGGGACAAGTGGGAAGAATAAGTCATTCCCTGTCTAGCGAGCCCTCCAACTCACCCACCCTGGAACACCCACAGGCCCTTCCCTGGCTACCCTGGGCTCCATCTGGACTGTGCTTTTCCGGTAGAAGTTCTAAACCATTCCCCAAATCCCCAGCCAGCAGAGAATCATAGAATCCTAGCATGGTTTGGGCTGGAAGAGATCATGTTCCAACCCACCTTCCACTATCCCAGGTTGCTCCAAGCCCTGTCCAGCCTGGCCTTGGACATTTCTAGGGATGATGCAGCCACAGCTTCTCTGGGCAACCTGTGCCAGTGCCTCCCCAGCCTCACAGGGAACAATTTCTTCCCAATATCCAATCTAAACCTGTCCTACTTCATCTTAAGGTCATTTCCCCTTGTCCTATCACTACACATGTTAAACAAATAAATATCCTGAAACAACACCATTGGTGAGGATTAAAAATCTTCAAATGGAAGAGCTACCAGCATCTTAGAAGATGAACGAGAGCTTCATAAATAATGAATAATATGAATTTTTGTTCCTGAACTTCATCTTTCCATGGCTTGCAGAGCAGCGACACAACACAGCTGTGCTGGAAGAAGGACTATAAAAGCTTATTTTAACCAGCACCAAAGTGCAGCTGACTCTGATGTGGAACAGCCCAGTTTCCAACAGACAGTGGTTTTGGGAAATCCATGCTCCAGCAGTCATTGCTCCAGAACTTTGACATCCCAGGCAATCAGGATCTCCAGGCTGAAGATGCTTTTCCAGTGCCTCTGTGAAGGAGTTCACTCAGGAGCAGGAAAAACAAAACAAAACAAACACACAAAAACCCCCTAAAAAAATCCAGTGCCAGCCAAGCAGCAGAGCCAAGACCTCAGCACAGAGCAGAGAAAAGAGGTTTCATCAGGGCATTTGATGGTAAGAGTTCCCTAAAACTCTTTCTGTTAGAATATCTAAGTTGCTTCCTGACCAAAAGACAAATTTTTCATGGAAGCATCTGGGTTTTTCTGTGTTTTTAAGTGAAAGAGGGAAATGTTAGAACTCAATGTTCTGTGTGGG
>NW_008246063.1:1200522-1205334 GCF_000691975.1 Corvus brachyrhynchos
ATTTTGAGGGGGAGCAGGAAGACAAGAACTGGAAGTGTGTCACTGCTGGGGGAGTTAGGAGGAGATTTTTAATGGATTTAGAGAAGTAAAAGGGCAGGAAATTTAAGACAAGACTTTTCAAGTGGGTGAAAATATCCTCCCATGTCTAATTAGGAATTAGTAGAAGGTTCAAAAGGAAATGAAAGATGTGTGATGTGAATCATAGAATGAAAGTTCTATAATGTGAATCATAGAGTCATGGAATGGCTTGGGCTGAAAGGGACCTAAAGATCACCTCGTTTGGCTTGGAAGGGACCTTGATTATCATCTCATTCCAACTCTCCTGCCATGGGCAGGGACACCTTCCACTAGCCCAGGTTGCTCCAAAGCCCCTCCAACCTGGCCTTGGACACTTCCAGCGATTGAGCAGCCACAGCTTCTCTGGGCAGCCTGTGCCAGGGCCTCACCACCCTCACAGGGAAGAATTTCTCCCAAATAGCCATCTGAGGCTCTGGAAAGAAAAGAAGCATTTCTGTTCTTGCACTTGGACTCCTGGGAATGAGTCAGTAAAAAGTTCAGTTCATGGTACACCCCAAGGCAGTGGGGCAGCAGAATTCTTCCTTGGTCCTCTTGCCCTCTGAAGGTTTAGAGGACACTTCCACTAGTCCTGGATGGGAGTAGGCATTTCTGGGAATTGCAAGGAAAAAATATAAAGAAAGGAAAGGGAGGAAAACAGCCCCAGCAACAAGTGATAGGACAAGGCAAAATGGCCTCCAGTTGATCTAGGGAAGGTTCAGATTGGGTAACAGGAAAAAATTCTTGACTGAAAGAGTGGCTGAGCATTGGAAAAGGCTGCCCGGGGAAGTGCTGGAGTCACCATCCCTGGGAGTGTTTAACAAATGAGTAGACCTAGCACTTTGCCATATGGTTTAGTGGGCAAGGTGGTGATCGGTTGAAGGCTGGATTTGATTGTCTTGCAGTCTTTTTCAGCCTTAATGATTCAATGATTCTGTGATTCTATGAAAGAGAAAAAGACACCAAGGTAGAGAAGGTGAGAAAGAAAAACATTGCTTTTTCCTACTGACCTCCCTCTGAAAGCCTTAAAGATATTTAAATCCTTTACTCATGTGGGGAAACTGAGGCACAGAGACATTAAATTTCTTGCCCAAAGATATGCTGGGGACCCACGAGCAGAGACCAGAAGTCCCTTTCCTCTGTGATGATCACAGTGAGACCAGGGAGAGGCTCTTGACGGGTATAAAATCCAATCAGCCCTCCTCATGGAAGGGGTTGGACCCCACACCCCATCAGCAGCGGCCTCAGAAAGGCTGCATTTGCAGAGCCCTGGCTCCAGAGCTCAGCTCCTGGTGGTTGTGTCTCCTGGAGTGAGAGCAGCATCTGCTCAGAGGAGCAGGGCACAGCCAAGCAGAAAAAAAGGTCAACTGCTTCTTCCCCCCCCCCTTCCCTCCAGGTTGGGAGCAGGGAGAGCTGTCCACGGCACCATGGATCCTCCCTGGGCTCCTCACCCCCCTGATAATTATCCCACCAGGCCATGCGAGAGCACAATGGCAAAGCTGCCTTGGGGCCAACGCGGCACGGGAGGAAGCAAAGCAGAGGAAAAGCCGCGTGTTCCCGGTCGCCCTGGATCCCGGAGAAAAAGAAACCCAACCAGCCAGTCCCTTCCCCATGACCTGAGCTCACCCCTCGGTCCAGGGAACCTTATGGGATGTGACGCGGGACCAGGCTTGCAGGAGGGGGTTGCGGCTTCCCGGGATGCGGAGCGCTGAAGGGGACACCACATAGGTTCAGAGTCATCGCGGGGTCTGGGAATTCTTCCTGCTGCCTTGATTCAATGTGACAAACTCATTTCTTCTGCAGCGTGGCTGCATTTAACCAAATGGCAACTTCTGTCCTAGGCTGAGATGTGGCATTTGGGAGGGCAGAGCTCTCTCTCCTAGTGAGGCCCCACAAACACATTGACCTAAGCTGGTCGTGGTAAATGTTCCATCCCTTCCTGCTGTTCCCAAATGTTGTGGGGTAACCCCAAGGATGAGCACACAGCCTCAGACATGGCTCTAATCCTCTAACCCAGAACCCCAGACCCTTTTTATCCCCCTGGCTCCATGCATCCATTGGGAATTACCTGGATCTGCAGAACTCTGCTGCATATGCATCACCTGCCCTTTCCCTGTGCCTCCATGCTTTGGGGAGCTGTGCCTATAGGAATATGGAATGGTTTGGGTTGGAAGAGACCTCAAAGATCATCTCATTCCAGCCCCTTCTGCTTGACCAGGTTGCTCCAAGCCTTGTGCAACCTGGTCTTGGACACTCCAAGGGATGGCTTCTCTGGGCAACCTGTGCCAGGGCCTCACCACCCTCACAGGGAAGAAATTAATCTCTGGAGCACATACAATGATAGAAAGCCAGGTGTTCATCTCTAAATGGCCTCCAAATCCAAACTTCTTCCAGGAAGCTGATCCAGCTGGTCACAGACTGAGTGTCCAGCTGCCAAGTTCAGCTCCTTGAAGTCCACTCAGGTTTGGGGCCAGGTCACTCTTGCGTATTCAGAATTCCTGCTCAGCTCCAGAAAAACATCCTGGACAATCACCCCACTCCATCCACCCCCACACCCCCTGCTTCCAGCAGGATCCAGGGCATCCAACACCGATCAGCGAGAGGAGCAAAACCCTTCTCTTTAATGCCCTGAGGTGGCCAAGAGCAGCACACCAGGGACAGATTTGAGCCCTGCGGGGAAGAAAACATCACTTTGCTCCCTGAGAGAAGGGAGAGCTTTGCTTTCAGAGGAGCAAATGCCATCTGTTCCCATCGCCCACAGATCTGGCCACGCTGCGCGGCTGCGTCACTGCTCCGCCGAGCACAAGGAGTCAGAGACAGGCTCCAGCAAGGAATGCTTAATCCTCCTCCATCCTGGCCAGCAGGATTCTGCCAGGACAAAGCCAGGCCGTCAACACCATTACACCTGACCTGGCACAAAGTAGGGCTGGCAGTGCCAGGAAGGTGCCCCAAGAAGTTGCTCCAAACCTCCTTGGGGATGCTGCATCCAAGCAGGGGAATCTGTAAAATTCAGGAGGGAGAACTAGGGAACACACGAGCTTGCAAAGCAAAGGGAAGACAGCCAGGTTTGGCTCATTGCTTCTGGCCTTGGAGCATCCTGTTGTCACCAGGAAATCCCTTTCACACCCACAGGAGGAGGCCTTGAGCAGCAAAAGAGCAGGGAAGCTCCTTTGGGATGGAAACCATCTCTACCAGAGAGGCCTGGAGTAAAAAGGGCAGAGGAAAACCTGATTCCTGTGCTTCTTCCTCCAGCTGAAACCCGCTTTGTTCAGAGAGGGCTCCTGTATCCCTGTTTAATGATCCACTCCGCATTTACATTTAATTAGAGGAATGAAAGAGCCAATTAACAAGATCCACACTGAATGCAAACAAAAGAGACCGCTGGTGACTCAGCTGCAGGGGCAGAGCCAAGGGCTGGGGCTTTGCAGGCAGCTTAACCAGACCTCAGGGCAGGCTGGTGCCAGGAGGCACCATCCTTGTGCCTCCTTTTTCACAGTTCAAGGGTTGCTCCATGCTTTGGGCTCCCTCATGGATCCAGCTTCAAACTCATCCCTGTTTTTCTTTCCTGGAGTTGGTTTTCAGCTGGATCAATGAGCAGAGTCACTCACCACACACTGCAATATTGCTGGTGCTGAGATGGGGGAGAGGGCAAGACCTTGCTCAGAGAGAGGAGGGGAAGCCAAAGCACCTTCCTCAGAGCCTGCCCAAGATGATTTTGGCTCACTTGGATTCAGAAATGCACCAAAGGATACATCTCCATGTGCACAGCTGCTGAGGGGGCTTAAACTTGCACCCCCAGCATTTATCCTGCATCACCCCTCCTGTAACAGCACGGCCACAGCAAATCAGCTCAAGTAAGCGATTAAAAAACCTTAGTTTTTTTATATTTTAAGATACACCAGCTCCCCATCCAGTGTTGCAGGTGGTTGCTGCTGAGGAAAAAAAGGAGAGGCTCGGTGCACTGGGCTGTGTGAGCTGGTCCCAGCCCTTCCTGCAGTGTGAAAATCACCTGCAATGAGGCTGAAACTGCTTCCAGTGCTGGTCCAAACCAAGTGTGAACAGAACCAGGTGTGTCAGCACAAGCTCCACCCTTTCTCAAAGGGATGGATCTCATTAACCCCAGATGAAGAAACATCTCCTCTGTCCTGCTGTGAGCCAGAGCTCATCACCAAGCCCAGATCCAAATTAAAACAGGCATGGGAAGGTGTGTGAAAGGAAGATTCCAGATGGCATCATTTTAATAACAGGCCATGCTTGAAAAGAAGGCAGCAATGAGAGGGTGGGGAAGGCAACCTCCAGGCAGGGACTGAGGATGATCATGAACTGGGGGCAAGCAGGAGAATAACCTGAAGATTTGCTGAGGGTGATGTGAGAGCAGATCTCAGCAACCATGAAAGGGGAAACCTCCTGAAGGTTTAGACTTACTGAGAGCCTCTTTTCAATTTGACTTATTGATTTCTTTGTTTGCTTTAGTGCTGTGGACAGATATGGTTTCAGCAGTAGAGGAATACCCTGGGATGCACAGGCTTTAGTAACATTCTGCCTGCAGTGCTCTTGTGCTCCAGGCCTTAGAGATGGATCCCACAGAAAATCCTCTCTTGCAAAGGGGATGGAGAGGAGCCAGCAAGGTCAGGTGGCTTCACGGCTGACCTTGGTACCCCCATTTCATCCCAAAGATAATCATTTCCGTTAGAGCCAGTGCAAGGATGCCCTCAAACTGAGATGTCACCCATAACCACTCCTCATCCTGCACAGCCA
>NW_008246063.1:1205387-1229877 GCF_000691975.1 Corvus brachyrhynchos
CCACCACCCACATCCTCGAGCAGCCCTTTGTTGGCTCAGCAGGGAGCTCAGGGTGACTTGATGAGACACGAACGTCTCCACCGGGGAGAGCTGGAGTTACTCACCGCCTCACAAGGGACATGAGAGCTGAGTTCCTCTGCTGCTCACAGTCAGTCAGCTCAAATCAGATCTGAGAGACAGAGCTCGTGGCACAAAGGGATCAGCAAGCCATTTACTGCAGTGGATGTCCCAGATACAGTAATGAGGGTTATGATCAAACTGAGCTTGGAGAATGGCACGTCCTAGGACATATGTGCCAGCAAATGAATCCCTGTCATTACCTGATCTGCCCAAATCTGAGCTTTCCTGCCTCTCACACTGCTGTCAGTAAAGATTTTTGAGTAGTGAGCAAGAATTTTCACTCTGGACTCACTCACTCCTCTTAACGGTCTCTCCAGCTCCTGTGTTGAACCCCCTCCAGCTGTGCTGCTGCACGAGTGAGGAGTGTGGATGCATTATCAGAGAATAACCTTGACTTGCTCACCCTTGGCTCACATCCAGAGCAGCAGCAGATGCCCCAGCCATGACCAGAGCACAGCCCAGTGTTTTCACCTCCACAAATGGAGCATCATGGAGGTGACAGCACCTTCAGAAGATGGAATGGAGACTTTTTCCAAGAGACAACTTATTATTAAAATCAACCCACTTTTGTATTTGCTCATCCTGGTGTCAAATCAGAGCCCTTCCGCTCAGCTGAGGAGTGACCCCACCTTTGCACCTTGGCAGCAAAGGGTGAACTCTGGTTCTTCCTTGATTTAGGCTGAAAAAATTCAGTATTAGGCAGACAGGAAATGGAGTGATCGGTGTGATGGATAGAGGCATCCTCAGGGCACAACCTATTTTATCACTGAAGCACTGGAAACCTACACTGGCCCACCAGAGATATTTTCTCTGTGCCACCCACCTGCCTCCTTCAATGCTAGACATTCCCTCTCTTTCTAGAGTAAATGCCAGGGTGTCATCATTTGTGAGATGATTCTTTTCCTAGTAGAGAAGTGACTCCATGACCAGACTTTAATCATACCAACCACTGGAATATTTATTGATTATTACAACTAACTCTAGCCAGTCTTGCTAAGAACCATCATCACAACAGCTCAGGGAGTGCTGGT
Source organism: Corvus brachyrhynchos (assembly GCF_000691975.1). Lineage (NCBI taxonomy): Eukaryota > Metazoa > Chordata > Aves > Passeriformes > Corvidae > Corvus > Corvus brachyrhynchos. The sequence continues at coordinate 1,206,539 of NW_008246063.1, forward strand.
GCTCCGCACTGTACATCTGCTTGCTAAAAAATGCCAATTGCTCTCAAGATCTGAGTCAGAATAAAGGAAGAAAAGAATAGGAGGGTGAAAATCACGTGCAAAAATGCCTTGACTTCTTCAAGGTCATGGGCAGATGCAGGATCAGAACTTAGGCTCTCCTACAAGGTTCTGGACCAGCATCCTTAGACTCCTCTCATCACAAGACTAAGCTAAATTGGGTGCTGAGCCCATGTCACGCAGTACAGATGACACACTCCAAAGATAAAACTAATTTCAGCATGCTGCGCCATAAGAAAACACCCACATGGAATGAAGTTTAAACTAACATTATTTTTCTTCTTTTTTTGGCAAGAATACATAAGTGGCAAGACCAGATGTTTCATGAATTCATGCATTCTATTGGCTTGTTTGCCTTCCATAAAAGCAAAAATCGAGAGCAGAAATGTGCAATCAATATTTGGGTTTTTCAGCCCAGAAGTATTGGGCAAGGTGGCTGGTCCAGACTTTCCTTCTGTTTTACTTTGCCAAAAACATCATCTAGAACAATGAATTCACTTTCCAGGTACAGCCAAAGATTTTCTTCAGCCCCAAACACTCATAGCTCTGAAGGGCCCTTGATCACGGGATCATAGAATGGTTTGAGCTGGGAGGGACCTTCAAGATCATCTCATTCCAACCCCCTGCCATGGGCAGGGACACCTTCTGCTATCCCAGGTTGCTCCAAGCCCCGTCCAACCCGGCCTTGAACACTTCCAGGGATGGGGAGTCCACAACTTCTTGGGGCAACTTGTGCCAGGGCCTCACCACCCTTAAAGCAAGGAATTTCTTCCCAAAATTTAATCTAAGTCCACCCTCCTCCTACTTAAGGCCATTCCCCCTTGTGCCATCACTACAAGCCCTTGTGAAAAGTCCCTCTTCAGCTTTCTTGACAGCTGGATAATTGCAGGTCTGCCTCTATCTCCAGCTGTGCATCCTCTGGATGCAGCCCACTGACCTCCTCTGTCCACAGCAGAACCTGAAGGGATCAGGCCCTCCAAGATTCCTATTTGTTTACATCCTGCTCCACCATCCTAAGGAGCCTGTGGTTGGGGAGACCCCACTGGCTAAATGACCCACAGCTCTCATTTCTGTGTATCTTTCTAATGTTCATTGAAGGAACATATTAAGCTTTTTATTTCTTAGTTCCCTTCAAGAACAAACAACAGGAAAAAAAAAATGTGTTGTGCCTCAGGCAGTCTTTTTTATTACCTTATATAGAGTTCATGCAATAAAGTCCATTAATTAAAACATGAATATTTAAAACAGCTTTCAAGAATGACAGCCTTATCTCACCAGAGGGAAGAAGAAAGAATAGGGGGGAAAAAAGGGGGGAAAAAAAAGTGGTAAAACACAAGAAAGGCAGGAGATAGTTCATTTTGCCAGAGGAGCATTCAATGATTTAATTGCTGAATTAATGCTTTGTCCCCAGGTAACACTGGATGTTCATTTGCAGCGGGAGGATCAGGATGGAAAAAGGTGGGGAGGGAAGGAGTGGGGGTGAAGGCGAATACTTGGAGTTTTAATTAAAACATGAGGTAGACAAAGTTGTCACTTCTGTGAGTGCTGCCTTCCGAAGCGAAGGCTTCCTTGGTGGAATGGTCCTCGAAAGCAGAATGGCCACAATTATTCACTGCACCGAGGCAGCTCATGGCAGAACCGGACAGGGAGAGGCAGCTCAGCATCGCAACACCCGCCTTGGAGGGACTTCGCTCCTCAAAAACACATCCAAGGGTCTTGGTGTGAGGGGAAACCGGCCCCAGGGTGGAAAAATGGAGACAGGAATGGGAAATATGGGAGTCAGGAGTATATTTCAAACCCTGCACGGGGCTTGTGCACAGGTACCACACCTGAGCTGGAATGTGGGGAAGGAAGGAGTTGAGGAGCAGCCAAAAGTCTCCAAAACCACAACTCTCCAGTAAAAGCCCCCAAAAAACCAGTGTGAATGCTGCAGGGGTAGGTGCTGCAAGATCTCCCTTTGACAAGCCACACGTCAGGGAGTGGAGAGAGCTTTGGGGAACAGCAGGTGGTCCCTAGGAGTGGTTCAAACCACCAGCCAAGCACAAGCTGGACTTAAAGCAGATTAAAAGCATTTTATGGTGCAGAAGTCTGTGCTGGCTTTGCTGTGGAGGGCAGGGCAGGGGGATGCATGTCCCTCACTCTTTTGGGATTTGGGGACAGCTTTGGCTGACTGCAGCCTCAAAGCAAGTCCTTTGTTCCCTCAGAACACCAAGCCGTGCGGGTTGTCCTTTCCCACCAAGTTCTGAGGCACTCTGGGGAATCCCTCAGTGTGCTTTGGCTCTGGGCGGAGTAACAGAATTTCTACTTTCATGGGAAGGATCCCACAAGTGTAAACAAATCCATCTCCTCCTGAAATGCACCGGGAGGCACAGATCGGCCTCATGGCACATTTTGGGAGAAGCAGGGAAAGGTTGAAGGATGAGTCAGCCTCCTGTTCCTGCAGTGAGTTTGCACACTGCGGGTCTCCACGGACTCTCTCCCTTGACTGGGAAGCAGCACATCCATCCTGGGTCTGTGTGTATGGGATGTTGGGGCTTCCCACGGGGGTCTCAGCACTGGGATTTGTTCATAGGTGTGTTGGAAGAGACTTTAAAAACTGTTTAGTCCCAACCTCTGCCATGGGCAGGGACACCTCCCACCATCCCAGGTTGCTCCAAGCCCCCTCCAACCTGGCCTCAGATACTTCCAGGGATGGGGCAGCCACAGCTTCCCTGGAAAACATGAGCCAGGGCCTCCCCACCCTCACAGGGAAGAATTTCTTCCTAATATCCAATCTAAACCTTCCCTGCTTCATCTTAGGACCATTCCTCCTTGTCCTATCACTACATGCTCTTGCAAAAAAGTCCCTCTCCAGCTCTCCTGGAGCCCCTTTAGGCCCTGGAAGGGGCTCTGAGGTCTCCCTGGAGCCTTCTCTTCTCCAGGCTGGACATTGCCAGCTCTCCCAGCCCGGCTCCACATTCCCCTGTGTGTGCACATCCACACATCAGACCCAGCTGTGTGCCCGTGCCTCTGGCTCTCCGGACATTCGTGACTGGAGATGTGCCCTGGGGCAACTCTGTGCTTCAACCATTCCCTCCTCCACCACCTCTTCCCTTATTTTATTTTCCTTCTGTGGTACTAAAAGCATTTATTTGAGTGCTCAGTGCCTGCCCTGGCTCACTGAGAGGAGTTCTGATCCAGAGAGAGAAGGTGCAAGACAAACACTCCTCCACAAACCTTTGAAGTCTCCAGACCTATTTATGGCATTTCTCTAAGACCTTCTGCTCATCCAGGCCCTCTCCAGAGAGCAGGACCCACTCCAGCTGGGTGACCCAGCTCACCCAGTACATATTGGAAAGTCTAAATCTCCTCCTGTGCTGCTCTTGGCATTTTTTTGTTTGCTCCTCATAGTTCTCTTTGCCTCCTTCACCCAGCACAAGAACATCCCCAACTCCAGGAGAGAAGTGCAACCCCAAAGCCAGACTAACCCAGTGGGACCATGAGGGAGGGGCTCCAGGACACCTGATAAAACACTGGCCCAGGTTTTCATTCCAGGCAGAACCCCAAGAAAAGGAGATTTCTGGGTTTATCTGTCTGATTTATATTCCTTCAACCACTGTTTGAGGGCAGCCTCACCCCAAGGATGCTCAGTCTGTGAAGGTTTCTGGTGAGTGTGAGCTCAGCCTAAGTGATCTCACTCACCAAAATAATACCTAGTACGGCAGTTAACTGGTTTACCTGGCCCACCATCCAATCCAGGCCAGAAATACTCCAGATATCTTATGTTATGTCCAGAAAAAGCCCCAGGAGGGTGCTGGTAACAGGACAATCCCAAAGGCATTGCTGAAAAATTAAGGTTATGAAGGATTTGGATACGAGCAGCAATGAGAGGAGTTATCACAGGAGAGGAACATGGGACTTCACATGGTAGGAAATTTCATCCTTCCCAGTCATCACAGAGCTCTGTTTTTAAGAAGGGACGCTCTAGTGCCAAGCTGGGGGCCAATCCAGCAGGCTCAGGAGTGGGGATGGTTGGTCATGGTGTTTAAAGGCTTGGAAAAGCTTCAACTCTTCTCTTCCTCTGCCCTGAAGCAAGCAAAAGGCAACAGATTATGCCAAGATAAAACTCACACTGAACATTCCACCAGCTCCAGTGACAACAGGCTAGAACATGGCACTGCTGAGCTGGGACAGGGACACCAGGGCTGGCAGCAGGGAAGGGACTGGGCAGAGGGGAAATATGGTGAATCTGCTGAGCCAGGAAAGCCATCCCTGCCCTGGCAGTGGGTGGAATCCAACGTGGCTCTCCCACAAGGTCTGTTTTCTCCTTGATGATTCCTCAGCTGTGGTGGGCCCATGGAGGCAGCTGGTTGAACTGCCCAAAGAGGCCTCCCGGGCTCCTCCATGGCCCAAAAGCAGAGAAGCACAAAAAGCAGTCTCCTTAACTACTTCTGTATGGTTACCTGGGGACTCTCCTGGTCCCTGCATCTTCTCTTCTTCATCAAGTGCCCCCCCAGCAACCCAGACATCCCCCTGAGCAGCTCCTCTGCTGTCTTCTGTCGGCCTTCCTCTTACAAACATCACTGGTCTCAGGTCACAGCACCACTCGTTGATCTTAGCTGACCCTAAAGAGGATGCTCAGAGGGCTGGAGCACCTCTCCTATGAAAACAGGCTGGGAGAGTTGGGATTCTTCAGCCTGGAGAAGAGAAGGCTACAAGTTGCCCAGAGAACTGGTGGATGCCCCATCCCTGAAAGTGTCCAAGGCCAGGTTGGCTGGGATTCTGAGACACCTGGTCTAGTGGAAGATGTCCCTGCCCGTGGCAGGGGGCTGGGATGAGATGATGATGTTTAAGGTCCCTTCCAACCCAAACCTTTCCATGATTCTATGAATTCCTGCCAAGCAGGACATTAAAATGAAAAATAAACAACTAAACCCAGCAAACTAAACAATGGAGAAAGAAAGGGTATGAAAGGGAGAGGATTTTGTGGGCAGAAATTGTCATCAGTCAATTTACTTATGATCCTTTGACTGACCCTTGCTAAAAGGGTAGAAGACAAGTGTTGAATAAAACCAGCTGTGAACAGCAGCTCTGGCACATCTTCCTGGGTGTTTTAAGATCCAGCTGCCAAAAGGGTGCCCATTATGATCTTTCCCAGCATGTCCACAACTGGAATTCTGGTGCAAACACCTCTTTAATCCAGGGCTGTAGAGATTATTTAGTCCCAGTCCCAGGTTAATGGGTATCAAGAGCAAGCTGGTACCATCCAGAACTGCTGCCATCAAGCACAACTACCCAGAGAACTGGTGGCTGCCCCACCCCTGGAAGTGTTCAAAGCCAGGTTGGATGGGGCTTGGAGCAACTGGAATAGCGGAAGGTGTCCCTGCCCATGGCAGGGGTTTGGAATGAGATATCTTGAAAATCCTCTCCAACCCAACCCACTCTGATTCTGTGATCCTCATGGACTGGAACTGTTCATGGAGACTGGAGTGTCTGGCATCTCCCTACACCAGGACAATCCTGCCTGTGGGTACATTCACATGCACAGCATCCCTGACTTTTGGCCTGGTTGCCTCACAGGGCACTAATTCTAAAGCCATGAAGCTCTGTGCACACTTGAACTGCTTCCTTGCCCTCCTGAACTCTGGGCTGGACACTTATGGAGGTCTAATGGCCAACCTGAACCTGTCCTGGTCATCCATCCCCATGGCACATGCCCTCCAATGCCTTTCCTCCACACCTCTACTTCTGACCAGAGTTGGTAGGAATGGGATTCTGTTGACAGTCTTGGTCACAAGTTTAGTTAAGTTATGGGAAGGGGATACGAAAACTAACCCTCAGTTTCATCCGGCAGGCACTTGGGATACAGACCTGCAATGAAATGCACACAGATCACTGGATAAAGCCTTCCATGAGGACGGGTTTAATCTGGGAGAGAAGATTAAACAGGGACATGTGGTGGAATCACCGTTCCCCTTGTCCTATCTTGGCCTCCAGTAGATCCTGAAGCAGAATCTTAGGGTAGGTCGTTTTCTGATCAGTCTTGGGGTCTTAACAAAAGCTGAGGGGCCAAAACCTTGCATCTTGGTCCTTCAGACTTCAGATTCAGGAGAAGAACCAGAAAAATAGTGTCAGCACCCCTGCTCCCAGCTGTTTCTCCTGTTTCAGTGCCATACACTGAATTTTATCACCTTTCTCTGGTTTGGGCACCCTCAAAACAAATATACCCGAACTCTTGTCCTCAAAACAAACAAGTAGGGAAGTGTCAGCTTCCAAATCCCAAAATCCAGACTGGCAGAGACCAGGGTATCCCCCTCTTCATCCAGGCAAGGCGACAAAGCCAGAGACTTGCACCAGTAATTGCATCCCTGCCTCAGGACACAGGGAAGGATCAGACTCCTCAAAGTGCCCCAGAAACAGCGGGATAAAGCAGCCACGCTGACAGGGCAGCCCAGTTTCTTCGGGAAGCTGGAGCTGCAGCTTTCACAGCCTCCAGGTCCCTTCTTTACAGCTTCTAAACACCGGGCAGATCCCAAGTCAGTAACTGTTTGTTTAATGACACGGACCGCTCAAGACCTATTGAGAGCATTCAGCTTAATGAGGTGTGTGGCAATTATCGCTCTATTGAAACTCGAGCCAGGGAACACAAAGAAATATATTTAAACTCAACAGATCTGCAGTTCTGGTGTGCTAAAGGACGTCCTTTCCCAGCCTGGCTGTCTCACCGCGCTGAAGGATAAAAGATGGGATTTCAGTATCGGATTGTTGTCTGCAAGAAGAGAGTGTGCCAAAAGGAGATTCAGCGGCTGGAGGTGACATTGGCAGAGCCACTCCAGGGACACGCAGTTGCTGAGTCCTCCCCAGGATGCTTGCTGAGAATTCCAAACCAGTTGTCTAACCTGTTTATCCCGGGCTTGCTCCAGGACTGTCCTGGGGAACGAGGGACTTGCAGGAGATAGAATCAACACCCGTAGATGCTGTCAAAATTTCACTGATTGTAAGAATGGGAAGATATGGGAAAAGAGATGAAGCTACAGTGGTGTTGGTGATGCTCTGGAAGTGCCACCGAAACCGTGGAAAAAAACAAAAAACTCTCCAACAGCATTTTTAGTGTTGGAGAATCGAGGCATTACTTTATTCTGGCCAGGATGTTGTTCTGGCCAGGATGTGCAACAGAAATCATTTCATCCACACATAGCTGGGTTGTGCAGAGAAAATCATTCAATTGCACAGGAATTTTAGTTGATTTTTCACATACTTATACAGTCAAAACTCATAGAAATTTATTGGTTCAATGCTCATTGGTCCCAAGTAGTGCAGTTCTTAGTATTTGGGTTCATATTGGATACAGATTTCTTTGCCTCTGATGCTAATTAGGTTCTCATTCTTGGGTTCTTTTATCTCTCTCTTTCCAGACCAGGGGTCTCAGACCATGCCAGGGGTGATCTTTGGAGTTCTTTAATGGTGGTTTATGGTTGTCATCTTTTGTGTATCTTCTCTGCTACCCCCAGTCTGTTGAGATGTTCAGCTCATCAGACCTCGCCTGGTGGAACAGTTCCCTGAAAAGAAACTTCAACTCCTTTCCCCCAGGGCAAAAGCGAACAAAATTGACTAAAGTTACATTAAAAATTTTAAACTTTGTATCATTTCCAACAGAAGGTTGGAAAGAACCCTAAAGATTGATGCATTCCAACCCCCTGCCACAGACAGGGACACCTTCCTCTAGGCCAGGTTGCTCAGGGTCCCATCCATCCTGGCCTTGAGCACGTCCAGGGATGGGGAGTCCACAACTTCTCTGGGAAATAAGTGCATTTAGTGCTAAATAAGAGCATTTAGTGCTGAAAATGACACAGAGTCCTTCTCCCCCCCTGGATCTGCTGAATCTCGCAGGCAGCTTGGCTAGACATCATCTCTGCTGAGTCATGGCTCTACCCAAAGTCTTTTGCACCTGGATAGAGGAAGCCAGCAGTGAAAAGGGGAAAACTCCCTTTAAAGGAAACCTGAAGGAATCCCAGAGCTCTATCAGCTGTGAGAGCTGGGATCCACCAGGTCGGAGCTCAGTGCCAAGGAAATCCAGAGAGTTAAGACGCCGCACAGGTGAATCAAACAGCTAAAAATCTCCATGGATCCAGTTCCTCTTACAGAAAATATTTTCCATTTTTCAGCCTGCTCCCATTACCTAAATATATCAGATATTCAGGATGGATGGTGAAAAGGGCCAGATATTTGGGATAAGTGGTGAAAATGGACAGGAATCCCTCTGTGCACCCTCCCTTTGAAGTGTCAGCACCATCACCCTCATTTTCTGCAGTTGTAGATGGAAAACTACTCTGGAGATGTGATGATTTTGACTCTGGTGTTGGTGTTTCCCTGCACCTTAATTTCACCTTGTACTCCCATACAAAACATTTTGGGGTGACTGCTATGGAACCTGAATACGAGAGGATGTTAAAAAATTGAAAATTAAAAAAAAGAGAGAGAGAAAAAAAGGGCAAACTGAAAAGCTGAGCCTTTCACCGGGCTGCCACTCATTAAATTACCCGTAAAAGTCCCCGTCGCAATAATGGGAGTAGCTGCCTGTGAAACTCCCTCGGCAACCGGATGTAAATTCCACCTTTGGTCTCCCTGCGACAACGACAGCGCATTGAGCCGGTAATTGCTGATGTTTCTGCGTTGTGATCATGTCCACAAGCTGTTGGGTTCACAGTGGAACTGATCGCTTTGCTCTGCTCGTTTTTCTCCACCCCATCTCCGTACAGACACACGCGGGGCTGGATTTAGTGCTGAAAGCAGCCGGTACACGGGGAATTTCTGCCCTGGCACTTCACAGTGCTGCTGCGTGCTCACAGCACTCCGGCACTCCTGTGCTCATGCCTAATTCTCCCTGGGGTCCCGTGATGGGATGGACGTGTGGGAATGCTTCCAACTGCACCAGGGGAGCTGTGGGCTGGACATTAAGAAGGCTTTGTTTACTGAGAGGGTGGTCAAAAATCAGAACAGGTTGTTTAGAGAGCTGGTCGATGTCCCATCCCTATCAGTGCTTAAGAAGTATTTGGACAATGCCCTTATTTAAACTTTTGGTCAGGCAGTGGGACTAGATAAACATTGCAGGTCTTTTCCAACTGAAAATACTCCTATTCTATTCTATTCCATTCCATTCCATTCCATTCCATTCCATTCCATTCCATTCCATTCCATTCCATTCCATTCCATTCCATTCCATTCCATTCCATTCCATTCCCTTCCATTCCATCTGCAAGGTCTTTGACAATCCCAGAGAACAGTGGGGCAGGCAGGGCTCATGCAGGTCAGAGAGATCTGAGTGTTTAAACTGAGCCAGAACACCCCGTTCCAGCGCCCAGGGAGGAGCTCCCCACATTTGCCTCATCCATAAGCACCCTGTGACCACAGGCAAGAGGGACATTCCTGCCAGGAGCTGCCCATATGGGTGCAGTGGGGATTCGCTGCAGGTGACAAGGTGACCTCTTTGCCACATGCCAGGCTCTGTTCTACCTCCTCCTCCTCCTCCAGGAACTGGGAAGGAGTATCAGGTCTTGTCAGCTGCTGAAATTTGGACTAAAGCTGGGGGGGATGTCAGGTGAAATCTCCAATGATTTCAGCAGTTTACACAGGAAAATTTTACACATGAGCAGAAATCAGTGCTTCCTTGCCCCGTGTTTTGCTGTTGATCTCTCACCCCATACAACCTCCGCTCTCAGGGATGTCCAGATCAGACAACAGGGACAAACACAGGTGGAGAAGCGAGGAGCTGGAATGCTGCACACCTTCCAGAGAGGCAGTGAAAATGCACTCACCCAAATCCCTTTGCTGTTTCATTGGCAAATCCAAACCCGAGGCCAAACCAAAGCCAAACACCTCTGTCTGCAAGCTCAGCTGCTCAGGCCTGGGGGATTCTTGCTGGAGGAAGAGCGAGTGTGTCATAAAGAGCTGAAGATGTCAAGGAGAGGTTTGAGATCTGCCCCTGGGCAATTACTCACAGCTCTTTATCAATCTCTGGAGCTTTCATGGCCACTAAAGCCCATCTCAAACCTAGTAATGACTTATCAGGTTATCTCTGCCCTGGGAGAGATTGGAGATTTGAGGTGAGGGGAGCTGTGCCACCCAAGATGATTTCTGCAGCAGGGAGGGTGGGAATTGATTCATTTCTGTGCCTCTGGTTCCTCTTCCACACCATGGACCCCATTCAGGAGCCACTCAGCCACAAATCCAGGCAGAAGCTCAGCCCTCCTGAGGAGACCAAAGCATGTTTTTACCAAAGAGCTGTCCAAAAATGAAGTGAAACTTCCCAACAACAAGAGAGGTTTGGAGGGTGTGTCCTGCAGTGAGAGATTTATGGACTCCAGCTTACTTAATGCAGCAGAGGTTAAGAAGGAATTTGTTCTTGGGCCTCTCCAAACAGAGATCAGACACTCTGAGACATCTTAATCAAGGTTACAGAGGTGGAAAAGCATCTAAAAGTGGAAGATGAAACACCACGAACAAAACAGAAATGATGAGCATGTGTGAGGAAGGGGGATTTGATTTTGTTCAGAGCAATGAGGATGGCAAAAGAAGGGAAAATTTAGCAGGAAAGGCAGGAAAAATCCTCAGCGCTTCAGTCTAGCATTATAAAAACCCCTCCAGCCCTGGAGCCACCTGATTTATCATGAAACAAATAATATATTTTCGGGACACTTTTAGCCTTGATTTACAGTCAGCATCCTGGATCCCCCTAAGATGGAACAAGAAGAGCAAAAGGACCAGAGAATGATGTTTGCCTCTTTGGGCCACCGAAATGTGACAGCACTGCAATGGCCTTCCAGGAACAGCTCACGTGGAGACAAGACTAATTAGACATTCATTAAGTGCCTAACTCAGCACAGCACTTAAGCACACATTTAACCTTCTCTCATTACAGGGTCACATCGTCATCCCTTTTAAAGCTCCAGCTCCGATTACAGAAGCCAGCTGACATTTGGGAGGGTCACAAGCATTTTCAGACCCCGAAGAACCAATACCCAGCACTTCAGGAGGTTTTCCCTTCTTCAGTCTCCTGCTCTTGCACCACAAACTTATTCAAGAAATACCAATTTGCATACCAAAACCAGGATTTACATCTAAACACAGGCACCTACAAACAAACCTCTGCCTTCTTCCCACATTTCCTGAGTCAGCCAAGGGAGATCTGATAGCGGCCAGTTATCAACAGTTCCCCTGTTGAATTGTCTTCTCCTGGAAAACAATCCCAGTTCAAGCCTCCCTGGAGTAGCAGCTGGAGGCAGCTGCCCAAGATTTCAAAGCATGTCCTGCTGATCACCAGGACAAGCTCCTTGTGCAGGAAGACCAAAATATCTGAGGGATAACCTGAGGGATTCTTCTGCAACCCACCACTGCCTGCTGTACCCTCTGAAATATCTGTGTGGGACAGTGAGCACAAAGAGCATCTCACTAAACCTGGGAAGCAAATTTGGAGCAGTTTCTCCTTCCTCCAGACACTGAAGAACAGGTGCTGCAGATAAGACAGGGTCACTTTGGCAGAGTTTCTTTGGGAAGTCCCTCAATAAATGGTCATCAATTTCCCTGTGCACCCGAACTAGGTGTAAAATCACTGGCCATGAGTGCAAACAGTCTGTCAGTTATGTTTTCTTGAGTGTCCCTGTAGTTCTGGAGCTCTTGTTGTCCCTATAGTTCTGGATCCTCTTGGAGCGAAGCTTTTCACAGGGATCTCACCCACAGACCGTGAGCCAAAGCACAGCTGTGTGCCAAGGCAACACCTCGTTGTAGATTTGCACCCATCCATTTGCTTTGGAAATACCCAAGGAATAAAAAGGCACATTAGGGAAAGTCAAGTTTCATATTTCAGGATGGTATCTGGGTATCTGGCAATTCAAAGGGTGGTTTGAGTTGGAAGGGACCTCAAAGATCATCTCATTCCAACCCCTGCCATGGAATTCCAAATTCCTTTTTGTGCCTTTAAAGTCATCAGAGTAGATTAGTACAACTCACACATGCCCACTTGTTCCAAGATGAAAGTGTTAAGACAGGCCCAGAAACAACAAATGACTCAGAAAGCAGCAGGGAGGGAAAAATAGCGATGATAATAAAAAAAAATAAAAAGGCTTGTTGGAAAAAAACCTGCTACAAATACAATCAGAACAGCAACGAGTGCAATAACCAGCATCAGCACTTGGAAATCAGGAACCCTATCAAAATATTCCACCCACAAAATGCTGTTAAGGGATTGCTGACTCCCTGTCCAAATTGGATCTCGCCTCCATCTTCCTGATCAAGCCTTTGCATAAATCAAAACAGACACAGTGACAGACAGAGCAGCACATGGAGAGCCCGGGCACCCTGCAAGCATCGTTGCTGTGTGGATGGCATCCCACCAGCACAGACGATAATTCCCTGTCTTCAATATGGAGCAGATGTGAGCAGCCAGCAGAAAAATTATCTCCACTCTACAAATATTTGACACCCAAAAAGGATTTTGATTCAGCCACCCTTGAGCCTCTTTCATATTTACTTTGTGGGAACATTCGGGCACTCGAGCTGGACTAGGAGAGATCCCTACAAAAGCCAATATTAAGCTTGAATGCTTCAGGATTTGCTGAAAATCTTATTTCAAATTTCACCTTTGGTTGCAGTGAGAAAGGTCACACTGCTTGGGTGGAATGCATAAATCACCCAATCAGCAAATTCCAGGCATGACACATGACTGAACTCCGAGGAGGCTCCTCACGAGCTGTTCACACAGGAGAAAAGGGCATTGCAAAAAAAAAAAAAAAAAAAAAACTAAACCCAAATCTGGGGAGTCTTGTGTTCGTGGCCAGGGAAGGAGGCACGGCTGAAGAACTAATTTGCAGGATTTATGGCTCGGCTGTGCCTTCATGTATTGATTCACAGATCAGCGAGGAACAAAATCTCCTGCAAAATACACTGACGAAAGCACGAGTACCTGATCATATCCTAATCTCTCAGCTAATGCCAGGTGCAGGCTGCAGGAAAATCACTCTGCACAGCCTGGATCTGTGCCCAGCCACCTCCTTCCTACTGCAAGCTAATCTGGCCTCTTCCCCTCAACCCTGAGAAATTCCACCCTCAGCTGGGGTGGAAAAGTCAGGAAGGATCCCCAAATTCGTGACCCAGACAGATGTCAACTTTCTGCTGGTGGCAGAGGACATTTCAGTCCAGCACCTGAAGAAGATGAGATCTTGGGGTGAGGGTCAGCTGTGGGTCTGAGGCTCACGGAACTGGAAGCTCCATTCCCTGACACCTGGATTCCTATTTAGCATCACACCTCTGCTTTACGTAACCTGCATGCTGGCAGGTGGGGTGGGAGCTGAGAATAAACACCCCAGAGCAGACCTGACACAGGTAGTGAGAAAAAAGCTTCACTTTCCGACCCCCCGAGTCCCTTCTGTCTGCTTTTTCCCTGGCTGTGTCAGGTCTCTGGAAGGAGCACTTCCCTCCCCAGACCAAGATCAGACCTCAGGACCATCCCACCTTGATTCACAGACCTTTTTGTCATGCCTCTCCCACCTCCCCGTCCCTTCCCAGCCCACACCATACTCAAGACCTCAATCAAAACCCAGTGACATATCTGAGGAACAAGCCACAGCAAAGGCACCAAGCAATCCCCTGGAAGCAGCGTGGTGAGTTTTCTTCCTGAAAGCCTCCAGAAGGAAAACGAAGCTGAGAACAAAACGAGAGTGCCTTCTGTTGCCATCCCCGCGAAACAGACCCAGGAATTAAGTTTTCCCTAGAAATTAAAGTGGTTGATAGGGCTGCTGAGAGCAGCCTGCCTCGGGAGGTACCTTGGATCCTGCCTTTTCTAGGACATCTGTAATTATGTTGGAAAACTGCTCAGCCTCAGGTAAGAAGCTCCCCCTCAGCAGCTCGGAGGCTGCAGGAGTAAAACAAGCAATGAACAAACCCCGAGGATGAACAAAACAACTTGGGGAGTATTTAGGGGCAGCTGATTTTCAATTCCAGTCGCAGGCTCATAAAGAGCCTTGGAGGGTTCTCTGACCTGCCTGCTGATTGGGAAATGAGGTTTCCACGCCAGGCATCCACAGATACGGACACAGAGGTGACGGGGACAGTGTGAGACCTGTGAGAGGAGAGCCCAACCAGCCCTCCCTCCCCAGCACCCCCCGCCACCCTCCACTCACCCGGGAACTCCGCTCCATTGCTGTCCTTAGGGCTGCTCACGCAGTTCTCCAGGTAAATTCCATCCTTGTAGCAATCTTCCTTCTTCCTGGTGAACCCCAGGATCTCGCTGGCCTGATCCAGGACCTCCCCTCCCGAGCAGGAGCACGGGGTCTGCATGATGCCACACGGGTGGGAGCTGCTGCTGATGGCCAAGCAGGCATCCAGCCACTTGCAGAGCATCTGGCAGGCGGCTTTGCTGGGGTTCCTGTTGCCCACCACCAGATATTCCACCGAGAAGTCCCTCTCCTGAGCCTTGGTGGGCTTCCACCGCATGGGCCAGGTGTCCACGCCCGGCGGGGCCGTCTGCTTCATCTGCAGGAATTGTTTGTTGGACTGGAGGAAGGCAAAGCGGGTGGAGCCATCGCAGAGCTTCAACACATCGTCAAAGCTCTCCATGCCCAGGTAGGTGCGGGTGGACTCCAGGAAGGAGTCGAACTGGTAGGTGCGGATGTGCTGGTGGTCACATACGCCGGAGGGTTTGAGGATCTTCATGTACAAAGTGTACCTGCGAGGGTCGGGGTTCTGGATAATCCAAGAGCAGAGAGAGGAGTTCAGTGGGAAGACGGCGAAGGAGGAGAAATACCCAAAGAATTTCCCTTGGACCAAAGTGGTGCAGGGAGTTTGTGCCAGGTCCAGAGCGACCACGGTCCACACAAAGTAGAGTGGCGATACCAAAAGCAGGTTCAGGGCGGATCCAATGCTCCTCATCCTAGGTCTCTGGTCCTCTGGAACTCAAAGTAAATGTCAAGCAGGTGCCAGATCCTGGACATAACAGGGACCAGCTTAGAGGAAAAGCAGAGTTTAAGAGGCTCTGGATCTGAAATCAAGCCGATCCTCCCATGTCTGGATTTGAGCTCCCTCCTGTGGCCATAAACAACACCTGGAAAAAACAGGGAAGGGAAGGAGGAGGGGAGAGAAAGAGAAGAGATTTGGGATTTGGGGTTTTTGGCGGTGTTTTGTTGTTGTTGTTTTTATTAACCCTTCACAAGGCTGAGAACCCACACAGCACTCCCAGTCCCAGCACTTCTCACGGGGGGAAGATGCAGCCCCACATCACCATTCCCGCACTTGGTTTGGGGGTGATCCCATCCTTGGGGTGTCCTAACCCCCAGGAGGGGCCCAACGGTGACTGACCCGGGGTGAACACAGCTGTGACCTGCTGTCCTTCCCAGTGCCCTCTGCCCATGCAGATCCCTCTGCTGAGCCAGCAGAGCCTTGGCTGTGAATTTTAACCATCTCCCCAAAGAAAACAGGATTGGTCTCTGGGTTAGGGAGTCTCCAGCTCTCTCCATCCCAAGTGAGCCAGGATGCTGGTTCAACTCAGATTTCAGGATGCACCTGGGGAGGGTGGGCTGGAGGTCAGCATGGCCAGCTAGGCTCTGCCTCCTCTCTTCCCTCTGCCAGCAGTTGGTTTTTAGCTTCTTTATGTCTCTCCTTTTCTCTCTCCCTTCCACCAGAGCAGTGCAGGGAAGGGAGCTGTTGTTCAGGAACCCAGCACTGGTGTAACCCTGAGGCCAGGCAGAATAATGGATGGAGCTGTACGCCCAGCACACGAGCAAAAAAAGGGCCAAAGAGGCAGATTTTATGTCTTCCCACACCAGGCAGCCACCCCTCCTTCCACCCCTGAGTGCAGGACACCCCAAAGCCTGTGGTGCTGTAGCCAGGCTCAGAGCATCTGCAGAGAGTGAGAGCCCTCTGTGCCAGTCCCAGGGTCTCCTTCAGCCCCCAAAACCCTTCATCCAGAGTAGAATCCACCCTGCAATACCCTAAGGACGCATTCCCTGCAACCCTCTCTAGCCCAGATTCCTCCTTCAGCCCAGAGCCCTGTTCCCCCTCCATGACAAAGAGGATCCTCTGCACTCGTGTAAATCTCCCTCTTTCTTACCCCAACAAAAGACTCTCCTACATCCCCTTCCCTCCATCTCCTCTCTTTGCAGGAGAGAAGAGAGAAAGGAAAACAGGATCAGTAGCAGGACTTTCCTCATCATGGACTCCCATCCGTGTCCACCCCCAGGTTTGGGGACGGGCACTGATAACAGCTGCAGGAGGGGCAGACCCCCGGAGAGTAGGGCAGGATTTCTCCACTGCTGATCACACAGCCATGGGGCCTTTTCGTTCCCACTTTCCAACCTTTTTCCCTTCCTCCCCTCTCAGCTCACCCCAGGTAGAGAAAATCAGGAGTTTCCTCTTGGATGAGGCTTGCCCTGCCCCTGCAGCACTCGCTGCCTCCAAAACAGCGCTGCCGCCCCATTTCCAAAGGACAAAGGGGAACCTGGGAGGAAGATTTCCTCCTATCAAGTCAGAAAACTGCCGTGATTTCAGGAGACTTCGCAGTTCATAGTGAAGCAGGTGCTCAAGGCCCCTGCATTGAAATGCAAACAGCCCAGTTCCTGAGGGCAAAACATTACCCTGGGCTGCAACCCACAAATAATTCCGATGTGTTTCCCCACGATTAGGGTGGCACTTCGAGGAAGGAATTAGGGTGAAAGTCTATGGAGAGGGGCATCTACATCCAGGGGAGAGGGAAAACACGTCTTCATTGCACCTCCAGCCCCCGTGTCCCCACTGCTGTCCCCACTGCTGCCATCTCCCACCCCATGCCAGGCTCTGCCTTCCCAGACTGCAAACAGAGGGACCTTCCACCACAGCCGTACAAATTCCCAGCAAATCCACAGTTCAGGCAGCCAAACCCAGCCCCAGGAGAGACTGAAAAATAGGAGATGAGAAGCCCACAGACCATCCTGTGCATCTGGGAAGAGATGAGAAGCTAAATGCACCTCCACGTTCACTCAGGTTCTCTCCCTGCTCTATATCAAAGAGTTGTCTCTGCATCTTCTTTCTCCTGCCAAAACCTTTTCTTTTGGGCAGGAAAGGGTTGGGGAACTCAAAAGTCAGACCTGCTATTTGCAAACTGTGTTTCATCCCAGATTCAAATCACTGCAGCCCCTGCCAGCAGGTTCCTGAGTGTGTGTTAGACCTGACACTAATCAGCATGGAGTCCAAATGCATTTGGACTTAAATTTTTTACAAGTCAGATCCCCACTCCTGGCTGCTTTGCAGTCTACAAAGCTTGACAGTGCAAATCTCCCCTTGCCAGGCTCCTGCCTGCCTCTGGAGCCAGAATTCAGGAGTGAAAAGGGGATGCAAACCTGGTCTTGCTTGCAAAGAATAGAACAGGGATCTACCAAACATCTTATAAATTTCCTGATTAGCAGGAGGGGCTGCCTAGATAGGACTGTGAATGCCCTAAATATCAGATTTGGGAGCTGAAAGGCTCTTGCTTTAGCTGACCCTCTGAAAGGGGCCACTGGGTCTCTTAGGACAGTGCTGGAACAGCTCATTCTGTTTGCAAATCCAAAGTCTACCCGACCTTGACCCTGATGAGCGAGCCAGGGATCACAGAATTACGGAATATATTGAGTCAGAAGGGACCCACAAGGATCACAGAATCACAGAGTGGGTTGGGTTGGAAGGGACCTTAAAGATCATTTTGTCCAAAGCGCTGCCACAGGCAGGGACACCTCCCATCATCCCAGGTTGCTCCAAGCCCTGTCCAACCTGGCCTTGAACTCTTCCAGGGATGGGGAATCCGGAATCTCTCTGAACAACCTGTGCCAAGGCCTCCCCACCCTCCGAGTAAAGAATTTCTTCCTGATATCCCATCTAAACCTGCCCTCTGCTAGTGGGAAGCCAATTCCCCTTATTCTGTCACTCCCTGCTCTTGTAAATAATATCTCCATCTTTCTTGTCATCTTAACCTCTGGTCCAGACCAGAAACTTGCCTTTCCTGGTTGGAAGCAGGAGCTAGCAGTGCCTCCATAGCAACCAGATGATGAGGAGACAGGGTTTGTTTTGAAATCCAGTTCCTAATGGTGACTTCAGTGCCTGGGATTCAGCCCAGGCCTCCTGCTCTCCACAAACTCAATTTTTCTCACACTGACCACAGACCTGCTTCTGTCTGAGGATGTGGTGAGCACAAAACAAATGCCCCCTCACTGCCCCTGTCAGGGAAAAGCACCGTAAAAGCCAACAAATTTTAACCAGACCTGTTATGGTTGTCAGGTCTCACAATTGATTTCCCCTCAGTGCAGTCACATCTGGCAGGTTTCCCCATAAAGAGCATAAACATTTTTTTTTCCTCTTTCAACTAATCCCTGCTGAAGTGGGAATCTTTACTCAGAGCAGGAGTGGATGGGCAAAACCCCCTCCACACCTGGATCTTTGGCTCGACAGGTGTTGGACCTGGCAGGGAGGGAAGATGCAACAGGCACCTGAGTGGCTGCTTGATTTCAGCAGAGATCCATCTCCTACACTTCCATCCCCAAAAAAATCCCAAGGGGGACATAAAACCAGAGGCTACAGCCTGCAGCTGGGGAAGTTATTGAAGGAGTGAAAAAACAGATTATTGCAGTGTTGGAGGTCACATTCATATGGCACACAGTCAATTTTGCCCACATTCCCATGGTTTTTGCCACAGTCAGTGTCCAGGTAGCCTGGCTGTTCCTGGAATTTTGAGTGATGGAAGACATCCCTGCCTGGTCCCATCCTTTGGCTCCAACTTGGAGCACACAACACCTCCCCTGCCCTTTCCTTCCATCTCTGCCTGGGAGGTGGGTCTGGCAGAGCAAAGCCTGGGGACAGCTGGTGACATTGGAACACCTTGGGCTTGTTTCTCAAGGACAAACCAAAGGACAAAATTATTGTTGCCCTTGTGTGTGTGTGTGTGTGCCCTTGGCAAAAATGGTTTTTCATCCCAAGAAACTCACAGAAAGAGACTGAAAAGTTTGGTCTGAATGGTCCTTTTGCCTTGGTCACCTTGTGCAGCTGTCAGAGGTGACAAGGAAGGGGATTATGAAGAGCTGTGAGCCACCAGCGAGGCTCCTGCACCCTCACACAACTCAGAACTGCCCTCACGATTTTTTCTACCTCCTTGCTGAGCGTTTGCCATCCCACTCTGGCACCCACTGGATCAGAAACACAACCTGGGACAGCCCTTCACAGCTCAGATCAAAACCAGGCAAGGACTAAATCACAGGTTACATCTGGGCTGCCCAGGGGATTTAGGCATCCAGTTTGCACTGGTCCCAGTGAATTTTGGAGCCCAAGGGGTGTAGGCATACAGTTTGCACTGATCCCAGTGAATTTTGGAGCCTGCAAGCCACAGAATCATCGAATCAGTAAGGCTGGAAAAGATCTCCAAGGTTACTAAGTCCAAGCTTTGACCAGACACCACCATGGTGGGCCCTGTCTTGCTGCGGGAATGATCCAGGTCTGAGCTGGATTTTGCCACCACTCTCGTTGTTCCTGCTTGATTTCTGCACAAATTCTGCCCACCCACAGCTACTCTGGGGAGTCAGGCAGTGTGGGATGTGTGAGCAGGGATCAGGGCATCCCTGATTTTACCCACAACTGCCTTCACCCTCTGCCTGAATAGCCCCACAAGCCGATTCACCCCATCCCAACAAGATCTCCCTGATGGACACCTCCAAACTGGCGTGTCCAGCTCTGCAGCTGTGCCCAGCCCAGGGATTTCAGCTCTGCCTGGGCAGGAGGAGCCTGTGGGATGCCGGCAGTGCTGCCATGTCCTGCTTTCCAAAGTCCCTGCATGGCACAGTCCTCCCACGAGGGAAGGGTGACATCGCTGGTGGAGCAGCCACCACCTTTCCTGGCTGTGCTGGTGGCACTCCTGGAGCAGCAGCCTGGATGTGGCCAATGGAGGGCACTCTTAGACATGAACACAAACACACACACACACAAACACTCCATGGAAAAAGAAAGAAAAAAAAGGGGGAAAAAATGAAGATGACTGCAGAAAGGGCATCCTTGCCCACTGCTGCCTGTAGGACCATTCCCAACACCTGCTCCCTGATCTGTTCCCACCGGTCCAGCAGTTCCAGCTCCCCTTTCTCTGCCCACTGGCTCCAGATGTGCCACTGTCCAAGATTTACTTCCCTCTGCTTTTCCTTCTCCTGACTTTGGTGCACGGCTGACATCCCAGCAGGGTGAAAACAACTCTCATCAAGCGAATCCTCCTTTCCTGGGGCTTCCCATTTCCCTGTAAGAAGGTCCCCAGACATCACACTAAATATCCCTTTTGCCTGAGGCAGAAAAATGCCTGGCCCTGAAAAGCTCGTCCCTTGCCACTCTGAGGAAACACAGGGAAGGAGTTTGTTCTGTCCTTATTCACGAGGAACTGTTAGCAGGGGGAAAAAAAAAAAAAAAAGCTGCAACAGCTTGGAAATTTTGTTTTTGCGAGGGAGCAAAGCAGAGTGGAAATGCCTGGAAAAACACGGTGGCATCTGTGAGCTGACAGCACAGAGAGGAGTCAAGAAGGGCTCAGACCTGGGTGTTGCTCAGCTGCAGTGGCTCTGCTGGGCTGCTGGGCTGCAGGGAGAGGAGTTTACCCTGGAAGGCACCCAGGGAGCTTGGTCAGGTCCTGGAGCAGCACCTCTACCATAAAATCAGTGCTCAAAATCAGGGTTTTTCCTTATTGTTATTTTTTATGGTCCATTTTCCATCCCTGGAAGTGTTCAAGGCCAGGTCAGAGGGCTTTGAGCAAGGGACAGGTGTCCCTGCCCATGGCAGAGGGGGTGAAATTAGATGATATTTAAGGTCCCTTCCAACCCAAACAACTCCATGATTTTCCTAACACAGATTCCTGCACAGATCCCTCACATCCTGGAATATTTGCTCCATCACTGTAGAGACTGATGTGCTACCCCCTGCCTCTCTCTGAGTCTCCTGAGTGCAGAGAAAGCCAAATTTCACCTGTCTGCTGTGCTAATAAATTCTATATATACACACACCAGCATCCTTCATCCCAAATTTCTCCCAGCTCCAAGCGGGAAATGCACTCGCCTTAGGGGTGGACCCCAGCAGATGTGGAACAGCCTGCAGGAACAGCATTAACAGGGTGGGGAATGTTTGATTCTGTGATGGGAATTGGCTTGTGGGGCAGGATCCTGATCCTATTTCAACTGTCAAAGGCTGCAAGAGGGGATTTGGGGAAAGGGAGGGCTGGGAAATGGGAAATATCAGGGAATGGATCATCCTGGGGCTCCCCAAGGGGCTTTCAACCACAATGAGGAAACTCCAAAGCCCCTGAGCTTTGGTTGAACCCTTGCATCTGTGATCTCCTTCAGCATTGGCCAGATGGGGAGACACAGTCAGGGGGAGCCAGAGGCCAGATTTGAATCCTGGCTCCAGGATCTGTGCACACTGTCACTGAAGCATCTCTGCCAATTCATGCTTCAGCTTTCCCACCTGAAAAGATGGATGTGAGAAGAATCTTCTGCTTTCCTTTAGAGCTCCATGATCTGAAGATTTCCAGCTGAGTGCTGGAGATGATGATTCATTTCCAACCAGCCAGGATTTCATCCCAAAAAGAGATTAATTTAAAGACTAAGCATCCCCTTATCTCAATCCACATCTATTTTTGTCCTCAACTTTCCTCTACATGGGTGCAAATCTTTTGGCATTGTCTGTTAGGAGCCCTGACTGGACTTGGAGTTTCTCAAGGACTTTATAGGGCTGGCTTTGATGTCCTTGCACAGCAAAGTCAAGGAGCACGTGGGGGTTCTTGGCAGAAGGTTATTGACGGAGGTCATAATGTTACACCTTACCCTGCCACAGTTTAAGGAAAGCAGATTTAAATCCCAGTTTGAATGGGATTACAGCAAGCCTGTTATGAGTTCCCAGGCATTTCCTCATTCCCAGGGGAATACACAATGCTTCTGATCCTGGTAAGATCAGTCTTTCCTCCATGCCAGCATCACCCATGATCCCTGACTGGCCCCACTCCCACCCATCCCCATCCCCACCAAGAAATACCATGGATTCTACACCAGCAAATCCTAGAAAAATCCCGTTTTCCCTGCTGCCTTGTTCCTGACTGACGGTGCTCCCAGCCAACCCTTTGGGGTCTTTTTCCCTCCATTACCACCCTGCTCCTGGTTGTGAGGGTTACACAAGAGGGCCTCTGAGGGCAAGGTCATCCTAATGAGTGAACAGGAATGCTTCCATCGTTGCTCATTTGAGCTGGGAACCGGGATGGGATTGATTGGGAAACCGTCTGGAGGTTAAAAGCACTGGCATTAGCTGGGGAGATAAGTGGGAGCCCCCCGGGGATAGGGGCTATTTAGGGAGGGGCTTTGTGTGCATGGTGAAGCTCAGCCTTGCACAGGGACATGTGCAGAGGGATGTTTGGCAAAGCTAAAATTGGGCTTTGGGATTCATGGGGTGCATGTCCTGACACTGCTCATTTCTGTGTCCCACCTAAATCACATCCTCAGGCTCATTCTCTGGCCCCTGAGGACGAGAGCCCAGACACAGCTCCTGGTCCTGTGGCTAAACTGCCTGTTCCCAAAGCAGAACAGCCTTCCACAGGGTTTAATGTTCGCTCCTGAGCTGTACCCAGGCATGGTCTGGGGTGGGGATTGTTGGCTGGGGTAAAAACGTCACCAGCAAGCGTCCTGAGATGTGTAAGCAGTGATGGGAAAATGTTTCAGGCCATATTTTAGGAAGAAATTCCTCCCTGTGAGAGTGGGGAGGCCCTGGCACAGGCTGCCCAGAGAAGCTGTGGCTGCCCCATCCCTGGAAGTGTCCAAGGCCAGGTTGGATGGGATTTGGAGCAACCTGGGATAGTGGAAGATGTCCCTGTCCATGACAGGGGGTGGGACTGATGATCTTTGAGGTCCCTTCCAACTCAAGCCTTTCACAATTTGATGATTCCAGATCCTGGCTCTCTGGAGTCACTGATGCAGAGATGGCTACAGAGGACAAAGGAAAAGGAGGTGCCTTGGCCAAGAAACTTGGATCTCTGCTCCTGTCCCACCTGTCCACACACCTGGGATGGAATAACAGCTGGATTTGGAACTTCTCGCGCCCCATGGCACCTCGGAGCTGGGCTGCCCAAGGGAAACCAAAGGAGATGAAGACCCAAACAGCTGGTTTTGCAACGAGCTCTGGGCTAGGATCTGCATGAGCTCAAGTCCTGGTGCTTCTCCCAGTACCAGGAAAGGAGATTTCCACTTTGCTGCTCTCCAGCTCGTAACTGGCTGGGGATGATCAGCAGCAGGAGATGAGCAAAA
>NW_008246063.1:1229890-1232961 GCF_000691975.1 Corvus brachyrhynchos
GTAGGGAAAATTTAATGTGGGCTCCTCTTCTGATTCTTTCCATGGCTTTGAATGACCGTGCCTCAGTTTCCCCCCACCAGACAAACAATGTTTACACTCCCCCAGTGATGGGGATAAATTTCCCAGGCAGCAGCTGGGAAAAGATGGAAAGACTGCATCAGAGTCCAATTTTACATCAACCCTGAAGGTGCACCATGCTGTTTTTGAATGCTGCTGTCTCAGCAAAGTTAAAACTGGATTGGGAACATTTCCCCTTCTGACAACAGGAATTCAGCTTGTAATTTTAGGCATTCAGTTTCCAATGCCCAGTGAGGACGTCATTAGATTGCACACAGAAGGACCGTAAGATCCTCTTGCTCAGATTTGCAATTTTCAGCAAGAGGAGGGTGGAGATTCAGGCTGTGGCTACAAAAGACACTTAAAATACAGGTCCTTTTTAGTAAAACCAGAACTGTGGTCATCCCTGGACTTACTTTCACTGTCCACAGAGTGAGTACCACAAAAGAACTGGGCTGCTTTAGCTATGGGAGAGATTCCATCTGCTTCCACAAGGTCTGAAATGAGGGGCTTTGGAGTCTCTGATACCACACTAAAGTGGGCAAATAGGAACTTCCCAGCATCACGGAGATGACAGAAATACCTGAGCTTGAGCAGGGTGTGGAACCTTTCCATCAAGTTGAGCACAGCCCCTGAAGGTGGAGAGAAAGACGGACAAAGCAAATCCCTTTTAAAACCCCAAGTTTCCATGGTTTTGGATCCAGCCATGACCTTGAAGCAGCAGAAGTCTGCAACCCGCACTTACAAAGCAGAAGAATGATAAATAAGTGCATTTCTGCAGCACCCCAAGGTCCTCAAGGGACATAGGGAGCAGCAGTGAATTAAGGCTCGTGACGCAGGGAGCCATCCTCGCTGACCCCAAAGCCTGAGCACAAACTAAAGGAAGTAGTTTTTCACCAAGCTCATAATTCAGTCGGGGACCTCATTGCCACAGGATGCTGTGGAGGCTAAAGGCATAAAAGGGTGACAAACTGGATTAGGGAATCTGTGGAGGAGAGGCCAATCCATGCTGTTGAGCATGATGGTCTGGGTGCCAGTGCCAGTCTGGGGGTGGCTCTGTCTTTGCTTTTCCTTCAGCCTTTCATGGGTCATCCAGATGGATTTGGGTGGCCCTGGGTTGGTACAATCCCCAATATCAATACAGACTGGGGGATGACGGATGAAGAGTAGCACTGAGGAAGAGGATTTGAGGATCCTGGTGGATGAGAGGTTGGACACGAACTGGCAATGTGAGATTGCAGACCAGAAAACCAACCAGATCCTGGGATGCCTCAAAAGAAGAGTGGCCAGCAAGGTTAGGAAGGTGATTCTGCCCCTCTGGTGAGACCTCAGTGCTGGATCACTCAGCACAAGAAAGACGTGGATCTGTTAGAGTGGATGCAGATCTGGGAAATGATCTGAGGGCTGGAGCCCCTCTGCTGTGCAATCAGGCTGGGAGAGCTGGGGTTGTTCAGCCTGGAGAAGAGAAGGCTCCAGGCAGACCTCCTTGAAGCCTCTCAATATATACAGAAGCCTTGTAAAAAAGAGACAGAGGCTTCTTATCAAGACCTGTAGAGATAGGACAGGAGATGATGGTTTTAAACTGAGGGAGAGGCAGGTGGATATGAGGAAGGCATTTTTTATAATGAGGGTGGTGTGGCCCTGGCACAGGCTGTTCAGAGAAGCTGTGGCTGCCCCATCCCTGGAAGTGTCCAAGGCCAGGCTGGATGGCACTTGGAGCAACTGGGGATAGTGGAAGGTGTCCCTGCCCATAGCAGAAGTTTTGGAGCCAGATGACCTTCAGGGTCCCTTTCAAACCAAGCCACACTATGTTGCTGCCCATGGAAGCAGGGGAGTGGAGTAGATGATCTTTAAATATCCATTCCAAACCAGTCTGCCCTATGATTCCATGATTCTATGTCTCTTATTCCTTCCCTAAATAACCGTTTTTGATTTACCATAGAAAGGTGCAGGGATATTACATTAAGCCACAAAAATTACGTCCACACTGCCAAACCATCTACAGAGCCTGAAACTAAAACGAGTGTCACAAGTCACATCCATGTTGTTAAAACTCCCTCCCAAAATGGGTTGGCCTCATCCATCCTCTCTCTTCACTCTGTGGGAAAGCAGCCCTTGGGATGGGTGCTGATCTGCCCTGACCTAAATTCTTCTGAGTGTCATGCTCACCCCCACGCAGGGCCGTGCCTGAGCTAACCATGCTGGACAGCAAAGGATCCTGCCTGCTCTGCTCCCTGGAGAGTCCCCTTTTCCTCGCAGACTCCTCAGGGCAGGAACTGCCTTCTAGGCTCCCCCGTAACAAATCCTAGGATGCTGGAATGCAGAGAGGCTGGCAGAGGGATGCAATCACAGCACAGGCGTTAACAAGCTGGATTATTCCTCGCATCTCATCCATCAGTCTCATGACAAGCAGTTCAGGATTTGCATAAACGAGACAGATGTACTCTGTTCCCCTTTCCAGCCCTCTCCCCAGGAACCCTTGAGCAATGTGACGTGGGAGAGAAGATTACCGGTGAGGGGCAGGCAGGGGGGTTATTGGGAGGCAAAGTTCTTCCTCTCTTCTCACTTTCTTTGGCTTTGTTCAATCAGAGGAGATGATGGAGGACGTTACGGAGTGATTTGTGCAGCACTGAGGATGTGCTGGTTCGGGGCTGGGGTTAGTGAGCTGTCTGTGCGCAGCCTTGATGAAGATGAAGGGCTGAAGGAGGATGGTTTATATTTATTCTGAGGAGGGCTTGGGTGATGCTTCATCACAGGCATGACAGCAGAATCTGGGATTTTTACATGCTCCTTTATTTGTATGAGTATTTACTTCTGGCTCGGAGGACAGGAAGACAGGACTGAAGAGCTGGAGGGCAGCTGGAGGTCTGCAGATGGGAGGGCTTAAATTTAGGTTACTACACAAGACCCAATACCTTGGAGGGGAATTCAGCTACAAAGCCATGTGCTGGCAGTTCTTCTCGCCCCATTTCCTCTAGAGGACAATTTTGAGGCTCTTCCTCCTGCTTCCAGCC
>NW_008246063.1:1232985-1235708 GCF_000691975.1 Corvus brachyrhynchos
CCAAGTGTTCCTGGGCAGCCCTGCAATGGCAAACCCACCTGTGCAGCACAGGAACCTGCCTCAGGAAGCCAGGAAATGGAGGAATGATGATCAGTCCTTCTAGAAAGGTGCCAGGAGGTGACAATTGGTGCCTTTTTTGCCCAGAGGATAGATTGACCTGGCACAGTAGAGCGCAGTGGAAGTCCCCAGTCTCCCAGAACAATCCCTGGAGGGGCAGAGGCATCTCCACAGGGAGTGCCAGGCTGGAATCCAGCACAGGTAGGTTGGGAATGAAAGCCCCCACCTCGTGCCAGACACAAAGAGCAGATGGCCCTCCTTTGGTTCCTGAAGAATGGGAGTCCACCTGCCAAATCAGTGCTAATTTGCCCTTTTGCTGTCTGTCTCCACAGGCTCCGTCTGTACTGCTGAAAAATTCGGAGCAGGGGCTGTTCCTTGGCTCTGGAACCAGGCATGACACTGCTTGTAGACACACCCCAGCCCTCCTTCCCTCTGAGAGGGGCTGGCCTCATCCCACAGACCTGCAGGAGAGAGTCCCTTGGCTCAGCCATCTGCCACGCTGTGTCCTGGCACCGTCTTGGGCCAAAGCTTCACCAGGGAGCATGGAAATAATTAAACGGTCTGGATGATCACGGGACCGCACTCATGCCTGCCTGCAATCCCTCGTTTATTTATCAGGAGAGATGGAGCCTCAGAGGAGTGCATGGACATGGACAGCAAACGTGGGTGTTCTCTCAGATGTCACTGGAGGAACTGAGGGGTGGGGGAGATCAGAGAATCGTAAAATCATGGAATGGTTTGGGTTGGAAGGGGCCTTAAAGACCATCCAGTCCCCACCCCCTGCCATTAGAACAGCCTTCCACCAGACCAGGTTAATCAGATCCCCATTCAGCCTGGCCTGGAATTCCTACAGGAATGGAGAGTCCACAGCCTCTCTGGGAAGCCCCAACTCTCTGATCACCCTCTGAGGAGCAAATCCAGGTATCACCTGTGTGGGGTCAGGTAGACTTTTTCATTGGAGCCACATCAATGGGGGAGCTCTTCCCTGTCTTACCCTTCTCTGCACACAAATTATCAACTTTTGAGTAGACTGTGACCCTTGCCATCGTCAGCAGCAGATTAGAGCACTCCACTCAGCACTCAGCATTCCTGGCCCAAAGAGCCAGGTGAGGAAAAGCTTTAATCCAAATTTTTTTTGTCAGGGCTGCCCTTTGGGAACTCACAAAAAGCCGGTAAATGTGGGTAGGGTGGGTAGATCCTGGTCAGGCGAGCAGGAGCATAAAGTTTGCTGCCAGTGCTTTTCATGAGAACTGGATCAGTGCTTTTTCCCTCTCCCTCTCCCTCCTTCCCTCCTTCCCTCCTTCTCCTTTGCCTTTGCAAAGTGCGACAGCATGGGGATGAATCGCCTGATTGTGCGCTCCTCTTTCCCCCACCACGCCACTCCAACAGCAGGGCTGGGGGATGGAAAAGGAGCCCAGCTGCTTCTTGTGGGCTGTTCTCTCTCCACCCACCAAGCACTTTAAATCAGACACAAATTAACACCAACTCCTGGCATCCTTTATTAGTCGGATTGCCTCAGCCTTAGTTTGCTTTGCTTCTATTTTCTATTTTAATATTTCGTATTTTTCCCTCCCAGTCCCACCTTCCTGAAGTGCACACCTAACAATAACAGCAGTGCACTGGAGAGCAGGGATGGCCCTTCAGTTGCTACAGGTAGTTCTGATATCTGATTTCTCGAGCTTTAAACCACGCACTGTGCCCCAGTAGGGGACAGCAATCCCTCAAATGTCTCCTATTCCAGGGATTTTCCCCCCCCCCCCCAAGCTGCTCTCGAAGCATCGTTCAGGGAGAAACCCCATGCACAAAGTCACGAACGTGATGAACGTCACCTTTTGGGTACTGAGTATTTGTCATTCCATCTGAGAAGGAAATTATGTAAGATCTCTTCTCCAGCACAGGGAATTGAGGTAGCTGAAATTTGACTGCCTAATGTGGGATACGGTGCGGGCAAAAACCTGAGTCCTCTGTCGCTGCAAGGGATCACTGTCTCCAAAGGCTCCACAGTGGCTGAAACAAAAAGAGATGTTCCCACACTCTGAGAAAGGTGGCACCAACCTGGTCACTGATCCTCATCATGATGGGGCCCCAGGACCAGAGTCTAAAGAAGAGCCATCACTGGTGGAGACACACAAATGACTTCATGAAGGGCCACAAACATGGTCAGAGGGCTGGAACACCTCTCCTCGAAGACAGGCTGAGAAAGCTGGGGTTGTTCAGACCAGTCAGAGAAAGGAAAACTCTGGAGACACCTCAATGCAGCCTCCCATTGCCTTAAGGGAGCTTATAAAAAGAAGGGAGAGGAACTTTTTACATGAGCACATAGTGACAGGGCAAGGGACACTGGTGTTAAACTGAAAAAGGACAGATTCAGACCAGAGATTAAGAAGAAATTCTTCCCTGTGAGGGTGGTGAGGCCCTGGCACAGGTGCCCAGAGAAGCTGTGGCTGCCCCATCCCTGGGAGTGTCCAATGCCAGGTTGGATGGGGCTTGGAGCAACTTGGTCTCATGGAAGGTGTCCCTGCCCACGGCAGGGGGTTGGAACTTGATAATCTTCAATGTCCCTTCCAACCCAGACCATTCCATGATTCTGTGATCACAGGGCCCTGTCCCTCTCATACTCCTGTTTTTTCAGTCCCCATCAGCAATGTGCTCGATGGAGACAAGAT
>NW_008246063.1:1235730-1297406 GCF_000691975.1 Corvus brachyrhynchos
CTGGAAGTACTGTGGAATTGTCTGTCTCCTCCTGGCTGGCTGCTTGGCCATGTTTGCCAAGCTGCGCACCATTCGGCAACTGTCAAACCTTTTGTGGATTTCCATCTCTGCAATATTCGTTTCTTAGCAACTCTGTTTGCTTTTAGCAAAAACAAAATGTCTCTCTGCCTGTGGCATGCTATTTTGGGCAGAAAGGGTGCTGTTTCAGGTCCACACCAGTCAGAAGGACCCTGGTGAAAATGGTCCTGTCTGCCCACTCACTCTTAAGAGCACTGAGTGAAATTCTTATTTGTTTCCTGCGTTCCACCTGCCGCAGGGAAAGCGCAGCAATCCTGGGCACGGGCTGTGGCAAACAGCTCCTACTGCTACACTGCTGTTCCACAGTCCCTGCTGTTCCCGGGATCCTGGAGTAGATTGTATAACCCAGGTAATAAAGGTGCAAGTCAGCAGCAAATCTTACAGCAGAACAGAGTTTCAGCGAGAAAACACAGATATGTGACCCCTGCGTACTTTATTGGGAATGTCCTTGGGCTTGCAAACTTTGATCAGATCCAGCTCTACCAGATGCTTTGCCAGCACGTCCTGCTTGAGAGAAAGACCAATGAACTTGGAGGGACGACCTTGTACAAAAGCTCAGCAACAATTTCAACCATGGACCGAGAATGAACAGCACAACCTGAGGCTCACTGTGCACTGCAGGATCCATATTTTTAATTTCTTGACTTTCATGGGATCACAGAATGGTTTGGGTTGGAAGGGACCTTCAAGATCATCTCATTTCACCCCCTGCCATGGGCAAGGACACCTTCCACTAGACCAGATTACTCTGAGCCCCATCCAACCTGGCCTTGAACACTTCCAGGGATGGGGAGTCCATCCTATTGCTTCATTCCCACCAAAATGTTACAAATCCAGTCTCTGTCTAGTGGAAACTGGAACGAGTGGCCAGCTCTTCTCAGAACCCCTCTGCAAGGTAAGTTCATCCTCCTTCACGAGTTCCCAGTAAGGGTAAAGACACACAAACTGACATTAAACAGCACTAGCACCTCTTGAGATTATGATTTAGGAGATCTGATCGATTGGAAACTAATTCAAATTAAAAACCAACCAGGCAGAAAGGCTGCCTCACTTCACAGGCTCAGGAAGGAGCTGAATTAAATAAGATCCCAGAAAAACAAATGGGACTTGAAGGCATTTAGCATCAGTGTGGGGAGATGGATGAATGGAAAATGGGACTTTTAGAAGGTGAAGATCAGCTGTGCTTTAAATATAACTGCAGACATCAACTCTTCCACCCATCACAATCCCTCTGTTTTGTATTCTCAGTTTGAGCTGAGCTGGGTTGAGTTGAGCACATCACCCTGAACATACCCCACACCTCTGAATTCCTTGGAATATTTAGGACAGGATTGAGATCTCACCTCACCAACTCAGTCTGTCCCTGGCATAAGGCTCCTTTGCTTCTGCATTGCTCTGTGCCCACGGGAACTGCAGACCCCCTGATGTTTGATTTGCGGCATTTTATCCACTTTGCAAGTGACTCAAATGATGATGATTCTCAGTATGAATCAAAAAATCCCCAAAAGCTGGTTAAAAACCAGGCAAGATGAAGAGGAAAAACCAAGACTTGAATATTAAAGATCTGTGACTGGCAAAACTGTAGGTGCAGGATGAGAATAGAGGGAAGGAAGATGCTCAGCAACTCCAGAGTTAATATCCTGAGGCCTCAGGAGGCCTCTGAGAATCAGCAGAGCTGGAGATGGAACTCAAGTGGCATGGGAACTTGTATGGTTTGTAGCCATTTTCTCTGGAAATGAGGACCATCCGTCTTTGATATAGATCCAAAGTTATTCTCTGACTCCAAGAAGCCTCAATGACATCAGTGGGGCCAGGAATCCATCTCTTTATTCCTGAGCTGAATGCCTACATATTGTTTTCATGCAGCTGTAAAGACCTCTTTTGTGCATCTTCTTGATTTTTCTCTGGCTCATTCATCTTGATTCATCCTCCTCTGCTCGGAGCTCCTTGAATATCCTGCAAGGAGCCCACACGCTCAGACACATTCTTGCCCGAGCCTACATCACAGTGTATTTGTCCAACTAATTTTTACTGAAATAAAGTTCCTGCCTTGCAAGATTGCCGAGAGCAATTGTTTTGGTGAATCATAAATACTGCAGAAAGTAAATGTTGGTTCAGGTTTTTTGTTTCCGCCCTTGGCAGACCAAGCTCTAAGGGTGCACATATTCCTCAGAAAACTGAGATTTTAGTTCAGCAAATAAACAATGATGGAAATGGATATTCATTAGGAGAGTCCTACATTTGACTCTGGGAAGTGAATCTGCAGAAAATCATGAACTTCTCCCTGCCAAAGATCACCAAACAGCAGCAGAAGTGTGGAAGTAAATGTGGAAGTAAGTGTAGAAGTAAATGTGTGTGTGCGTCCTCACCTCTCTGCTCAACATCCTCACCATCTTGCCTGCAAACCACCCTCTCCAGGCTAAGGAATGGCCCAGGAAGATCCCAGGGCCAGAAAGAGAAAATAAAGTAGATTGTGCCACTATTGAACCACAATGGAGAGAGGTACTGTGCATTTTATCTGAAACTTTTTTAAGGAAAAGTACCAAGTTGCCCGAGACTTGATAAAATGGGGATTTTTTCAGTCCCGCTTTAACCACTGGGTTTTGGTGTTTAAGATGCAGGCAGGATCACCTGGAAAATGGTAGAGTCATAGGATGGTTTGGATTGGAAAGGACATTAAAGATCATCCCACCTGGAAAATGGTAGAGTCGTAGGATGGTTTGGATTGGAAAGAACATTAAAGATCATCTCATTCCAAACACATGCCATGGACAGGAACACTTTCCACTAAATACTCAGAATGAGTGATTCAATCTATCCTTGGATGCCTAAAAGACAGAGATGCAAATCTGAGCTGTCCAGGTTTCCTTGGCCTGTCCATGCAAGAAAAAGGGAATCTGCAGTACAGAGTGATTTTGGACAAAGCCACTACAGTCCAAAGTGTCTCGGGCAGTCCTGCACTGACAGAGGAGCTTCCAGGGGCACATTTTTGGGTCACTGCTGTCCCCATGTCTTTGGGAAGGGCATAAATTTCCATGGACAAATTCATTCATGGCCAATTCCTTAACAGCACTGCTCAGTGAAGACAATTCTTGGGGAGATAGAAAATGGACCTCAGAATAGGGATCCAGACCTCACATCAGGACCAAGCGCCAAAAATCGTGTTGTTGTGCCGGAGTCCTTTGCTAGAGCTCACCCTGGATCTGTTTCCTGATATCAATGGAAGATCCTTATCTTATTCTGCAGATACTGATTACAAGGCCCTCTAAATTTTACTTTAATACAAATAATATATAAAGGTAACACTGTCATATTTCATAATATGGTGACTGTAATTCCACTCCTGTTAAAGAGCAATTGCAGTGTAATTATGATAAGTATGTTCTCTGACACGCTTTAATACCACAAATACAAATGTAACATAATTATACTCCATTACGATATATATTAATATTGCAATTTAATTTTGCCATGATGTAATAATATAATTGGTAATTATAGGACGAGTTGCATGTATCAATGCTTTACATATGTGTGCACACACATGCACACACCCCCTTGTGTCTTGGAAAAGAAGTGACTGAGTGGTTCATGGTGTGGCTGAGAATAAATACTGTAAATGTCACTGCAGCGCTGTACATTCAATTCAGGTAGCACCAGAGAGCCAACACAAACCACTCACTCATGCAGTTAATGTTCTTATTATATCAACAGAAATAATTATTGATCGAGGAAAAAACAAACCACAGTATAATTACATTTTAATTGCAATATAATTCTACTGTAATTACACTTTTTCTGTTATTTGGCTTGGCCAATAACAGTCAGGTTAGTGAGACACTGTTCCCATAATTTTAAAAGATCGCATTATTGTGTGATATTGCACAGCCTCCCAAGAGAAGAGGTTTCATCATTGATCAATTATTTCAACATAAACCTGGATTAGTGATGGAAAATTAACAATAAAGAGCAACATTCCTGAGTAGCCTTCCTGAACCCTTCATGGCTCTGGTATCTCCAAATCACTGGCACTCAAAAAATCTGAAAAAAATATTGCATGGGAAGATGAGATGCCAGAAGATGGGTCCTTACCCTCAGTTTGGAATCCTCTGTCAGCTTTTAAAGAGCCTGTTTGAAAAAGCTGAAATGTTTAGAGTAGAAAAAGAAGATTATCTAATTCTACATTCTCTCCCCAAAATATCTCTTTATTCAGAACAGTTGCCTATCCAGGAATATGAGAAAGAAGGTTATGGATGCTGATCCCACTTTCCTCAAGATGCAATGCCATGAACACCCCTGGCTCCCTCCAAAGTAATTGATGACGGAAGATGTTGCTCCAGAGAAGCTCTAAAGAGAGTTTTGTTACTTGTCTCAGAAACCAGAAGGGTCTGGGAGACCTCAAAAGTGGAAAGAGACAATTATCTCATCATCAGCCTCGAAGCATTTTTGTGCTCGAAGCATTGGGAAGAACAATTAGTGTTCTCCCTTCCTGCATTCCCCCTCTTATTTCCTATTCATTAAAAAAATAATAAAAAATCAAACTGAATGAAAACGTTGGAGAAGGAACGAAATCCTTTGTGCCTCCTGGATACTCTGGATGATAGAGTAGCCATGGCAACAAGCAGTTCAACAGAACTCCTTTACCTTTGATTTTTCCTTTTTTGTCTTAATGTTTACAAGAAAAAATGGAATTTTTGTTCCCAGTTCATCTCCTGTGTAGGCCAACAAAAACACTTTGTACAGTTTCTCATGAGGTTTACCCTCTTTTTCATAACTTGCACGAAGGCATGACCCAGTCCCAGCTGAAATCAAGTTGTCCACGAAGTTTTCATCTGCTGTTATTAAACCCCCCACAAAAAAACCCCAAAACAAACAAACAAACAAAACAACAGGAGAGGAAGGTGGGGAAGTTTAACACTGACTCATTCCCACAGCAAACCCCAGAGACCAAATATTCTGGAGGGTCCCAGGAGGGATTAAACAGATTCACCAAGACACAATCGATCCACAGTTATAGAACAGGTTCTTTCAGTCACAGCTCCAAATCAGAGAAAAATAATCACCCTTGAATCAGTGACTGCTGGATGTAAGGAGTAAGCATCACAGATGGGATTATTTCATACTCACTCCTTTTTGCTTTATTCTTCCCATTGGCATCTGCCCAGGGAAGAGGTGGAATCACCATGCCAGGAAGGGTTTAAAAAATGTGCAAATGTGGTGCTTAGGGACATGGTTTAGTGGGGACCTGGCAGTGTTGGGTTAATGGTCAGACTCAATGATTTTAGAGGTCTTTTCCAACCTAAATAATTCCATGATTCTGCGTTATTTTTACAAGCTCCATTGATCATTGGTCTCACCCAACATGAATGTTACAGGTTCTGTGTTCAAAGTCACACCCAGCCTTCAAACTTCCCACCTGTCCTGGAAAATGGAGGTATTGCAAGGTGATGCAAGAGAGGATCTGAGCCAGTGAACCTGGATCAGCATTTGGCAAAGGCTCCAGCCTGGTCCCCAAGCTCAGGAAGGATCTCTGGTGAGATCCCTTGTCCGACAAATGCCAAATTGTGCGGCAAACCACAGATCCTGCGCAGATCATGGACTGCTCATCTGAGTTGTGTCTCCAGGGCTGGGAATGGTTTGTGAATTTTCACAGTATTCCAGGGAAACCTGAAGCAAGCACAGTGGCACGGGAGATGAGCTCAGAGCCATGGCCCAGTGCCTGACACTGCAGAGGTATTCAAGCCTGGCTGAATTCTTTTTTTAAAATGAGCTGTTTTCAGGCCAAGGCTCCAAGCAGAAGTTCGGGGTGGTGAGGCCATACCCCACAGACACCAGGTCCACCCAGATCCTCTGGGAAAACAGGGTTCCTCTTGACTACTAGGAAAACACAACCAAAGACTTTGAGGGTTTTTTGTTCTGTGGGTTATTTTGTGGTGGATTTTTTTTGCCGACAACCCCCACAGGAGAAACTGACTGGAGCCTGGCTTTAACTTTTGCTCTTTCTCGCCTTGCCCAGCAATAACACCATGGACACACAGAGCAAAAGAACCTTTACCCCTCCTTGCAGCTCCAGCCCTTCCTTCTCTCCTGGAGCAGGCAGGCAGACTGCAGCAGCTCTGAGAGAGGGGCCAAGCGCTCTCATGCTGCTCCCCAGAGCCAGGAGACTGTGGCAGAGTCGACTCTGTGCTAGGGCTTGGGCTTGCAACCAACGCTGACACTGCATTGCAGCACTAGGAAAAGTGGGGAGGGAGGAAAACTGATGCACACCCTGCAGGGAAAACAGCAGAGGTGGGATCATCCTCTCCATCTCTGGTGGGAATCCTTTGTCCAACAGGGCTGTGCTCCCATGGCACTTCATCACAAAAATACACAGGGGGAAACCTAGCGCTGACAGGTGAAAAAAAATAATTAAAATAAAACCAAGCTCCCAAATGTGTAAAGCATAAGCCTAGCTGAGCTGGCACTTCTGCTTTCTTCCACAGCCTAACTCACTACTTTATTGAGTGCTCTGGGATATTCGTAGTGTGAGGCTGTGCTCTTAAAAAATACACCACTGTCCCACAGTCAATTCCATTCGTGTTCAATAGAAAGCAGATCAGGCTGTTACAGAGCAAACCCTGCCAGAACCAATAACTGCACAAGCCATGGCGTTATGCGAAGACGCTGCTTCAATAAATTATCAGCTAGGAAAAGTCTGGATCCTTTAATACTCCAGAGATTTGTGACTGCGCAAACCTGTGTATGGATACAGATAAATGCAGTTAAACAGATTCACCAGATGCTATTGGCTGAGGATTCTCTGAGTAACAAGGAATGACACATTTAAAACCATAGGTAAAAATTGGGACTTACTGGCCCACCTCCAGAGATGAAAAAAAATACATATTTTAGGGACATGGAAGCTAAAGAATGGGGAATCTTGCATGTCAACCCCCAAACCACTGTGTTTATGTAGAGAAATATCTGTAAAGGATGATCCCAGTGGATGTCTGGGACTCATTTATTGCTTCCAGGTAATGGTAAACACTGAAAAGAATCTTCAGAAGAGGAAATCAAAGATTGGCTGGTGGGAGAGAGGAGATTTGGGAAGACCAATAACAAAAACTGGGGAAAAAACTGGGGAAAATATTCCTCTTTGGGAGGGAAAAGCCATTTAGTTGAATCCACTTGAAGGACTGGAAGAATGGATGGAGAAGAGGTCCACTGAGAAATAACAATGAGACTCCTGTCCCCTCAGCACATGGTTAACGCTGAGGACTCAATGCCATGAGCCTTCCTGGAGGTCTTGAGGAGTCCCTTGACATGGAGAGAGCTTTTTTCAAGAGTTTGGGTGGTTTGTTTCAGAAATCATAACAAGGCTGATCCTGAAAGAAGCCGCCTCATCTCTTCCTGAGGGCCACGCCCTTCCAAGTGTCCTGAGTTGTGTCTTCTCATGAGCAGAGTTTGTGTTACTGAGACATCCCTGAGCCTCCAGCAACATTAAAAGTGGTCAGATGGAATCTATGGGGTAATTTCCTACTAATCTACCAGGATCCAACTTTCTTGTCAAAACTGGGGCAAAAAATCGATTAAGAACTTCCTGTAAGACCTCGAGGGTACTGAAACTGGCTACAGCATCCATTGTGTTTACCCACCACTCACCCTATCCTTCCCCTTTTGAAACATCCAGCATATCTTTAGTGAAATAAAGGACCACATATTTTGCTGTTACATAATGCAAATACTCAAACAAGGCAGGGAGTGAGGAAGGGGGAGAGCAGCTACGAACCACTGACTGAATTTTAAATCGAAGGAAAAACTAACATCACCTGCCCAAATATCAGCCCTACTTTTCTCCCTCCCTCAGTGGGCGCCCAGCTGAACCACAGCCCCTCCTCACTGCCTGGCTGATGAACTCTGAAAGACTGCAGCCCCAAGCAGTTCTCTTCCAGGGACTTTCCTTGCGTTTCTCTTCACAGGCTGTAATCGGATATGAAGCTTTTTTGGGACGCATTAGCACAGATGACACTCTGCAGAAAGGAATTGTGTTGCAGCGTCTGCTGCGTGCGGGCGTAAGTCCTCCTTCCCTCCCCAGCTGATGTTACTATTATTGTTCTGGAGTTCATAACAACATGACTCGGAGCATTTCCAATTTGTCCTGTAGACACAAACGCTAAAAAATGATCTCTTCTTCCTTTCCATGTCTCCCTAGCCAGGAGGAGGACGTTGACATGACTGAATTCCTGGGGTGGGGGCAGAAAGGAAAGCAGGCAGTGGGTCCAGTGTGGCAGTGGAATTGAATTCCCAGACCTTGACCTTGGAAGAGAATTTTCCATCGATAGCGTTTGTAAGATGAAACAGTGCTGACACTTTTATAGTGGAGTTTGCATGAATTCTATTTAATTTTGTGTGTTGGCTGGTTTCTTCCCAAGAGCCCAAATTTACAAAAAATAAAGGCAGTTGCTTTTGCAGTGCTGGAAAGTCTCAGGTTTTCCTTCCAGGAGAACCTATTTACAGCAAGATCTGCTTTCTTGGGAAAGCTGAGATAGAACAGCTCAACCTCCCCGTGTCCTGGAGAAGTGCCATGATGGGAAGTTGGCTGGGGGCAACTTGGAATGAAGAATGGGGAATTTCATTTCTAGAGGACTGGCTTGATTCCTGTTTGGACCAATAAGGAAAAAAAAAATAAGTTTCTGTTTGGATCAAACATGAAAAAAAGAAGTCTCCTTTACATGGCTCCCTGGTGGATTTTGTGGTCCTTCCTGATTTTCTAACCAGGTTGGGGCTTGCACCTACCAAAATGCAAAGCAAACAAATACTAACTACCCTACTGATGATATTTTTCAGTGAAACTGAGAGATTTCTCCTCTGCCATCTGAGATCTGGTCTGAGAGACGCTGTTAGAGAAGGATGGATGCAGTCCAGTTTCTTTTTGCTATCACTATGTATTTTAATCTCTGCAGTTTTCAGTCCCACACCTTTTACAGGCATGAAAATAAGCTTCCAAGCAAAGATCTTCTGCTGGTATAAACCAGAAAAACTCAATCTATCAACCAAGAAATGCCATTTCAAAGTGACTCATTATTTTTTAACAAGGGACCAGAGAGAGAACGTTTCCTTTCTTACAGTCAGATGATGCCTCTCTTTAGCAATCCAAGGCAGTGAGGCTGGAGAAGTGTCTGGAGCACAGGTTTTATCAGGAGTGTCTGAGGGAGCTGGGATTATTTAGTCTGGAGAAAAGGAGGCTCAGGAGGGACCTTCTTGCCCTCTACCTGACAGGAGGGTGAAGCTAAGTGGGGGTCAGTCTCTTCTCCCAGGTAACAAGCGACAGAATGAGAAGAAATGGCCTCAAGTTGCTCCAGGAAAGGTTTAGATTGGCTATTAGGAAAAATTTCTTCACAGAAAGAGTTGTCAAGTGCTGGAAGAGGTTGCCAAGGCAAGTGGTTGAGTCACCATCCCTGGAGGGATTGAAAAGACGTTGCAGATTTGGGGTTTAGAGACATTGTTTAGTGCTGGCCATGGCAGTGCTAGGTTAATGGTCAGACTCGATGATTCTAAAGGTGTTTTCCAACCTAAAATGTCTTTTGTTCCACTGAAGGAACTAAAAACCTGCCATGCTCCAGCATCCTAGATAGCTTTTGATCCCTGAAAAAGAAACAGCCTGGCTTGATGTTCGCACAACACCAATGAACCAGGCGAACAGTTCTCTGGAGGGTCCTGTCTCACACTCTCTGGGACTCAACAGCAGTGATTGCTCAGTGCAATAATCCTAAAAAAGCACAGGTCATTTTCCCAAAGCTAATGACAAGTGTGTTAGTTAATGGCCCAGATCAGAGCCAAGGGCGATTAATGATCTAACAAACCAGTCGATGAACTGGTAATGAAGACCAATTATGATCTGTATCAACACCCCCCCCACACACCAAAGAATCCCCTTTATTAGTCTATTCTTCCCTCTCTAGAGGGTCTTGGACAAGCCAGGGGCTATTTCAGGAAATTGCTGGCTCCATGGAAATCAATAACCAATCAACACCTGGAGCTTATGCTGAAAAAATGCATATGCCAGAAAACAAACCCTCCTAGAAACATTTTACCTAGAAAATTAATGAACCCAACATGTAATGTGATTTGCCTTAGTCTCAGCTGTTCAACAGCTTGTTCAAGGCACTGTTTTTTCTTTGTTTAAATCCCTTGCTAAAAACGTACAGTGTAGGGGAAAAGCACATGGAAGTGGAAAACCATTTTCTTAGGTATGATAGTGACTGAGTGACCAGAATGAGCTCCTTTGCTGTGATAGAATCAGGGAAGCATAGTAAAGGTTTGTGCAGAAGAGGCATCTATAATGTAGGGTTGTTATTTTAGGAACTGGAGAGTTCACAATAAACTTCCCAGGTCCTTAAATAACCCCAGCTTGGGAGAACATTGAATCATAGATAACACAGGGAGAGAACTACCCCATCTCCAGGCCAAGCCCATTGGAGAGAGACTTTTGACAAGGGCATGCAGTAATAGGACGAGGGGGACAAAAAAAATCTAGGAAAAGCTCTGCCACGTCTGATTTGGATACCCAGCACTGCCATCTAAGCCAATAGCTGGGTTCTTTTGTCCTGTAAATCCATAAAAACATCTTATTTCCTTTCTTGGCCACAATTCCTCCTGTACCCCTACAGCAGGCAAAGCAGTCTCATGTCTCTATTTTTCTGTAGAATGCAAAAAAAAATCTCATTTATTTATTTATTCTTCAACATTAGTTGTATCCTAATCTAAGCTTTCAACTCACCAGGTCATAAAAAGCTGATAAAAAAGATACTCTACAATAAAATCTTAATACTTTGTTTCCAGTGGTACCAATGAGAGACATTATTCAGGGTGAACACATCTATTCAGGATCGAGAACTGCTGATTCAGAGGCATTAGAGGAGACTCTTCCTTTCAGTATCCACCCAGTTTCATCACTAGGTAGCTTCCGTTGAGGACATCATATGGCAGCAGTGGGCAGTGACTGACTCCACTCAAAAGGGAGTCAAAATATCACTCAGGAGCTTTGGGAAGTCTTGGAGCCAAGAGCTGGGGACCCTAGAGCTGGGTATTGTCCTAGGATAAGACATCTGCATCCTCTAAAATCTTCTGTGAGTCCCCTGCTAGAAGTATGAAGGGCTTTAACTCCATCAGTCAGCACTTACACGAGATTTACTATTGGTTTTAATATTACTGGTGCTGGAGGCACAGAGGAAGGAAGAAGGGTACAGGCATGGGAGCCTCCGAGCAGTCAAGAGAGAATGGCAGCAGCCTCCTCAAAGCGATTTATTCTCACCAAAGAGCTGAATCACTTCTACGAGCAGCTGATGGTGGTGGTTTCAAGGTCTGGGTTTGATTTCATGCCTGGTTCTGCCACCAGGCTCTGGCTTTGCGGGGAGCAGTGGGAACAGTGCACTGGTGCAGTCTGCATTGATGGCAGCAGCCCAGCCCAGCTCTGACTGCTTGAGCTGCACTGGTGTAAATCATCTCTCATCCCCCCACGATAATGTGAGTCACTGATCCTGGCACTTGGCTGTCTTGGCAGGTCTCCCAGAATCCGTTGCATGGCTCTCAGCAGTCAGGGGATGCTTTCAATGGGATTTGTGGGTAGAGGGATATTGACTTCTCTACGCCTTGGTTTCCTCATTGGTGGAACAAAGCTAACAACCCTTACCCACTCCTTCAAATAAGAAAGGAAAACCTGATCAAAAAACTTAGCCAGCTGTGGTTTATGTAATGCTTTGTGATCCTGTGGCAGAGAGAACTCTAGGAGAGAAAAGTCCACTTATTCTGAACATTATTCTGAATAGTTTTAAAAGTCTCTCCTCCGCACTCTGTCAATTGGCTCACGCTGACTTAATCTCTGAACTCAGCTGAACATCTGCTTGCCCAGAATTAGCCCTGGGGATGAGAAACCCAATTCACATTCCACTTGCAACCTGCAAGGTTAGGCCCTGATCTTTTTCACCAGCTGGAGCTGGTTAGAAGGTATTGTTTTGTTTCCCTTTTTAAACACTGAGCTGTCCTGCTAAGTCTGTCCCTACTTGTCTTGCTCCTTTGTTCCCTGGTGATCAATTTGATCTAATTCACTCTTCTTTCCCCACACATTTACAATTTCTTTTAAATACAGTACCTACTACAGCTGCCAAACTTTTTTTAATTTCAAGTTCCTCTCCCCCCTCCACTTCATCTAATCTTTATTAATTAACTAGTTAATAACCATCAATTATTCTGTAAATAAACAAGTGGCTGAGCAGCCTCTCTACAATACTTTCTTCCTTCTGAGCAGCATGGCACCAAATTCTCTAATTCACAGTCTTTGCAGCAGCTCTTTTGATAGAACAAAATTTTTACCCCGGGAAAACCTTTTTTCTGTCACCCAAGAACAGAACATTTCAAATGCTTTGAGTACTAGAGAGCAGTATTAGGACTGCCATCAGTCTTCTGAGCTTCAAGAAAGTAAAAAAATCACAGCAGAGCTCCTCACTTCCACAGGCACCTTTCTAATACCACAGCATTTGGGGGAGGCCTGCAGAAGTGCAGCTATCCATGCTATACCACCAAATTTGGGATAGGGCACCATCAGCTTTTCTATTTTGGGCACACGCAAACCCAGTGAGTCAAAAACCAGTCTCAATTCTAGCAGCAGAAACAGGGTGGCCAAAGAAATGTGGATGGGACTGATATTTCTCTTCAAAAAGAGATAATGGATTGGGAACTGTGTTGATTCCCAGGTTTGTGACTCCTGGCTGCTCTCTGGTTAAGTCACTTGGTTCTATGCCTTGGCTGCTCTACTAAAAAAGATACTCTGGGGTACCAAGGGTTCCTTAGAACGTCTCAAGTAATGCTTTGAAGTCTCCCATGAAAAGCTCTGCGGGAGGGAGCAGCTGTTACCAGCACGATCACACCAGATTCGTGCAGATGTGAGTGCTGACTGGGTCTGCATAGCCACAGATCACAGGATGGGTCAGGCTGGAAGTGGCCCCAGTGAGCTCCCACCTTCCTGCCCAAGCCGTGCACATGGCACAGGATTGTGTCCAGATGGCTCTGGAGTATCTCTGGCGAGGGAGACACACACCCTCTCTGGGCAATCTGTTCCAGTGAGTTGTCACCCTCACAATAAAGTTTTTCCTCGTGTTCAGGTGGAACTTCCTGTTCATCAGTTCCTGCCCGTTCCTCTTGTCCCATTGCAGGGCCCCACAGAGCAGAGCCTGGTCCATGCTCTGACCCCTCCCTGCAGATACTGCTGGACATTGATAAAGTCCCCTCTCAGTCATCTCCTCAGGACTGAACAGGCCCAACCATCTCAGAACTGGCCCAGCTCTCTCAGGAAGCCACAATGTTTTCTGTCTTCTGACCTTTCAATAGCAATATTACAGTGTCCTTCTGCTGTGTCCCACAAACCCAGAGGTCCCAGATGCCACCAAGACCAGACCTGTTACAGTCCGTACAAGAGGGGAGCAGGGCAGCTTTACAGATGAGAGCACAGATAGCAAAGGTTTGATGTTTACGTTGTTGACATGGGCTCCAGATGAGCCAATGTTTGACCCTGTTCACTGAGATTTGTATCATCCTCTTGTACTTGTGGCTGAGGCACTCCCCAGTCTCAGTTTCAGATACTCTTCCCTGTGACTCCCCAGGAAAGAAACCTTTCCTTTCCACCATAGAAGATCAACCCTGTTCTGTCCAGGACTCAGTCCTCCCCCAACAAGCCCCTGGAATTAACAGCAAAATTCTCACTGATTTTAGGAAAGAACATGTCAGGGCATTAATTTCTTGCTCTTCCTCCCCAGAAGGAACCATTTACTCTTCTTTCTCTGGAACAGTTGGAGAAATTTTTTAGCACTGCGCTGATGGAAGAAACGACTCTGCTTAATAGAAGCAGATAGAAAAAATATGAGGTCATTTGGTCACAAATGAAAAACTTGCCTAGTCTCATAGTTTAGTGCTGAGTTTGCCTGGCCCCTTTTATGATTAGATTATTACTTATTCACTTATTCGTCTATTTAATCATATCAAGCAAGAGTGCCCTACATGACCCGTCTGGGTACTTGCTGATTCCTTTGTTCTTTTGTTCTGCTTTTAACTGAGATTATTTCCATACAGGTTCCTTTCATAATGAGCCTGGAATTATTGTACTTTATCATCCATAAGGTGCTTCTCTGGTTTGCTGGTGTGTCCCTATCTATCTGAGCTATTCCTGCAGGATACATTATTCTTCAGTGACTCACAAGGATCAGCCATTCACAGAGTCCTGGACTTCAAGGATGGCTGGGCCCTTCTCTTTCTTAACCCCCTGAAAGGTGATGGCCTTAGACATTACATTGTTCCTGAACTTGTGGCTGTCATAGTGTGTCTTTCAAAACTAATACAGACTAAATCAAAAGGTACAAAGCTTGTCAGGGCACTAAGCACAAGCAGACCTTTGTGAATGAATTATAATTTCAGATTTTTTTTTTTTTTTTTAAACTTTACTTCAGCTTCCTTACCCAGAAATTTGGGGCTTTGTTGGTGTGGGGTATTTTTCAATAAAGATGAAATTGGTTGTGTAAGACAGAAGTATCACAGCAATGTGAAATTCTACATAGGACACACTGTGTACAGATTTCTCATGAAGCTCTCCCTGTGAACATCTGTGATTTGTTTAAAAGTTGATCCCGTGTTTTCTGGTTGCATCTACCTGGTTTAACTAAGAGTCATTTCATACAGGGAGGCTGTTTCTATCACAACACACCTGCAAAAGGTAGTAATATTAACCCTATCTCACATTAAAGAATACGCAGGGAACAAGGAGACTTGTTTATGGCTGTATTTCTTAGTTAGTAGCAGAGATAGAAATAAAATTATGGGGCCTGGATGATCAGTTTTATTGTTCAGTCATTAGACCACATCCAATTC
Organism: Corvus brachyrhynchos; assembly: GCF_000691975.1. NCBI lineage: Eukaryota > Metazoa > Chordata > Aves > Passeriformes > Corvidae > Corvus > Corvus brachyrhynchos. The sequence continues at coordinate 1,250,704 of NW_008246063.1, forward strand.
CTCCCCCCAAAATGTGTTATGATTTATTTCTATTTTTGATGGAACTTTACTTACTGATGTATTGGGTGACTTCTTGGGTTCCTTCTTAGCCTCATCCCCCATATATTGAGATGGAAATTGAACTCTGCTTGTAAAATCAGAGGATCCTTTCAAAACAGCTAAAAATGTCAGAGACAAACAGTGAATCTGCAGCAGCACCACTGCATCTCCTGCTAAGAACAGATGCAGTAATCAAAATTTCATCTTGATTTCATCTAGCTGATCAGTCAGAAGTACCCACTTTAATCCAAGCAATAGGAAGGACAAAGCTCAGACAGGTGACTCAGATCCTGAGCCAGGGAAAATATAAAATTTGCATGTTCAGCTTTGGTCCAGAGCACAGAAGGTTGGACTGACACTCTTTTACATGACTGGCAGCTGAAAGATGTGCCCTGGGAGAGAACCTGGGAAGAAAACATGATCCAAGACATCCCAGGGAAGCAGTGAGACTCTCAAAATGCAGTTTTCCTGCCTCACCTTATGGGCCAAAGGTTACAACCACGAAGATTTCATCCAACACAGGAGCTGTGACCTGCAGCAATCTGCATGGCCTTGGAAGGGACAATACTGAGTGCAGGAGGAGAGAGCTGGAAAATGTGCCAGGCACCCAATTGGCATTCATGGCACTGAACTGCTGCAGGACTGGCCTTGGAAAAGTTCACAGAATCACTGAGTGGTTTGGGTTGGAAGGGACCTTAAAGACCATCTCATTCCAACCCCTTGCCATGGGCAGGGACACTTTTCACTAGACAAGGTTGCTCCTATCCCCATCCAACCTGGCCTTGAACACTTCCAAGTTGATTAATAAATTCTGGAGCACTTTCTCATAAATCCATGGCTTTCATGCATTGCATGAACCACGTGAGCCCCAAACCACCAAAATATTCTGGTGTGAGAACATCAGAGGCATGGAGCGGTGTTGGCACATGATGAGTCAACACATTAAGCGTGTGTGCGTGTAGCCATGTTTTCAATTCCTCCACCCACAGTGATCCCACTAACCTACTTGGAGAAGATTCCTGAGCCCAACCTCCACACGTTTGGAAGAGGAGCTTCAGGCCCTTTTTAGTTGTGGCAGTAAATTGAACCAGGATGGACCAAACTTCTCCAGCAGATGTTCACTTAAGTCCCTCAAACACGGTTTACTTCCAAATACCTGGATCTGAATCCAATGGATGTAGACAGTAGGCACCGTATTTGTTAATTTTATCTGTTATCTTGTTTCTATAAAAACAAGTTCTAATGATCCCCAAGTAGGCAGTAATAATCCAGAAAACAGTGAAGACTCACATCATTCACCACGTGAGTGATTCCAGATGGATCACAGCAAAATTGTGATTTCTGGACATCTGAGATGTACAAGAACTCCAGAAAAAATTGGTGCTGCAATTCCAACTGGCATTTTACTGGAAAACAAGCAGTGGATGTTCATTGGTGTTTGAGCAATGCAGAAGATGAGTGGCCAACATGTTAGACAGAAATATTCATCAGAGTTTGTTCTGCAGTGACCAAAAACTCCAAGAACCAAAGCAGTGAAGAAGTGGAGGAGTTGACATAAAGAGATTACAGAAAGAGTCTTCAAATACAACTAAAAGTTGAAAAAAGAGCACCTATGGGAAGGTGCCTGGTAGGAGAAAAAAATCCCTGTCCTTTATTGGCCAGATCCACAGTGTGCTGGGAGATGTGATCAGGGACAATGTTTGTCCTGAAAAATTGCAATTTTAATTCCTTCAAGAGGGTGGGGAATGAACTTGACTCTTTGAATTATGTTCATTCATAACACAGAATCAGAAACACCTTTACAAATAATATTCTTGTCATGCTGTGCTGTTGTTAAAGCCCGTGGGTTTTGGATGGACTGGGAGCCAGGCAGTGGTTTAGACAAAAGCTGATCAGGAGTCTGAGCAGCGATTAAAGGACAAGTTTGTAAAAGAAGCTGGCAGGTGATGAAAGGAGATTGTCAGGTGATGCAGTCATGAAAGGCAAACAAATAAAAACAAATTCAGGGAGCAGCAATTTCCTTCTGAAGGCAGAAGAATCAACATGTCTAAAAGGAAAGGGAAGGGAGTGTGGAGATGAAGGAGAGGAGACAAGATTGTACTTCCATTCTGAGCAGAGAAAAACCAAGTTTCAGACCAGACAACCCAGTGAAACAGTTTATTACTTTAGCTTTCTGCTATTTGTTGCTGTCTATTTATCTTATTTTATTAAAGTACTGAATCCATCTCCTTTGTGAAGTGTCCATTATACAGAGTTAAAAATAACTTTTTAAGACTCCTGTGATACAGATTGCAGCAGGAGCAATGAGTCAAAAAGGGAGCAATTTCTCATCTGCTGCTTCTATTTCCAAAAACCGATCACGTGAATGTGCTAAGAAGGACTTAATAGGATCAGAGCAGTGATTGGGATCCTGGAAGGAAATGGGGTCACAAACACAATCTTTCCAAAAATTGAGGCCTAAAATTATGTGTCTTACAAGGCCAAGTATAAGGTCCTGCACGTGTGTTGGAGCAACCTCTGATATCAACACAGGCTGGGGGACGAAGGGATTGGGAAGAACACAGGGATCCTGGTGGATAAAAAGTGGGACATGGTCCAACACTGTGTGCTCACAGCCCAGAAGATCAAGTGTATCCTGAGTTTCTGGGATTTTCCTCCTCAACTCCACTCTGGTGAGAGGAGAAGGTTCCAAGGAGACCCTATTGCAGCCTTTGAGTACCTAAAAGGGGTTTGCAAGAAAAGCGAGAAGAGACGTTTTAGTAGGGCCTGTAGTGATAGGAAAATGAATAAAGATTTTAAACTAAAAGAGGGAAGATTCAGGCCGAATATAAGGAAGCAATTTTTTACTGTGAGGGATGGTGAAACGCAGGGCCAGGTTGCTCAGAGATTGCTGGTAGATTCCACAGCCCTGGAAGCATTCAAGACCAGGCTGGATGGGGATCTGAACAACCTGATCTACCTGAAGATGTCCCTTTTCATGACCTTTAAAGGACATTCAGTCCAATCCAAGGTATTCTGCAATACCATGGTTCTAGGTTGGGTGGACACATTATGTTATCATCATTAACCCCCAGCCAACATGGCAAGGTGGGAACAGCTTCCTGATATCACCCCTAAACACTGATATCCTCCCAGCTCACCTACTCAGCCCCTTCAAACATGAGAGAAGAAGAAAAAAAGCAGAAAAAAATAGGACATTACATACCCAGTGGGGTTCCAAATTTAATCATTGTGGGGGATACCAAACATCTCATCTCAGGTTTCTCTTGCTGGAAAGTAAGATGTGCAAAAAGAAAAACCCAGCATACAGGGATTTATGATGGTGTAGCTTAGAAAGTGACGGGGAGTTGATCAGAGAAGAATTAGCTTCTAGAATTAGAGTCTAGAATAATTAGATATCAGAATAATCCATAATTAGATTCTAGATTAATTCTAGAATTAGAATTATTTTCACAGTTCTGGCTGTACTCACACTAGGCTTGCACTGAACTGTCCTCATAACAGGGCAAGCCCTGTGAGACGGGCTCAGGGTCCAGCAGGACCTGCCTTTCTCTGGTGTTTAAGCATCATTGGCTGCTGTTTTTTGGGAGAAGAGTGAAGCTCTCCCACCTGTCAATCTCAGCTCTGAAGGAGCCCTTGCAAGTCACAAATGAGTGTCCACCACCTCTTCATGAAAGGACTCAGAGCTCTTTTGTCCATGTTGCAGACTCGGACTTGAGACAGAGACAAGGAACAAGTTTTTCAGGGTCGCACAGGGCTCCTAAAAGCAAGCTGTCGTTTTCTGCTGATTAAACCAACCATTTTCCCAGGAGACACTTCCAACCCTTCTTTGGAGGATTTGTTTCTCTTTGCAAGCTCAAAGAATGAAAGAGTCTGAATGGAAATGGCTGGGAAAACAGGGAAAACAGGGAATACATCTCCAGGCTCTTTTGGCACTGGAAATACTCACTTCACTGACATCTCACAGAATTGTAGAATTGCAGAACATCCTGAGTTGAAAGGGACCCACAAGGACAATCAAAGTCCAAACTCTGGACCCGAACAGGACAGCCTCAAGAATCTCACCATGCATCTGTATGTACTTAACCACTTACTGCACCAATCAAAGAAACTAAATACATTGTAATATAAATATATGCACATATAAATGCATATATAAATATAGTTACATATATAAATGCACGAATGAATATGTATTATATGCAAATATATATTTATTTATAAAAATACATTTATATATGCATATAAATACATTTTATTGGTTTAGGGGAAAAGATAAAGGCAACAGCTGCTGCTTCAAAAAGGGAAAATAAAAACCCTGGAACAAATCTCTCAGACTCCTGTAGGGCTCTCTTTTACAGCAGCTCTCCCAGGCATAAAAAGAAATTTTTCCTGCCCTGGGTAGAAGGGCATATCAGCCCTCCAGCTCCACTGTTACGTCATTTAATGCCTATTGCCTGGATTAATAGGCCTCTCAATTGAAAATACTTTTTGGAGCAGAACTTGGCTGCAGCTGTTTTCCTTTCTGGGGATCTCCTACAGTGCTCTATAAAGCAGCAGATTAAATACTGATGGAGCAGTGCTGGGAAATAGCAATTGTAGCTGTGGTGATTGTTCATACTTATGCCTGGACATTAGAGCTCGGCATCTGAGTGAGAGAATATTAGTTGAGATGATGGGGTCGTGCTTTGGTGTACCTAGACTCATATTTAGGAGGTATAAATAGAGCAGCAAACACCTTCACAGGGCTAAAGGTACATTAATTATACTTTCTGTGACAGTCCATAGTCTTGGTAGGTATATATATGCTGGTGATACATCCTAGCCTTGAAAACCCAGGTGTTCATTGGATTTATTAACAGCAGAATGGTTTCTCTCTAAACCAAACCATTTCAGGAGGTTCAATATATAATTGATCTGATAATATATAATTTGGATCAGCATCAGTGCTTCTCCTCATTCTCCTGAAGATGCTTAGCAAAGTCTGATTTGTTTATAAGACTCCTGGGTGAGAAGGTTTTGGAGAAAGGAGTACTATCCCATCCTTCTTCCCTTGCTCCTCATCCAAAGCCACTGGGCACAGGAGCTTTCCAAGTATGGTCAGTGTCGGTCAAACACTGATTTTTGTGAAGCACAGAAAGCCCAGCTGGCAGCCGCTGCTCGCTGGGTGTCCCCACACCTTCCCTTCCCAGGAACTGGGTCCAGTGCTGTGTGACCCATAGGCTGATGGGAAGCAGCATCATTCCCACGTGATGCCAAGGCTGAAGTCAGCAGGAGCCATGGCATGGCAGGATGTTTCCCAGGGCGAGTTATGCTGGATGCTGACCCTCCTCTGAGGTGTTGGTCTATGTTGTGGTCTGCCTTTCAGAGAGGCCAGGATCATTTTGCCTGGGATTGCTCTCTTGGCTGGGTCTGAGGATGGAGGAGAGCAGATTTGCCTGTTCTCCTCTGCCCATCTTGACCAGGCACTTTGAATTGTTCACTCGTTACCTACAATGTGGCTGTAGCTGCCTGTGAACTATCAGCACCATCAGCCTCAAGTAGCACGAGGTCGTCTCACAACTTTCAGCACAGGATGGATTAGCAGGAATTTCCAGACATCCATCTCTGGTCTAGGAAGTCCTTCCTACTGCCATCTTCGTGTGCAGGTTGCCTAGAGATGTTCCACAACATGCTCCCCTTCCCTGGAAGTGCTCAAGGCCAGGTTGGATGGAGCTTGGAGCAACCTGGTCTAGGGGAGGGTGTCCATCAGACACATGGCACATGGCAGGGGATTGGAATGAGATGATCTTGAAGGTGCCTTCCAACCCACACAGTTCCAGGATTCTATGACTGTATTTTCAATCACAGCCCAGAATAGTGCTCCAAAGGGATATCCAGTAAAGATATTGACAGGGAATGGCTTCACACAGGTCACTCCTATTTTTTTGCAACCAGCATCTTGGAGTTCTGCTTAGAATAGTGCAGCACCCTGGGCTTGGGCAGTAACCTTAAACTCCCTGGGGACAGAAATGTACTGAGAGGCAGCCTCGTGTTTTACCTCAAGCTCAGAGGGGGCAGAATCACAGAATCAGTGCTTTGGGTTGGAAAGGACCTTATAGATCATCTCATTCCCCCCCCCCACCATGGACAGGGACACCTTCCACTACACCAGGTTGCTCAGATCTCCATCCAGCCTGGCCTTGAACACTTGAATGGAGCCTCCACAACTTGTCTGGGCAATCTCTGGGGGGAGAAGATGTTTTTTACCTCTTCCAAACAACCTCCTGCATGGAAAGGTCACCAATCCCTATCTGCTGCCATCCTAGAAACAAGCAGTTTGAGAGGAAGTAGCTGTCAAGGAGAGGAGTACAGTAGGAATCCGAGAGCAGATCTAATGCTAAACTCAGGCTTTCTAAAGCCTTATAAATGTCAGCCTTGTTTGTTTTCAAGTAGGTGGTGGGAATAGAGCAAAGGCTGCTCTGTGTTACTTCAGCCTGACTAATGCTGGCAGAGCCAGGCTGGTGAGCTGCTGATGAAAATGTAACTCAACAGGTCTCTGACACCTTTAAACACCTCGCCCTGCTTCCCCAGAGGAAACCTGGATCTGAGGTCCGTAGGGATGATGTGAAATGGCAGCAGAGACATCCCAGAAGGATGTGCAGCCAAAGGCTTGCAAAGGAAAGAAGCAGAGGAAAGTTGTGATGCTGGGTGGAAACATAATTCTCAGGGGTGTAGGAAGCTCGACTAAACAGCTTTTCACTCTCTGTTCACTTCACTGAGGTGACCCCTACACACACCCACAAAAACCAAGAGCTCCTCTTGGTCACCCCCCCTTCAGCAGTGCCAGCCTGCTCCTCCCGGGAGCAGGAGATGTCAGGGTTTGGAGAGCATCATCAGGATAATAGCACAATTGCTGTTTTACTCCTAAATTATGCATCACCCCCCCAGCACATGCTCCCAGCAGGTGTCTGTCTCCGAGCTGTACAAGGGGAGATGCTCCCAGCTCTCCCAGGTGCTCCCGGGCATTTTAAATGTGAAGTTGGGTCAGGAAATTGAGAGCCATCACTGGTGGTGAAGTACGGACTAGAACTGGTAACTACTGAGGGGAGGTGACCTCAGTGGGCTGTGCACAGGGGATGGTCAGAACTTTTTAAACCAATCAAAGCAGTCTCACCTATTTTATATCAAGTCATGTCCACCTGTTTTTTGAGACCAAAATAAAGGGTTTCTTTTGCATAAGTAGCTTTATTGAGACTCTGTTGGGCTGTGGTCTAGCTCTGCCAGGATTATATTGGCTTTTCTGCAGCACAATCAATAAAATTATTTCCAGTTGAATTTATATATATATATTTTTTTTTTTTTTTTTTTTTTTGTCAGGAGAGAAAGTGGGGACATCCAAAAAGAAACTGAGCAGTGAAGTAGGATAGTCACAGAGCTTTCGTGCTGGCTCACTGAGGTCCATTTTTCATGTGGCTTATGACCTGTGGTCCCCTTACACAGCAGGACTGGGCTGGTTCAAAGCACAGTGTGACTTACATGTGCCTCACTAGAAAAAAGGTCTTTTCTTACTGTGGTGCATTCACAGCTCTGGTACGAACCCATAAGTGCCCCATAGGTGGTAAAGACAGGGCTGAAGCTGAACTTATCTCCAGGGAGGGAGCAGAGCCAGAGAAGGGAATTTAGCGAAGCTCCTTTAATGTGGATGATGAATGCCTGACCTAAGGGGATGGACTGCAGCAAATGACCTTTCCGACATCAGAACTCCTTCACCACAGCCTGAATTATCCTGTGATCCTTGCAGAAAGGACCCTGGGATCTGTCATTCGAGATTCAAAATGCCTATTAAAGCCATCTGCCCCAGGCCTGACCCTCTTTGCTTTCTGATCCCAAATAGGTACCGTGGTCATTTCTGGAAGATGGGGAGCACTGTCTTTACACACACAGCCCACGCAAAACCTCTTTCCAAACATTTAACCCACATTCATTTTCTTCTCCTCGGACTTTCCTTTGAGTTGATCTTTCCAAAACACTGACCCAGTGACCCCATTCCCTCCCCCACCCCCCCGGCCCTGCCCCCCGTAGGTCTCCAATTAAATCCAAAATTGCCTCTGCACAAAAGCAGCTCTGTCAGCTCCATTCAGAGAGGAACAAGTGGCCTGAATAGCTTTGGGCGCATTGGAAACTGAGAAACAGTGTGGTCTTGTGTTAAAGTTGAATGGTGGCGAGGGGGGCGGTTGGAGGTTGAGGGGGAGCCTTGAATCAGTTAAAGTAATTATTGAGTCATTCAGGAGGCTGGGGATGGAGGAGGATTCTTCTCCAACAAAGCCCTGCAACAGACACATAAGGCATTTCACCCCTTAAGGAGGTCTTGGGCAGAAAAGGAAAGTATCAGGTATAAAGCAGTAATTTGTACAAGTCACAGCTACTGTGATGCTCTGGCCTCTTGTTCCTCTTTCCAGATGGTTGATCTTGGACCTCGCTCTTCTTCACTTCTCTTTTCAATTCAGGGAGTCCAAAGGTCTATTTCAGTTCTTGTGGTGCAGGGGGGAGCAGCTGAGGGTGTTTACATACATCGTGTAGACAAGGGATTCGATTGCTTTGTGTGTCCTGGAGTCATCTCGGCGGTGACAGCCGGAGAAACGCTGCCAGGATCATTACACAAAAAGCTCTATCATTTGTCTGACAGTTCATACTAATCTGACAGTCTCCTGAGCAGAGTACGCTGGGTGTAACCCAAACCCTAAAAACCGTCACCCATCAACTCAGCGGGAAGACCACATCCATGGTCATGTCAGTGGCATCCATCAAAAACCATCCCACAGGGATAGGGACAGAGGAGACAGCGATTCAAAAGGCCAGGAGAGAAACTCTCCAGCAGGAAGCTGAGGCAGCAGTCCAAAAACAACAGTGGCTTTCTACAGAGGTTCCTCTGCTGCTGCAGGGCATGTGCATCTCTCCCAAAGCAAGTTGTGATTCAGGGGCAGGAAAACAGGCTCTGTGACTCTGTCACAGACGGTGTTATCCACTGCAGGCTGCCTCTCCTCTCAGAATATCTCAAGACATTTTTGGACAAACCTTTAGTGAACAGACTCATGTTGATGCTACACTTCAGGCTGTATCATGCTTATCAATCAGAGAACACCAAAAGGACAAGATTTGTAGCAACAGCTTATTTCCTCTACTTATTCCAGGTCAGGGAAGACTGTTTAAGTATTCTTTTTTCAGTGTTTTGACTGCTCACACTAAAATGTGAATACTTAGTGAGCAGCCCACCTCAGGTAATGATCCAATACAATTTGGTTTTTTCCCTACTGAGAGATTAGGATTTCAATATATCTGTTAGTTATTTTCTCTTATTCAGTTATTTTTTTCCTTGGTGAATGTAACTATTTTTTCAGTGTCACAAATGGCAAGAAGAGCCATTTGGATGCCATGCTGGTTATCGATATCAGCCAGAGCATTCACAGATTGCTGCTCCTGCTCCTTCTTGGGCAGTGTGTGACAGTCCTGCTGTCAGAAACACTCTGTGTGAGGGTAGAAACCAGTGCACATTAACTCTCCTCCCTCCCAGAATCTGTTTTTCCTGCCAATGTAATCTTCACTGTGTTTATTGCTATTTATTCACACTGCAGCAGTTTCTACAAGTGTGAGCCACTCAACAGAAACTATTCATCTCCCATGCACTGGGCATGTCTAGCATGTAAGAGGTCAATAACAGAGATTAAGAAACCAGAATAATTAGATATCTCCTGCAGTTTTTTTAAAAACGTGAGCAAATATTTATACAAGACCGGAGATTTTTAGGATTTTGACGAGATTACCTCTTTCTCTCCTTTTGGGCTACAAAGTCACAACTTTGCAGAGCTTTTCACTAGAAAATACCCTAAACAGCATTTGCATGCTTTTCCACCTAATTACCAGAGTTGATAATAACCCCACTAAAATTCAGCATAAGGTGCCATAGAATGGTTTAGTTTGGAAGAGACCTTCGAGGTCACCCAGTGTGGGTCCCATGGGCAGGGACAGGTTCCACCAGACCAGGTTGCTCAAAGCCCCATCTGAACTGCCCTTGAAGATCTGATATATCCATGTACACAGTTCTAGCAGGGAATTGTTGAAGTCCAGGAGTATTAAATCAGTCTATTTTTGCTTGGGTAGGCCATGCTCAGATGTCTAAGATGCTTCCAAAGTGTGACATGATATATAAGGGACTTACCCAGGTTTCATTACAGCTCTGTGCCATGTCAGTGCAGGAATTTTCTTAGATAATTCTGAAATGCTTTTCACTCCTGGAAATTCCCTCTTGCTCCCTGACACAATTTTGGGGTCCTTCTGCTGCTCCACCTTTTCTTTCCCACATCTCTCTGCTCCCCAGGCTCATCTCAGCAGCTCAGATCAACACAGGGAAGTTGATCCCTCCCCTCTCACAATAATTAAATGTGCTACTACAACCTGCTGAGTCACAAATTGGCACAGCTCAAGGCAGTGTCATCCCCTAGAAGATGCTCACGGGATCCTTGCACGTGCGAATCTGTGACAGCAAGGACGTGCAAAGCCTGCCAGGGGGTTTTTCATGGATCTCATGCCATACCTTCCTCACCAGGAGCAGAGGTCTTAGCAAACCCAGGTTTCTAAGCAGAGAATTTCCTGGCTCATCCTGTGACCAGAATTGGCACGAACGACAGCACCAAGAGAGCAGATAAATCCTGGCTAAATCCACCAAAACCAGCAGCACGACTCAAGCTGAGCTCATCTGAAAGCAAAGGTGCTCTATGCCATTCTTACAACAGGCAATTAGCCATGGACTGTTAATGACTTGGCTGGCCTTTGTGGGAACGGCTCCCAGGTGGAATCAGAGTCACTGGAGCCTGACTCATGGACGCTGTCCTGACAGAAATATTTTGTACCTCGAGCCCAGCAAAGTCCCATTACCCTGGAGCTGAGTTTGCAGTCACCGCAGCTCTTGAAGCTCTGCCTCAATGCTACGGAGAGATCCTGCAGGAGCTTAAGCAGCTGTGAAAGAAGTGTCACCTCCTGGCTGTGCCACCAAGCTGGAATGAGAATGAGCGTTTTCTGCCCTGCAAAAGCCTCGATCACTTTGTTCATTGCTTGTCTTTGGCACAGCAGAGGCAAACCAGGGTTCAAGTCTCATCAGCTCAATGATTTTAGCGAGCTTGTTGCTCTAAATGAATCATGGGCGTGGCCCTGTGCTTTTGTTAAGTCCTTGATGGAATGGGGTAGAGTTTTAGCCACAGCTCTTAAGCTCTTCCATGACACTTTAAAAGTCCTTCATTTTACAGGCCTTTTCTCCATCCTCTATAAAGAGAAGGGCAGGTTTACAACATCCCTCACAGTTAACAGGGTGAAAAAGGGCAGAGGAGTTGATACTTCCAATTGTGCAGGAGCCAATTAAGGTTTTTAAGCAAAACATTTAAGCCATAAGACACTTATCACCCTTTTGGAACCCATCCTGGAGCAGTTACCTTCTATCTTCCCAGCTTTACTTCTCTTCCTGCTTGGCTCCAGGTCCATTTCCCTCTAGGCTGCCCCTCCCCTCCTATGAGCTTGACATGAATTTAAAATATCATGTTCAAGATTTGCAGAATAATCACTGAATCACAGAATCATTACTTAGGAAAACACCTGTGATGTCATCGAGTCCAGCATTTGACTGATCTCCACCTTGTCAACCAGCACTGAGTGACACATCCAATTGTCCCTTGAACACTCCCAGGGCTGGCGACTCTACCACCACCCTGGACAGCCCCTTCCAATGCCTGACCACCCCTTCCATGAAGAAATTCTTCCTGATGTCCAACCAAACCTCCCCAGGCACAGCGTGAGGATACATCCTCTTGTCCTGATGAATGGCTTTAGTCTAAGGCAATGGAGAAAATAAAAACACTGGGTTTTTTTCCGCTTTTCTCTCCATTTCCAGAATTATTTAATGATCCTCTTGAAGTCATATATGAGGCACAGAGGAAACAGGCAGAGTGGGCAGACCTTGTCAAGGTAAGTGAAATGCATTATTCCTGTACAAGGTACCAGTCGACTGTATCGTTAACAGCAATGGCAATAAAAAATGCAGTTCTCTCTCACCTTAAGGGGATTTGAGTCACTGACATTTTAATTAACAATGTTCCCATCTCCCAGCATCAAGTCTGCAGCCTGCACAACTTCTCCTTGCTGGAATGGATGGAGATCAGGTGTCCTTTGCTACAATGATTCTGCGTGGAATGACATGTCCTGGGCACCGGGGACTCGTCTCAGGAAGAGCCACACCTGGAAAATGATGGTCTTTCCCATTTTAGGAGGAAAAAATCCGGAGGAAGCAGCTGGCATAAAGCAGGCTGAGGGCAGCCAGACCATACAAGCCACAAAGAATGGTCACAAACCCCTTGAGTTTATCAAAATATATGAACCTGGAAACAAGTGAGTGGATGGGATGGTTTAAAGAGATGAAACTGGGGGCAAAGCCTGTCACAAAAATCTGGTAAAGATCATGGGAATGTAAATGACTCTGGATCACAACCAGAAATCTCTCTGAAGATCACAGAACCTCTCTTTCTTCACAGGCTGGCCAACACCTCTGTTCTGTCTGTCACACAGGGAAATCAGGTAGAACCTCCCCTTTTCCTTCCCTGACGTTCATTCATGGAGGTAAAAAATGGCACCAAAAAACCAAAAAAGAATGAAACCAAATTTTTTTTGTTGCTTAAGACAAGAAATCTTTGATGCAAGGAGGAACTGTTAGATGGCTGGAAGGAGGCCAAGGAGAGAAGGGATGAAGGTGGCTTTGGCTCTAATAGAAAAGCCTATAGACAAAGAAAAGAGAGAACATGGATATTCCCAGTATCCATACTGGAAGAGCAGAAAGAAAGGTGAGATTTGAACAGGTGCTGCCAGGAACCAAATTCTATCCAGCCCCTCTATCAACGTGGCTGGCACGTCTACCAACCAAGGCCTTCACCCACCATTCCCATCATTGTTCCACGGACAAAGCCTGACATTAGCTCACGATATGGAGCACAAATAGGGATTCAGAAGGTAAATAAAATGTCTTTGTGTGTGGTGTGTGTTCTAAACTGTGGCAATGAATCACAGAAGAGGCAGATGCTTCTCTGTCACTGGAAAATGTTAAATTGGACTGGATCTAATTCTTCTGCTTAGTCTGAGTTAGGGGACTGTTTCAGAAACTGCTGAGTGCAGCTCCCTGCTCTGCTCCATGCTGATGGCAGATCATCATGTTCCCTGTATGGTTTTGAAATGGTTTTGTGGAGTGAAGCCTTGGGGCTCCTCCATTCTCTGCACTGCCCAGCAGCAAGGAGCACAAAACATCTTTAAAACACCTTTATTTGGTATATATTTGGTTAGGAAATCTCTTCAGCCAAAAATTATCCCAGGTTAAATTTAGCAAAATTGTTTGAATCCTGAGCACCCCCAAAATACAGATTATAGAATCAAGAAATGGTTTGGGTTGGAAAAGACCTTAAAGCTCATCCAGTTCCAACCCCTCTGCCATGGGCAGGGACACCTTCCACTAGAGCAGGTTGCTCTAATCTCCATCCGGCCTGAACATGATGGGAATAAGGACATGAGATCCCATCCTCCAAGCTCATGTATTTTGAAAGTCAGCCCATGCAGCCATAAGACAGAAGTTGACTTCTGCAGACTCTCAGGGTGTTGATGAGATCTGAGATCGCCCTTTGCCTTCCTCCTGGGAGTCACAAAACCCTTTTTTGACTCCAATATAAACCTGTACAGCTCTTTCATAACAGCACATTTGCCTCTGGGTATTACCTTGTCTCGACACAATCCATTTTTAAACACCAAAGCTGCCAGTTGACGCAGGGTTGAATTGTGTGTCTGGAAACCAAATGGTTCTTTGAAAATCGACAAAACTGTATTTACAAGAGCAGTTACTCCATCAGCACTGTCAAATTAATTTTTCAGATGTGATCTTTTTGACAAACTGCTTTTCTTGCCTCACCTTCTGGCACAAAGGTCACTTCTGAACTCTGTTTCATCATAGTTCATTTACAACCACCTTTAAAATATTTATGAGGATAACTTATCTGTTGCTTCCACAATGCCTCCTTTCCTCCCCTAAAACTTAACTTCATCCACCCCATTGGAAGACACTGACAACTAGTTGGTTATTTGGATGCCTCTCTTGAAAGCAGAGTTTTGCAGGTGCAACTTCCCTTTGCAAATTTGACATAAGCAGCAAATCCTGATTGATCTTTGAGGACCATTTTGGTTTTTTAGGAAAAAAAATTGGTTTTTATTATAAATCAATATTATTTGGTTTTAAGGCACCACAAGGCAGCCTAAACTCATTAAGAGAGAGAGAAAGAGAGAATGCCATGTGCATTTTGGCAATGTCTTGTGTATGCAGTGGTGGCAAGTGTGACTTACGGGACCAAGGCACTCCTATCACCAGGTCCATTGCCTTCCTGCTCAAGGACATCACAGCCAAACACGCCCAAACACCTGGAACTGATGATCCTTGGATGCTATCCATGGCCAAACCCATTTTTTCTAGATCCAACCCACTGGTCACAAAGTGGTGACCCTGGGATGTAAATCTGTACAAAATCCCACACAGATATTACAGGGAGGCAGAAGTGGAAGGTGAAAGCAAACCAGTTTTGATATATCCTTTCCAACTTCCTAAACACCTGAAGGACCCAGGACTCCTGAATGCACCCAGGAGAGATCAGAGCAGAGAACCTGGTTTCCCAAACCACTCCTCTATTTCATGTCTGAGGTCTGTGTATAAATAGAAATAGAACTCTGCAGTGTTGGTATAACAGCAAGTGGAATAAGGGGAAAAAGAGCGAAGGCAAATAAATACAGAGATAAAACTTTCGTAAGCCCACAGGACCATCACATCTATTTTCTGCATCATCCAGTGATTCCTGCATTGAGCTAAATAACTTGAAGCTGAGCTAGGACCTGTCTTTCAAAACCACAGGCAGCTCGGACTTAATGCATTTTGAGCAATGGAAAATCTACCCCTTCCCTTGGGAAGCTGCTGTAGCAGTTAATTAATTTTTGCTGTTAAAAATATTTGCTGTTGTTCCAATTTGAATTTGTCTATGTTGTTCCAAGGAAGGATTTCATCAAGACTGTTAGGAGTTCCTGGTACTTGCACTCCACCTTCATAAGATCTTCTTCAAACACTTGATAGAGAAACCTCACAACATCCCTGAGAGACACAAAAATGTAATTACCTCAGTGCGTTCCACGGATGAGAACAATGGGAGAGAGGAATTGAAATGCTACCATGCAAAGCTGAGAGGTGAATCAGGTGGGATACCCAGGAATAAAAGCTACCACCTCCATTCCCTGCTCCATGGCACTGTGTCCTGCATCCACACTTGAGGGACAGTCACAGTTATGTGTCCTTCACACCTCAAAGACAACCCAAAAGGGGGTGATCTCTGCAGCACTGAGCAGCTCCAGAAAGAACTGAGACCACCAGGAGCAGGCACAACTATTTGTGCCCTTTTCCCTCTGTTCTTGGAATCTTGCACGGATCCATACAGGATCCCTTGATGTTGTGAAGTTTGATAACAGTAGATACTTAATGGAGAGCCTGGCTTCTCCTCGTGAAACCCAGCAAGGAATACAGAAGCTACTTTAAAAATACTGGAAATTTCCAAGATATCTCACTCGGGTGTGTAATTCCCTCAAGTCCCTTAAAAAATCCCTCGTCCCCATTCCATGTTAGCCACTCAGTCACTCAGTGACTGGCACTTTTTGTCTCCACAAGCATTTTCTCCACTACTTAGCCTCCAATGTCACCCGCTCTTCTCAAATGGGATTATATGACATGGTTGGCTTGATGACCTAGAAGGTCCCTTCCAGCTTTATGTTGTAGTAGAATATTAATGACTCTGCTAATTCAGAGCTGTCTGACCTCCACTCTGTACAGCCACAAGCAAGATGATCTTTCTCTCATTATAGCTGTCGTGTTCTCAAATAACCTGTTCATGTAAAATGCATGCACAGTTTTCTCCTTCTCCCTGCAATACAGCGATTTCTCTCTACCCAAAAAAAGCCAGGCATTGCTCTGATTATCTTCTCTGTAAAATATTTTGGAGGTTATTTCCTTTTTATCCCAAAGCCAGGGATATAACTATGAAATGAATGGAGTTCTTGGTGTGAAATAATTGGACTTAAAATCTGGGAAGGAATCTAATGGGATTCATTTATCTCATATACCCCCCACATCCCAACTAA
The DNA here is from genome assembly GCF_000691975.1 of Corvus brachyrhynchos. Lineage (NCBI taxonomy): Eukaryota > Metazoa > Chordata > Aves > Passeriformes > Corvidae > Corvus > Corvus brachyrhynchos. Next base: position 1,266,973 of record NW_008246063.1, read on the forward strand.
TGCAAGTAAGGGCTTGATGAGTTGTCAGGGAAGCAAAGAGGCTGTTCCTGTTCCTGCAGATAAGGATGGCTCCTTCTTGCCTTCAATAATGCACTTTCCTGCCTGTCACCTTGGAAGCTCAACCAATTTAGGCAATTCCAGGTACCTTTGTGTTCCAGAAACATCAGGAAATCACCTGGAGATCTCCTTCCAGCACTCAAATGAATGCCCAAAAGGGTGGGAGACAGGGAAAAATGGAGCACACCTTATTCATGGTCCAGTGCCAGCCCTGCAGAGCAATGCAGGTACACCAAGGGGTTTTGGGGAAAAATGGAGCACACCTTATTCATGGTCCATGTACCTGCAGAGCAATGCAGGTACACCAAGGGGTTTTCTTTAGCTCTGAGGAGTTTGGAACAGACCCAGAAACTCTCTGCCCTTTGTTAGACCTCACATGGTGATCTGAGAGTCAAAATGAGGGAAAAACTCATAAAATGTGCTGTACAGGCATGTGAAAACTCTTCCCATTACCTAAAGATCTCATAGGAAATGCATTCACAGAATTTTTACATGGAATTGCTTATAATAACAATAATAACAACAGATTTTATAAAGTCTTGCCAGTAGATTTTAGGAATGTAAATTTTATGCCTTACAGATTCAGGCCTTTAGCCAAAGTTAGGCCAAAAAAGAGATGACAGGGAAATAGGAATTAAAGATATGGGCAAATGTGGAAGGAAAAAACCTGCCACCGCTACCACACAGCAATATCAGATTGATTCATATTTCAAAATGGGCTGGAAGTTAGATTTAGTCTGACCAAGGACAACAACTATTTGCAATGATACAACAGACTGTAAATCTTGTGTCAGAGGCTGGAGAATGGGTGATTTCTTCCCTGGAGCAGTGTTTTGCTGGCACTGGACTCCTGCTGATGCTAAGGTTCCCACTTGCAGGTAAAATAAGACCCTCATTTCCTTGCAACTTAATATCTGAAGCTTGGGAAAGATTTCCTCCTACCAGGCTGGCCATCTGTTATCCTTCCTTACTCTCTTCAAACTTCTAAAGATATCAGTAATTTTTCTCCGTGTCTGTCAATTTTATAGAAATGATACTGCCTTTGCATTTCTCCCCCGAAATATTTCTATTACATTATTGTACTTCCTTTGTTGCATTTCATGATTAATATTCTAATTAAAATCTCTTTCACAGGCAGCTCTGTGGCATATTCTGATTTTCTGGAGCTCATTCCTTAAACATCTCCAGTTCCAAGCTCATGTCTAGTCAACATCTCCCACTTGCCAATAGTCTAAAACCAGTAAAGTCTTGTACAAACCCAGAAATTTTGCAGATCATGGGGAGATCTCAAAGGAAACCCCACTGGGAAGCCACATGTCCGGACAGATATTTTTTTACAACGTGCATAAATCCTCATCCCATTGCAGGATGCAAGTCTTTTCTAAAGAGGATAGAGACAGATTTTTTAAAAAAAGTAATCAGAATATTAAAAAAAATCAGAATTCGAAAAATAATCTCTGAAATTTAGTCCCTGTTTTCTTGGAATGGTGGAAGCTTGAGCTCTTTCTGTGCCAGGGGAGTTGAAACAACATTGGGAAGGGTCTGCAGGGACCAACTGACTGATGGAGATGAACGATTTGGTTAAGTTAAAGGTCTGCTTGATTTCTTTCCAACCGTGATCTAAGGGCAAAAGCCACTGAAGAACAACAAACTCTCTTAGCGAAAGACCTGCTGATCAACAGGGAAGCATCGAGCACAATATTTTGTTTTAGTAGAATATTTGGCATGTCCTGCAGTGATCAATGCCAGAGCTTTGGAGGGAACGATGGCAATGGACTATAATTAGCTGTGATAACTCCTTACAATAACAGCCATATTCTGGTTTGAATTATTCATGATCCACTGCGTTATTTATGGCAATTCCAGCCTTTCTCCTCCTCTGGTAGTGTGGGGTGGTTACGTTTTGGGTATTTCTCTTTTTTTTTTAGTTTGCCAGACAAAATGTTTTAATTGCTAAGCACAGGAGTAAATAAATAAATAAATAAATAAATAAGATTCAGGGGGAAAAAAAGAGAAAGTTTTTGGCAAGAATCAAGTTTTCATTCACAGCAGGGGATGAGCAGGGAGCAACAGGCTGTGAATTTCCGTGTTCTTCATCAGTTCCATGTCTTTCTGACAGTGCAGGATATGGACTGCCTAATTGGAAGCAGGAAGGGACTGTTTCTTTGGGAAGAACCAGGCTCCTCAGCTTTCTAAGCACAATTTCTCACCGAGCAGATGGAGGGATTCAGCTTTCCCCCAAGGTTCCCTGAATGAAGCACCCGAGGAAGCGCTTGGCCAGTGTTCTGCATCTGACTGATGTCTCTCCTCCCAGCAAATTGACCCAACGGCCGGGATTTCTCTCTTTGTATCTTGAGAGATGCATTGTTTAGTTAAGTTCCAGCTAGAAAAAGAGATGAGGGAGGTATTATCCATTAAAAATTAATTTACATTGGCAGCCCAAGATAATGAAGTTCTCTATTCACAGAACAGGCACTTAAGGGCTGCTGCTTCAGTTTCCTGTGGCTCCACCTTCCATCCTTGTCCTTAGGAGACAATTTCCTGGGAGGAGCTCTCTGCCTTACTGCAAGAAATTCTACTTGCCTTATGGCTATAAAAGGATCAGTCCTCCAGGAACGAAGGCTCTGATCCAGAAAATCAGAGAAATAACTTCACTTTCTTGTAGAGTCAGGAGGTTATAAGGAAAGCAAAGCGGATTGCAAACCTGATCTGAAGCAGATTGATGTTCCTAGCAAAGCTTCTTCCTCCTATTCAATGGTCATCGTTATCTTAGAATTATTTCAGCCCTGGAAGTGTTCAAGGCCAGGTTGGACAGGGCTTGGAGCAGCCTGGGATGGTGGAAGGTGTCCCTGCCCATGGCAAGAGGTTGGAACTGGATGAGCTTCAAGGTCCCTTCCAACCCAAAACATTCTAGGATTCTGTAGGGGCCTTTAAAGGTCATCTAGTCCAACACCCAAATTTTGGGGATTTGTGGGAATCTAAGACCAAGAATTAATGATATTTATTTCACCAGATAGCCCTCCAGCAATAAAAACTTCCTGTCAACAAAATCCTATTTTCACCAAGATCTAGAACATTTATTTCAAAGGTTTTCTGGACCCAGATGTTACAAACTACTGGCCCTTTGCAGCAGCTTCCACACAGAGCTGTTCTGAACTGAAATGTTTCTTTCCAAGATGTGAAGCAATCCCCACTCTTTGCATCACAGGTTGGAAATATTATTTCTCACCGCATCCCCCCTGAAGAAAAACTGCTACATATCTCCCAAAAGGGAATGAGAGTAATCTAACAGTCATATGAATTAATTAATTAATAGATAACTTGTTAAGAGACTGATGAAGGAGCTGTTATCTCAGCTACCGATTCATGGCATGAAGCTCTGTGTTGTACAAAAGCTCACCGTGCACACTCTTTACTAATTTTCATTTACCCAGGAAGGCACTGATAACACTGATCACAGACTCAAAGAATGGTTTGGGTCAAAGGACCTTTGAAATCATCTTATTCCAACCCCTGCCATGGGCAGGGACACCTTCCACTAGACCAGGTTGCTCCAAGCCCCATCCAACCTGGCCTTGGACACTTCCAGGGATGGGGCAGCCACAGCTTCTCTGGGCAACCTGTGCCAGGGCCTCAACACCCTCACAGGGAAGAATTTCTTCCCAGTATGCAATCTAAACCTTCTGTCTTTTGAAGCCATTCCCCCTTGTCCTGTCACTCCAGCCCCTGTCAATGGTCTCTCTCCATCTTTCCTGTAGGCTCTGTTCAGGCACTGGAAAGCCACAATTAGATCACCCCATATCTTCTCTTCTCCAGGCTGAACAATCCCAATTTTCCCAGTCTTTCTTCACAACAGAGCTGCTCCATCCCTCTGATCATCCTGGTGCCTCCTCTGGACTCGCTCCAGCAGCTCCATGTCCTTCCTGTGCTGGGGCCCCAGGGCTGGAGGCAGCTCTGCAGGTGGGGTCTCTCCGGAGTGGAGCAGAGGGGAAGAATTCCCCCCTCACCTGCTGCCCACACTGTGGGAACAGCCCAGGATGCCTTTGGCTGTTTGGGCTATTTTTGGCTGGTTCATGCCCAGCCTTCCATCCCCAGAACCCCCAATGCTGTCTCTGATACCCCAAGGGCATTATTGGGTGTTGGATTTCTGGACACTTTAAAGTCAAATAACACCACAAGATACTTGGCACTGAAAGACCTTTTATGAAACTTAGCTTTGAGGTCTGCCAGCTCCAGAGGTGATCTCTGCATGCCCTAGAGACCGAGAGAGGACAGACACCGTGTTCTATCAACAAAGACTCTGCCTTGGGTTTATGATGCGTTTCAAAACCACCCTCCTGGTTTCATAACACTGTCCTGAGACTTGCCCCCTGTGGGGGGAAAAAAACCACCCCTCAAGGGATCCTTCCAGGTTCCCCTGACATTTAAAAGCAGTGGCTTGACACTTGAAACGAGACAGAAAGGTGAAATTCTTTGGGAGAAGGAGGGTGAGGAAGTCACAGGACAGTGTCTTTAGGAGAGCTCCCTGTTCTCAGCCATGCAGAGGACGTGTGAATCACCGCTGAACGCTCTGCTGAGCTGACTGTGCAGCTTTCACCCCCACTGCTGCATCTCTCCACTGGCAGCAACTGGGGCAGAGGACACGTTCAATAGCTACTGAATATAATTAAGTCTAATTGCAAAGTTAATTGTCGAGGGGGGGGGGCGGCAGAAAAACAAACAGCACGAAGCTAAGTGAGGATATCAGAGCTCAGCAGTCTGATACCCTCAAGATAGAGCTGGAATTCAGCTTCCTTGCCCCATATTCACTGCATCCTCCTCTGTGTGTGTCTACCATTCCTTGCCTTCCCTGAATGAACACCAGTGAGTACAAAACCTCTCTCTCCCCAAGAAAGGATCAGCTCTATTAGCAATTAAAGCACTAAACAGCTCTGCAGAGTTCACTTGAAAACTTGTTCAGGCTGGGACTCAAGGAGAACCAGGCCATCTTGGTAGTAGGAGGATATTTTTTTGACTGCACCACAAGCCTGGCTGTCTGTAGTTATATTCCCAGGTGATATCCATTGCTGGAGGTTCATTGACTAGGACAGAGCCATTCTGCTGCTACAGCTGCTGAGCTATCCCTCAGATGCTGCTTCATTCAGAAATCAAGCTTCAAGTCTTCCCAAACCTGACCTACTCTGACAACTCAAGGCCTCCAGCCTGAAGGACAGTCCTTGGGGATATGTTAAGTGAGGAGTGTGCTTGGAGACACATGAAGGAATGAAAAAATTTGTTTGCTTTCACTGCTGACGGGCTCAGGGAAGGGATCTCCATCCTTCAGGGCTTCAATTCAGCAGAGAATTTTAGGGATTGAGGTGGAATGTGCTGTCTGTCCATGAAGAGACCAGTTGTGGCCACTGTCAGAGGGATGATGCCAGCCCACCTGGATATTTGCAGGGGTCCAGCCTGGGGTTGGAAACCTCAAGAACTATGGTGCATCCAGCTTGTTGGTTTTGGGAGTGAACAGGCCCTGGAGGGACTTTCCAACACTGAAAGAAGCTGTGCCATGCAGGGAATGCTGGGAATAAAAGGGTCTGTGGTATGGCAGCACAGCCTGAATGATTGTGCTGTGCAAACATCCCCAGACAGCCACTCTTCTGTGATGCAACATTAAATATCAATTTGCAACTGGAGTGGATTTCCTGTTCATTCAGGGGAATTTCTTCTCCAGCCCGTGTTCCATGCAATTTTGGTGTTTCCCAATGCAAAGAGACAAAAGGAAGGAAGGGGGGAAAAGAATATCAGTCACCTCTTTTACAAAAAAACACCCCAAAACCAGGAGAAATGAAGGCCCAGCCCCCTGGAAGATGCCCATTAGTCAGATTCTTCCTGTGTTTGAGTCACACAGTCAGCCAACACCTCACCTGTGCTGGCTGATGCCAGCTAGGCTTGCACACGTCTGTGGGCACAGGTAGGATGCTCAGAACCGATGCAATGACCCGTGACAAAGAGCTGGGCTTGCTTCTCCTCTGAGTTGTCACAGGAGAAGCAGCACCACCAAAACCTCTTCTGGGTCCAAACCCCAGATCCTCCCAGTGAACTCTTTGCATGGAGCAACAGCAACAGGCCCCAAAAAGTCAGTGTCACCTCCAAAGACGTTTTTTGTCCACAGCTCTGGCACTGAGCTCAAAGATCACAGGAGAAGTGCAGAGAAAGGTCTTCTCCACCAAGGGTAAGCAAACCAAACCCTTTTTTCCTTACCACGTACAAGCAAGAGTCACGAGATTGTTGTACCAGCAACAAGGATGCCAGGGATTTGCATTGGGAAACATGGAAACAGGCCAGGTGATTTTGTTGAGGAAGAGGGTTCTTTGCTTGCCAGCAACTGTTATTTTTTCTGTTGGTTTAATGTAATCAGCGGGGAAGCAGGGTGAGAGGGATGAAGGAAATCCAGCTGTTGCCATGGCAGCCTCTAGCTGGCCATCTCCCACATCCCTCGGGTTGCTCAGTGCTGTTTTCCTCCAGTGCCAGCTCCTGGTTTCAGATCAGAGGAGTTTTCCTCCTGGGGGTGGCAGGGAGGGAGTGGTGAGCAAAGCAGTGCAGAGAGGGGATCAGAAATCTTGGGAAGAGGTGGCCTGGGAGAAGGAAGAATCACAAGAGTGTGGGTGAGGACAAACCATCAGGAGCGAAGGTGAGTGCAGTGATGGATGGATGGAAGGGAGGAGTTTAAAGGCAGAAACAGCTTTTTCTTGGTGGACACCCCGGACAGAGACCTAGAAACTTGTCTAATTTGGACTGACATTCACCCCAAACTGCTGGAACTTCCCCAGCCAGAAGAGCCTCTTAAAAAATTACTCCACTCCTTTCCCTCTAAACCGATCTCTTGGCTTCTGCCACAAATAGCAGCAGTGCTCTCTGAGTTCAGGCTCCAAGTTTAGTCTCTGTCACGTTCAAGATCTTAATGCAGCCCAGACGTTAAAAATTCATGTTCTGGCAGTTCCCATTTTCACGAGGGCCTGTTGGAACTAATGACGTTGCCTCGGTGAGCACTTCATAAGTTAATCATACCCTTTCCCTTCTCACTTGCCTGAAGATGGGAGCAGGGAAGTTATGCTCACAAAGTTTCAGCATTTGTGGCTCTTGTTTGGGACAATTTTTCATTTCTTCTGCAGGATTTAACCAACTCCTTGCTGAACTCTCCAGGCAGGAAATGTGAGGAGCTCATAGGGGCATTTTTGGGATCAAGTGACAGACACTGGCAAGGAATTTTCTACTGTCCTTAGTACTAAAATATGTTCAAAGCTTAAAATTCATGGCCTTCCCTATAGTTGACATTACGCAGCTGTGGAGGATCCACTAAAATTTTGCTCCATGCACCACAGGAACCCTTAAAAACCAGAGGTTTCTGTAGAAGAAAACCCCTCCAAGCTACAAAAGCCCAACACACCACATTAAAGCAGCAAGAGGAAGGATAGGTTGTTGAAAATCCTGTGACTGGGCCACAACAATGCCTTTTTTAAAATAAAAATGCCATGATGGCCCTAAACTGACCACATTTAACACCACTAATGAAAAGCTGGCCTGGTGGATGGTATTGGTTTGTATAAGAGCAAGACCGACCAAGCAGGAACCTGCCAGAAGTTCTGGTGTCACTCTGAGGATGGGGCAGCTCATCCCATAACCAATCTAAAAACCTCCAGATCATTGATTTTTCACTACAGTGAGGGTTTTTGAACACAGTGTTGGGAGCAGTCACTGAGGGATTGATGTGAAACCAGTGGAAAGGCAAGAAATCAGTCAAGAACTTCCTTTTGTGCAAGGTCAGCTTTGCACTTTTTTTGAAGGGAAAGGGTCAGTCCAGGCATTAGGAACACTGAAGTGCTAAAGGACTTGCAGGCTCCCATTGAATGTGATCTTCCAGGCCAGGGAAAGATTTATTTCACCCTGTCTAAACAATTCATGCTGTCATTGAGGTTGGAAAAGACCTCTAAGAGGTCCACCACTAAGCCATGTCTTTAAGCACCACAGCTACAGGTTTCTGGGACACTTCCAGGGATGCTGTGTCCACTACTTCCCTGGGCAGCCTGTTCCAATGCTTGACCACCCTTTCAGTGAAGGAATTTTTCCTAATGTCCAACCTGAACTTCCCCTGACACGATTTCAGGCAATGGGCCAGCCCTGGGAAGCCCTTTGCATCCTCCCTCATTTTTCACTATCAGCAGCACAGCTTCTTCAACCTCCTAATGAAGATTACAGATCCATCCTGTCCTTGGACAACAGAAACACTTTCCCACAACTATTTCATCCCTACTCTTTCATTCCAGTCCCAGAATGTTCTCTCTTCACAATCCCAACTTTGTTCAAGTTTTGGTGTCTCTGGTTGCTCCACCATAGAGATGGGCAGGTGTTTGTGTATGCTGTTCTCAGGCTTACGCTGAGATCAAGGTGCATGTGGGATACCAGATAATCTAATCAGATATCACAGCTTCCTCCCAGACATGACACAGCAGAGATTTGTTGTTCTTTCTCCAAGTATCAAGAAAAAGCAGTGGTTCCTCCTCTTTCCCCATTCAAATTACAAATGGAGCTTTCAGTCCTTGCTCCTTTTTCCCTTCCTCCTCCTCCACCCTGGGTTGCCACTTTCCACCAAACTTTATCCATGGCATTTTCTAGTATGGTTTTTTCACCAAAGCAACAGATTTTGCTGCACTGGGATCCTTTTATATTCCTACTCTAACTCCTGGTTCATTTTACTCCTCTTGAGCATCACCCAGGTACTTCTCCTTTTGTAAAAAGTGCATTTTCCTCTGCAGTATCTCCACTCAGCACAGGAAATTAGCACCACCAATTATCCTAATTCCCCCAAACCCTTCTAATCCCACTGATGTTCTGTTTCGGCCTCCTCAAACTGAAGGCAATGCACTGGTCGTTCCTTCAGCACAGCCATGAGGATGAGGCTCAGGAGGAAGAGAGCAGCTGGTTTCTGTCTTTCTGGGATTGTTATCATCTATCTTTTGTGTTCACAGTCAGGAAAGGCCCCTGATGAGGGTAATCACAGGGAAAAGACCAGATCAGAGTGAGAGCGAGAAGGAACAGGTCAGAGGGTCATTTAAATCGATGGCCGCACACAGTAATTGCATAAATTTAAAACTATGCCAACCTGGGGATACGTGGTGTGATTGCAGAGGCAAAAATAAACATTTTCAGTGATATACATGGATAGAGATGCTACGCAGGGAGAGGTTTTCCTGAATGGTTTTTCAGGAACAAGACACTCCTAAATGTAGCAAGGAAGTCTCCACAAAAATTGTTGAAAGAATGGGAACAGCCCTACCCATGGCATTAGGAAAAGGAGAGACAGCTTTGATTCCCCACTTCTCTGAGCATGAAGTAACCTAAGCCATGTTAAACACCCAATTTATTATAAAGCAACAGAGGAGGATTAAAAAATAAATAAAAAGGACTTAAATAGCATTTATCATGCACGCATTGGGCAGGAAGTGCCACAAGACACAGTCACCACGGAAGGGGGTTTATCTCAGGATGGACAAACTCTCCTGACTTGAGTGTAGAGCATCCCAGTGACGCCCAGCCAGGGACAACAGGACACTGTCTGTCCTGGCAGCATTAGGAACTCCAGCCCTCTGTGACGTTTGTCCTCCCCTTGCCCTTTGGAGGCAGGTGCAGTCACAGCTCCCCTGGGATGGTTCCGTCCTCTGATGTGCCCGAGGAGGTCAAGATCTGTATTTTTCCATTACCGCAGATGATCAAATGTCAGTGTTCTGCCAACCTTCAAGAGAGTCTGTTCCCCTTGGCACCACTGGCACCTAAAAATTCTCTTCCGCTCATTCCCTGTTCACAATTTACAGGGAGGGCTCAAAGCTTGAGAGAGTTGTGGCAAAAAGGGAACTATTGAACCTCGTTTGTGTCACCCATTGTTCTCCCTCCAGTCTGGCATCTTTGTCCATCCTTCACCCAGGACATCTGTTTGTTGCAAGTGGTCAATACCAAAAATACTGTTTTTAAGGTTTTGAAGGATCCTCAGCATCCTTCCAAAGCATGGAAAATGCTGTGGCACAAGAGATTTGGAGCTGCTTTCAGAGATCAAGACATAAATCAGCATAAAATGGACTCCCCTCTGCAGAGAGAATGAGGAGATGTGGGATGTCCTCAAGAAAAAAGGTGGATTGAGGAGTCCCTGTTGGTTAGACAAACTCAGTGACACAAACTTGATGATTTCTGTGTTGGGAAAGTCGGTGGCTTTATTTATTTTGGCTGGAGGGTTTTCAAGACATCCACGGGCTCAGGAGAGTTTTGGGGAAGACCTGTGACCAAATGTTTGCCCGTGCTTTACTGGGCTGTCTGTTGAATGTGTGGGGAGCCACATCCAGACAAGTCCAGATCAGAGTTTTTAATCACTGTCCTTTGGAAGGGGCTGCCCAGGGAGGTGGTGGAGTCACCATCCCTGGAGGTGTTCAAGGAAAGCCAGGACAGTGCCGTGTTCTGGTTGACATGGCGGGGTTGGGTCATTGGTTGGACTCGATGACCTCAGAAGTCTTTTCCAACCTATTTAATTCTGTCATTCTGAGGTTGGGGTGCTTTGGGGACTTGTGCTGAAGCTCTTTTTAATAAAAGTTGTTGTCTGGAGTGTTGTTACACTTGCAGTTACACAGATTTTTCAGGCTACTCAGATCATTTCCTGATGCTGCTCTACCCCTGACATACCCCTCCCCATCTTTCATCTTGCTCCAGGTAGGTTCAACAACTCTGATTCTCCATGGAGTTACAGACTCCCTGGAGAGGCTTTATTAATCCACCTTCGCATACCAGGTGGGCAAAACATGGCCTATAACTCTCCTCCAAAATTACCTGGGCATTTAAACCAACATTAACAGTGACTCAGGGATATTGGGACTCCAGCTGTGGCTTTTAGCTCTTTTTGGCCACCTGTGGGTGAAAGCAGAAGTGCAAATGGACAATAATAAGATGTTATAAATCCCCCAGTCACCTCTTCTCATCAGGCTTTCAGCCAACACACTCCATAAAGAAAGACAAAGAGATTAAATTAGAGTTGACCTTGAGTTACCCTTCCATACAGCTTGGGTTCATGGAGATCTTGCCTTGGAAAGAGTTTATGGCTCAAAATTTGGGTTTTGAATTCCCTGGCTTAGCTTCGATGCTACAAAACACCTTTTGCAAGTGTGGGAGTTGGAAGTCTTGGATCAGGAGCACATTATCCTCTGATGAAAGATGAGGTAATTAATCTCCATTTGGACTTTTTTTCCTGACCACAGATATTTTATGTGGAAATCTTGTGATTTTGCTTATATAGAGGGTGGAAACCTCAATTTAGAGGAGCAGGGAAGAGATGCTCCCTTAGCATCAAAGTGGACAAGATCAAAATCTATCAAAGTTTTTAATGTTTTTTTTATTCTATTTTTACTGTTTTTCTAACCCAGCAGACAAATTCTAAGTATAAAAAATGCACAAGTGAGAAGAAAAGGAACACACAGAGCTTCAACCTTCTTGGCTGATACTCCAGAAAATCAGCAGGGCAGTTATTTAAGATGGATAGGAGGAAAATGTTTCATGGGAGTAAAGAGCCAGTGGGACTCACTCACACAGGTCATGGGAGGAGAAGACACAAAGTCATTCTTCACACTCTGATTGGCCATTAATGACAAATAGTAATTAGTAATGCAAGTACCCTTCTAGCAGAGCTTTTAATCCTCACACATTCAGGCTGTTTGGGATGGCACTGAGGCTGTTTATGCCGAAAGCAACTGCTTTTTGATTTTTGTGATTTTTGTCATGGAAAAGATAGTGAAAGAGAATGTCCTTTTCCAGGTAAGGAAAAAACCAAAAGTGCAGTGATCTGCATGGTAAATCCTGTTTCAATTCCAGCAGCTCTGTAACCTTTATTTTAATATTTTTTAAAAAAACAAATCAATATTTTTCTCTTAGTATCCGTTTTTCAGAATTTGATTCTCATGCAACCTTCAACATGTTTTGTAAATCTTCCAATTCCTTATTATCCATGACATTCTCGTCTTACCACCATCTGATATTTTTTTCTTATCAAACTCCTTCTACAGATGGAGAATCTCCAGATTTCATAAATCTGGGGGACCTGGGTTGGAGGGAGGAGGAGGAAGAGCAGGCAACAGATTCGAAGCTGTAAGAGTAATTTACTGCCTCTTATTTCCTTATTCATAGAGAGCTTCTCCAGTGCCTGGGACATTGTGAAAAAATACCTTGTTTTTTATCAACTTTTCAGCACTTGTCATCTCTTTGTTCTGATCAGCTACTCACAAAAGGAGCAGAATTAAATGTATGTATATGTGTATAGGTGGAGAAATGTGTGCACACCCCAATCTGAAATAAGACTTCAAAAATCCCAAAATGTGTATTTGGAAGTGTTATTATATAACCAACATATCTCATTTTTTAAAAATCTTGGAAAACTTCCTGTACTTGTTATACGAAGACTTGCTTGAACCACTTTATGAGTGAAATGATCATGATTCACAATCTATATTTTATCAAATATAATTTGGTATAGAAGTCAAATGAAGGGATCATTACTATATGACAGGCAAAGAGAGTTTGGCAAAAACCCCTGGCTAAAAATTAGTTCTGAGATAATGTGTTTTTAGTGAAAAAAATGGTTCACAAAAATTAAAAAGTCTTTCACTAATGGATTTAGGGAAAAGAAGGGAGGGAGGGAGGGAGGGAGAGGGGGAAGGAAGGAAGGAAGGAAGGAAGGAAGGAAGGAAGGAAGGAAGGGAGGAAGGGAGGAAGGGAGGAAGGGAGGAAGGGAGGTAGGGAGGCAGGGAGGAAGGGAAGAATAGAGAAGAGGGAAGGAAGGAAGGAAGGAAGGAAGGAAGGAAGGAAGGAGGGAAGGAGGGAAGGAGGGAAGGAAGGAAGGAAGGAAGGAAGGAAGGAAGGAAGGAAGGAAGGAAGGAAGGGAGGAAGGGAGGAAGGGAGGAAGGGAGGGAGGAAGGAAGGAGATTAACTGGGCTTTTATTTTTATTAACATTAACAATAAAAAAAATGTATTTTTGATACTATTAAATTGTATGTGTGTTATTGTTACAACTACCCTTACCAGCTCTTTTTTTTCCAATCAAATTAGAGAAAAAACAGATTGAAAGGATTTGAATTTTCTCTCTGAAACAAATTCACCTTCATTCCAAAATGCCTCTTGTTTCCCAGTTTCAGCAGCAGAAGAGCTCAGGGGTTAAGGAGCTGTCATAGCCTGAGTAACAATTTGCAGCCTTGGATTCCAAGTGGTTGCCTAGCAGTAAAAGACTCCTTCCACACCACTCCCAGTTGGAGGTGTTTCCTATTCCATATATATAGTTAGCTGTAGAGACCATATTTAGGGATATAGAAGAAGATTTATTAATAGGAGCTCCCTGTCAAAATCAGAGTATTGAGTAGAACTGGAAAAAGCCAAATCCTTGCAGAAGCAGTGGAGCATCACACAGAGGCAGCAGCCCAGCACAGGAAGTCAGTGTTGGGTGCAGAGCAACAGATGCAAAATCAACTACCATGAAGCACTTTCTCAAGGAATTTTTTGGGATTATTCCTTCAGCTTGAGAGAAACACTGGGATGGTACTTACTAAGTCTGGGTAATTTCTCATAAAACATCCTGAATATTTTGGGGTTTTTTTACATATATATATGTTAAAAAAATGACAGAAGAGACATTTATGTTCATGCAGTTTGTCCTCAGGCAGAACGAGGCCATTGAACCTCATCCAAGAATTCCTGTGTTAGCCCAAGATTTAGCACAACCCCCCAGTTATACCTGGCTTGTGCATTTTCCACATGAGCCTTTCAGTGGTGGTGACCAACAACACCACAATGGCTTTGGTGCTGGTTTTTCCCCCCAAAAAAAAAAAAAAAAAAAGCGCAGAAGTGATGAGCTGTGCAGAAGGAAAAATTATATTTATCCACAAGACAGTCTCCTGACCCACCCCATGAGTTTTCAAAGGCATCAACCTCCCTTAGACCCCTCCTCATGGATAATCCATGAATGATCTCTTTCTCCATAGATCGCAGGCAGAAGCCATCTGGCTTTTCCTCGGACCAGTGGGAGAGGCTTTCCATAAACTTCAAGCTCTTTTTCCCTATTTAGGTCAGGAGTTAATATCCCCTATCACAAGCCAGGGGTCGTGTCCTGCTGTTTAAAGTCAGCCCACTCCAAGAGGGCTGGCAGGATGAGCTGCTCCTCTCACCCAGGGAAAGCTGGGCTGAAAGGAGACCTGTGCCTGAGCACAGCAGAGTGAACAACACCACAATATGCTGCCAAAGACTCACAGTGCATCTTGAGTGAGCTTTGCACAGAGGCCTTTTCTGGTCTAAGACACAAGAGAGAAAGAAATAGTGCTAAATCCCCCCTCTTTTTTTTTTTTTTTTTTTTTTTTTTGGCAGAAAATGCTGCACTGTCCCAGTCTATGCGACTTGGCTTGCTGAAAATTGAGAGGTCAGAAGGAGCTGCCCCAGTCTCCAATAAGTCTGACCCCACCACACTGTCTGGAGAGATTCTCTCCCTGCAGGGTGAAGGAGTTCAACTCCAACTTGGATAATGAGTAAAATGAGTTTCAGGGTCTCGAGAACCCTAAAATCCTCCTGCTCAGATCACGTGTATTGACCTGGCCCTCTCTCCGTGATTGCCATGCCCCAGCAGCTTCAGGGAGCAGTGGCGCAGAGGTGATGGGAGCAGCTGTGTTTTTCTCCTTCCCACTCCACCACACTCTCGCCCCTGCCAGGAGAATGGCATCCACCCCACATATCTCAGGATATGAGCACTGTGGACAAACCACAGCTCCCAGCTGGATTTGTCCCTCTGTCCCCTTTCACTGCTACCTGAGCCATGATTTCTGCAGCTGGCACACCCCTGCCAGCTGGCAAATCCTCCTGGGACAAGAGGGATGCTCTGTCCTCAGGCATAGAACAGCACCTTTTCCTCTCCCCAAGCACCCAGCACCTTCCCACTGCCCTCTCCAAGGAGGAGAGCAGTCCCCACCAGCACAAGGGAGGCAGGGGACAAGGATGGGCAGTGGCAATCACACCTCCGAATGTACAAACCTTCACCTTGCTGCTCACCAAAAACCCTGCCAGGGGTTACACCAACCTCGTCCTTCCTCTGGCCCCGCTCCCTCCTACCCCGGCAAAGCAAACAAGGCAAAGGGCTCTGTTGTTTCAGACCCCTGAGCAAAGAGAAGGACGACAAAGCCGCCCATCCTCCCCGCCTTGCATGTGACGAGCCACAGAAGAGCAGCGCTGCTGCCAAGCCTGGTGACTAAAGGCCAAAGAGAGAGGAGATAGAGGAACACAAGGGGCTGCTTGTTTGGGTTTTGTTTGGGGAGTTATTTGAAATTCAGCAGCGACTGGGGTTGGAGAACAGAGTCCACTCAGAGCCTCTCTCTTCCCATTCATCCCTGCCCCGGCGAAGGAGGGAGCGGGGGATGCAGGCTGAGGGGCAGGGAAAACAACCAGGCTCCTTATAAGAAGAATTCCTGCCTGGAAGAGGCAGCCTCTGCCCACGGGGAGGCATTGGAACCTCGACTTCATCGGCCTCACAGGGAACTCGGGGCAGGACAAAGCCCTGATGCCAACAGCAGCCTGGTGTCCAAGGAATCTCTCTCCTTGCTTTTGGCGAAGCTTTGCCACCTCCTTCGTGAAGGTCAAGTAATTTTTTTGCCTCTGCTTTAGTTTTCCCAGGTGTGACGTGAGAGTTACACCGTCACATTTGGATAATGGGGACATTCCTAAGCTAAAAGCTGAAAAAGACTGAAGTGATTTCAGCGGAGCAGGAAAAAAAAAAAAAAAAGCAGAAGATAAAGATACAGATTGGGTAAAAACAAATAACATGCTGTGGAAAAGGCAATGTATCAATCTAGGACATAGTGAGAGGGAATATTGCCAGGTTTCCAGATATTAGGAAGACACTATCTTTGACCATGTCTAAAATATTTTATCTATTTTTGTGCTTGGGTTCAAGAAACATGAATTCACAGTGAGACAGGGTTGCAGAGAAAGATCACTGAGATGATCAGACTTGCCACAAGATCCTGGTGCACTTGGCGTTGCAAAAGGAAAATGAAGAGAAAATTAAAATGCTATAATTAAAACTCTGAGAAGGAAGCACCAAGAGAATTAAAAAAAATTTTAAACTAAAGGGTAATGATGCTATGAGAATAAACAGGCTTGATCTGGCAGAAAAAATATACCTGGCTTGAGGTTTTAGCCACCAGAAACATTATTGTCCCAGACAGTGAATCTTGTATGATTAAGAAGGAAATCTCCCTGCTGCTGTTGAGGTGGATTTCATTAGGAAGGCAACGGCCTTTGGGAAGTGGCCTTCCAGTTCTGTCCTTGTGTCTTTAATGCAGAGAGGTGGAAACTTCCTCACCCCTCTGCAGCTTCCATCTGTAGAGCTGGACACAACGGGGGCTTTGCTTTATTGCCTTTCTCCACCCCTGAGATGCCTCCTTGCTGTTTCCTCTCAGGTGTTTGGTGACTCATCAGCAACCAAGTGGAAGTTTTCTTGTCTAACCTTACATCAAAGTCTCCAGTGGCTCAAGGACTCAGGTGACAGCCTGCAAGTCTGACTGATGGCCTTCTGCAGGCAGCAGAGACTCCTTCCTTTTCTCCGCCCATTTTTAATTTAAGGTCCTCCAGCTCTAATGCCTTATCCTCAAGGATACACAAATTTTAGGGGTCCAGGGCAAATTCCAAGGAGCAACCTCCTCCTGATAAGATATAGAATGATAAAAGCTGGAACACATTTAAACTACTCTGGCCAAGCCCAGCAGAACTTCTCATTGGAGAATGATCTTTAAAGTTCTTTCCAACCCAAACCATTCTATGATTCTCCTCTGTCCTTTCTGAGCTGTCTCCTTCTCTGAGCCACAATCTCCTGGTAAAACCTCTGGAGGGGAGTTGAACACCACAGAAATGGGGACAGAAATCTCTTCTCCACTCACTTCCCTCCTGCCTGACTTTCTTCTTGATGTCAAGGTGAATGTACCCAGGAGAGATGAAAGGCACATCCAGAACCATCTCCCGCCCCTTTTAACATGGCAGAAATCTTTGCAAATGGGCAAATATGAACCACGTGATGAAACGATCACTCTGAGTACAGTGACCCCTGATCTTCTCCTGTTTTTGTTATCCCATGATGTCTCTCCCCCTCAGCCCTACCTTCACATTCCTCCTGTAGTCATCACTCTCCCCATCACAGGTACCAAGAGCATATCACAGATTCATTAAGGTTAGCAAAGATGATCGAGTCCAAGCATTAACCCCCGTATTTACAGCAGAGGGACGAGGTTCTTTAGGGCTTTTCTCCCTACAGGTGTGACTCAGCCTCTATCCCATGTTTAAATCTCACCTACAAGGCAAAACTTGGTGCATTTCCATTGTCTAATTTTTGGCAAATTTAAGTGAAAAAAAATCAGATTTTCAATTTTCACATGCACAATGAACCTAAATTACATGTCCTTTTCAGCCAGGATGCTGATAGATGTGGCTCCAGTGCCAGAGAGACCTTCATTCCCTGTGAACTGCTGCTTTCAGTTTCTGAGATGCTGCTGTTCCAGAGACAGAGCTCCTTGGAGACCAAAAGAAAAGATGCAGAGGCAAATCCTTCACTCCCCATGGAGACTGTATTCAGTCCTTATTACCGTTTGGTAATCTCCTGCTCTTTTCTGACATATCTCTGCTCTCAGATTCTCATTCCACCACTCTCGTAATACCTGGCATTCAGATCAAAATTTCTCAAGTTCTGCGATTATGAAAGACAGGTAATATTAAGAAACAAGTACAAGTAATACTTAAAATAAAACCCGGGTATGATTTTTGAATCACTAAAGAGCCTCATCACGGTCCATATTCAAGATTAAAAAAAAGAAAAAAAAAAAAACAACAAAAACCCCCAAAAAACTAAGCAACTCAAATTTGACAGGCTTCAGTTTCATAATTTCCAAATTTTTTTCTTTTGTCTGTGTTTCATTACTCAGTGAGCAAAGATGAGTCCACAGATCTCTCCATTCAGGCCCATGAAACACTCAGAGAAGATTGTTCTATTGCCAGTTAAACCCAGCCTGGCTGCGGCTTTTAGGGAAGAGCCTCAGGAGGAGCAGCAGTGTGACCCTGCTCAAGGAATGAGAGGTGCCTCCTCACCCCTGGCATCGTGCTTGTCCCTCACCACTACCAAGTATTTTTGATCCCTTAGCACCTTGTTCATGCTGCTGTTTTAAACCGGCTGTCCTGTGCTACCCTGTTCTCATTGCAAAAAGAAATTAAAGCATATATAATCAAACAAAAACCAACATCAGAAAAAAACCCACAATTAAAAAAAATCCACTCATTAATAAAAACAGAGGCTGAAAATATGGATATTTCACTGGAGTCCTGAAGCAAATGACATCTTCTCAGGAGAACACCACTGTGGACACAGGCACATGTGTTTTATTTATAGCTCGAGTTTTACTGCAGTCACTCAATCAAGTGTGGCCAGGGCTGTGTGTAGGCAAATGTGGCTCATTTCTCCCCAGCTCAGCTTTAAAGGGCAGTTAACAGCCTGTCCAGGGGGTTTGGTAGGGATGTTATGAGCACAACTTAATCACAGAAATAGAAAAATGTCGCCCCAGGAATGCAGCTGCAAGAGAGGGAAGCAGATCACCCCCTTGCTGCCTTTCCAGAGAGTGGACCATGATATGGGGGTGCTCCCAGCAGGAGCCAGGCTCCCTCTTCCTGTCAGAGCCCTGACTGGAGGCTCAAATCTCCCTCTAAGTGCTCCATTTATCACCTCTTGGAAGTGTCTAAATCAAGGGAAGGCATCTCTCTGACAGCTTCACCCAACTCCTGCCACAAGTCACAGCATCCACGGAGTCGTCGTGGGATGAACCCACCCGCCCTGTCCGAAGTTCATAACAATTCACAACAATCACAGTTCCTTCTGCTGGCTTTCCTTGTCTGCCCCTCTCTGATGTCCACTGCTCTGCAAAGAGACCTCTCAATTTATTTAAGATGTGATACACATGACAAGGTGTCGAGGTGTGGGTGCAGAATACAGATGCTGGAAGTGAGGATCAGGTGGAACATTTAGTCTGATTCTTATTGGTGTCACCCCATTCCCTCTCTTCCCTCCTTCAACCTCACTGCTGCTCCCTTAAAATTGTCTAAAAACTTCCCTGGAATAAAAAAAAGTAATGATTCTTCTCT
Organism: Corvus brachyrhynchos; assembly: GCF_000691975.1. Lineage (NCBI taxonomy): Eukaryota > Metazoa > Chordata > Aves > Passeriformes > Corvidae > Corvus > Corvus brachyrhynchos. The sequence goes on from NW_008246063.1 coordinate 1,286,252, forward strand.
ACGACCTCCTCTGAACATTATGTCCCTTGCCTAAAATTTGCTGTTGAATTTAGAGGATGTGCCTACATCACAGCACCACGTCAGGACCTGCATGAAGACACCAACACCAGGTCACCCACTAACCCCTTGCACCTCGCCCTGACTCTGAGCTGCATTTTCCCCTGCAGACTGCAGCTCTGCCCTCCTGTCCTGCATTGTGGCAGGCTGGCAGAGACCGTCTTCCTTCCCAAACACCCAGGAATAGATCTGGGCCAGTCCCATTCCCTATAAACTTGCACTTTGCAGTCCCAGATGTCATCCCTGATGTTTAGATCCACCTCAGTCTATCTGCTGGCTTAAAGCAAAGGGGATGGCAACCAGAATCCGCCTGACACAGCAAATCTAGGGAGGAGAAAAGGGGGAATCAATTTTTATAATACGTGTTTGGCACTACATGATAGATATAACTCTAAATGCAAGCCATAAAATTGGAGAGGATTATAAATTAAATCCATCCTGTCCCTTTTAAATAAAAAGTGACCTTACCATAGAATTAAATGTGGTTTTTACTGAGTGATCTATGGAGCTGTAAAAGTGCATTGTGGCAGGGGGATGTTACAGTGCAGAGAGGAGCCCCCAGACAGGCATCTCCACCCAGCTCAGCCCATGAGCTGCTGCTTGATTTAAAATGAACACAGGGCAACAAGAGCTGAGGATTTTGCCCCTCTCCCTGCCAGAAGGTGACTCATGTCTCTGCTGGGAACAGTTGCTGGCCAGGTTTTCCTCTGAACAGCCACCAGTCTTGGGATGAGAGGATGCTGCCTCAGAAGATGTTCTAAAACATTTCTAAAAATTTAACAGTCTGCACAAAAGCAGGGCAGTTTTTGGATCTGTGTCCTATCCCTGTTTAGTTTACCAAGCCCTACTACAGCACGAGAGGGGGAGAGGGTTAGAAAGTACCCTGGGGTTCATCTAAATGCCACAGTGGTGGTGAAAAAGGCGATGGAAAGTCCTTGATTGCTCACGTACTGACTCCATCCCCCTGCTCCCATAATCATACAGGAGAATCTGAAATACAAAAGACTTGACATTGTAATCCAGCCCAGAGGACACAATTTAGGATGTTCCTGAATGCTTTTGAATGGCCAGAAATTATCAGGTTTTGTCTCACAAGCAGATATGGTTTCGAAGCCACTGCTGGGTTACAGGCTGGTATTCACGGATAAAAGCTCTCTGAGCCTGTGAGAGACTCAGCGCCCCCCGGAACACAGCACAGGACTGAAGGCTGTTCCACTTCCAATCAGTACAGCAGTGAGGAAAATCACTTCCCCCATGAAACAGATGCTCAGGGAAGTCAGTGGTGTGTTACCTCATTACTGCTGAGAAGTGGTGCAAAGGAGGAGCCAAGAGCCTTCCCAGATACTGAAAGTCCCTGAAACTTGGACAAAAAAAGTGCTGCCAGGTCTGGCTGTCTCTCCTCTGTGTACACTGGGCTGGTGCTGCCCTGCGAGCCACAAACACTAATCGAAGATTTAGATTAGGTTTTAGTTTGGATATTGGGATTTTTGTTTTTCAAGGTAAAGGTTGTAAAACATCGGAATGGACTTCACAGGGAGGTGGTGGAGTCACCATCCCTGGAAGTGCTCAAAAATGTGTTGACATGGATGACGGTGAATGTGGTGGTGGTGCTGGGTTCACGTTTGGATTTGGTGATCTTAAAGGTCTTTTTGAATTTTAGCAGTTCTGTGATTCTATGAAACAGCAAGCCGATTCAGGAAAGCTGCCCAGATGGTCAAGGTTATGTTGGAGACTCATCTGAGCTGCCACACCCCACTGTGACTGGACATGGAAGCCAATGGCTCCCTTCTCATGTTGGCCTTTCTTTTTCTCCTGGTCACTCATTATTTATTAGCATTATTTCACTCAGTAATGGCATTTTTGCCTGCAATTGGACTGCACAGGGACAGAGCCCAGTCTCAGGAACCATCTGATGAACTGTCCCAGGAACTAAACTCGATGGTCCTTGTGGGTCCCTTTCAGCTCAGGATATTCCATGATTCTATGTGGAATCCATTCACACCATGGATTTGCTACCCAGGAAACACAAAGCTCTAGCCAGGGGATGGCATGGGGCAGGGATTATTCCTAATAAACCTTAGGGTCAAGACTAAGTCACAGGTGGGGAGACAGAGGGAGTTTTGTTCTGTGGCAGCAAGTTGCACCAGGTCTCTGAATCAAAGAACAAGCCCTGACACGTATTATTGATTAATATTTGATGTGATATTTCACTGACTGAACATCTGCAGGGGTTCGTATCCCTGTACACACAAGAGATGCTGGGGCAGCGAAGTACTTGCAAGGATTAATCAGAAGAAGAAGAAACTCTGATGGTCCCAAGGTGAAACCCACTTCCACTCCTGAATTAAGGAGGAAAGATGTCCTAAAAAATCTGATTTTACAGAGCACAGCCATGCTCAACCTCAGTCAGAACCTCTACCAGCCACTGTGGTGCCAACAACAGCATCCTATCTACCCAGGTCTCCTTGCTGTCCTCTCACCTTGAATATTTACCAATGTCAGAGATTTTATTCTTAAAGGGGAAGAATAGTTACTGTAGCTAATAGTTCACTACAGATTCTATGAAATAAACCCATTAATCAGCAGACTGTGCACTGGGCTGGGCCAGGCTGGTGTCCCCCACCTCCCAAATCTGCCTATCACACCACTGCAAAAATGCCAGGCTTTGTGCTGTTGTGCATTTCAAAGGTATTTGTGGCTAATATTTGGCAAAATCCAAGTACTGCAGACATCCAGACCCTGCTGTGGATCAAGTCAAGAACATGTGGAGGACAAGACTCACCAGCAGGAGCCCTGATATCCAAATAAATAAATAAATTTTCCTGAGGGAAAGGGTGCAAACAAACAGTTCAGAGATAGCAGCAGCTCTCCAGGAGCTTCACAGAGGAAAAGGGCTGAGCTGGAGGTGAAGCACAACCCAGATGTTGACCTCACCTCTGCCAAAGGTTCACTTTCCACCTAATTCAAGCCACAGACCAAGCAGCTGCCTCAGTGCTCAGGAGCTCTCCATTGGCCATGCTCATATTTGGTGTTGTGCAACCCACGGTGATCAAGTGATGGAAATCCAAAAGGGCTCATCAGGAAAAGTGCAGAGACACAAGACAGTGTTGATCAACAATTTGGGAAGAAATAAAGCATAATAACTTTAAACAATTCACTCTTTTGATGACCCAGGGAACAAGTCTCCACAGAGAAAATCAGATACCGGTGCTTGATGAGGGTGACTGGACAGAATAATTACACCCCCAAAGTCACCTTCCAGGCTGGAAGCCTGGAAAAAACCCTCTTTGAAATGCTCTTTCCCTGACTGCCTAAGGAGCTGCAGCCATCAGAGTGACACTTCCAGAGCAGGATGGGCCCCTGAGTGGAAAGGATGGCTGGGTAGCACGGTTAATCCCCCACCCCAATTCTGACCCCTGTGCCGGGGTGATTGATTTCCTTCCCCCCGGATTACACTGCCTGCTCTGTAATCGACAGCAACTTCAAAAGGGCTCAGCACTGAAAGAAAACCTCCGAGGGACGGTGTTGAGTGGGAAACAAACACAGCATTTGGGTTGTAATTTGAGGTGGGAATCTGGGGTTTTAATAACCACCTCACCGCGGCCTGCTGGGCACCTTGCAGCTCATAAATTGCATTTATGAGAACAGGAGGTTACAGGGAGGGTTTTGAGTCCACAGGAAAGGCAGCCGTGCCTGGTGTGGCGCATCCGAGGCGCTCGTGGCCGTTGTGTTTAGCGCCAGCCTCCCTGTCCCGCCCCAGTGCTGTCACCTGCACGCAAGCAGAGCCCGCTGACCCAGCTCCAGGACTGGGAAGAGCCATGTCCTATTTACATCCAACCACTCCTGTGGGCAAGGGAAGGGAGGTGAGGAAAATCAGTGCTTTGCCCCACATTCCCCTTGCCAGGCAAAATGGAAATAATTGTGGTGAGATCTTCTGCAAACACATTTAAGGCCTGCTCAAGAGAAAGGTGTTTCTGTTCCCTGAACCTTCTAGGATGAGCTCCAATCCAACAAAGGCACAAACCATCTTCCCCATGCCCAGCACTGCATCCCACGGTGTATCTGATGCTGTTGACAGTCAGGTGATACCCTCAGGGGCACTCCAGGATGGTCTTAAAGGTCCTTTTGGGAAGATCATTGCTCCTAACCAGAAGTCAAAAGCCAGACCAAGCAAGGGAGGGACCCACCAACCATCAGCACCACAGAACAGGGAAGGAGATGTTGCAGCTTGTGGTGGAGCATCCCCCCGTTCCACATCCCAGAAAATTCCCAGCAACTGCAGAACAAGCTGAGGCTTTTCCCAGGACAACAGAAAAAGATATTCACAAAAATATGAATATTTCATGATATGGGAGTAAAAGAATGTAAGCATCACATCTTAGGGCAAGGTGTGTGCACATTTCTGACCAAAGGTGCTGTGGCATTGCCTCTGGTCACAGCCCAGCCAAAAAATCGGTGTAAGACTCCAGAGAGAGGAAGGGGCATGGACTTGCCAAGAAAGGCCTTGTCTAGAAAACTGGGATCAGGTCAACAGGACATCAAAACAGGCCTTTGTCCCAACACAGGGAAGGACAGTCTCTACTTCTTGAGGGGTTGTAAGGCTGTCTCACACCATAACAAAAGGTTTTTCTTCCACTCAAAACACATCACAAGCTTAGATTTCAGCCCCCAGACCTCAATCCCGATCAGATTTCCTCCCTTCTGAGGAGGCCACCACAATGGGTGCTGCCACACAGCCCCACCCTGGAGTTTGTCCTGCATCTTTAAATACCCTGCAGACCTCCTGCTCACCAGGAGGCAGCTGCTGGGGGCAGCTGTGTCCAGTGAGGGCATCAAAATCTACAGCAGTTGTGTCCCATCTTCACAGAATCACAGATGCTTCAAGGTGGAAGAGACCTCTGGAAATCACCTCATCCAGCCCATCTCACCATCTTCCTTGGTCTTGGTAGAGGAGATCCAGACTGAGGATTGCCCATCTGGGGAATGTCACTTCCAGTGGCATTTCCATGCCTGCAGGCGCTTCCCACAGTTTCTGGTCCCTTGAGGGATGCCTTGGGTATATCTACAATCATGTCAACTCTCCCAGCGAGGATGCCCTCCTGGTGTTTCCACTCATCCCACTTAACTGGATCCCCCAGCCAACTGGCATTCTGCTGGGATCTCTCCCAGCTTCCCCCTTGCCCTCCCAGCTCTGCTGCTCTTCTGCCTGTCACCATCTCTCCTGCTGGTAGTGGCATCATCTCCATCTGGAGACTCTGAAAGTCCCAACAGCATTGCTATCCCTGGTAACATAGCTGAAAACCCCGAGCTGGCAGGAGCCAGCGAGTGACACGGGACAGGAAATATTGAACATTGTTCATGTCATTTTTTTAAACATTCAGAATATGCAGTGAACATACATTCACCATCTGGTTATTCCTTCACTTGCCCTCGTGGCTGACCTGCGAGTGGTAAAGTGGGAATTTGGATGTGATTGGAAGGGCAGTGCTGTGTCCAGTGATAGGATCTGATGGAAAGGCTTGGAGCTGTGTCAGGAGAGGTTTAGACTGGATTAAAGGAAAAGGTTTTTCATCCAGAGGGTGGTCAGGAACCAGAATAGGCTCCTCAGGGAAGTGGTCACAGCATGGAGACTCCCAGAGTTCCAGTTTGGACAACACTCTCAGCAATATGGGGGGATTCTTGATGTTGCTCTGTGCAGGTCTAGGAGCTGGACTCGATGATCCTTGTGGGTTCCTTCCAGCTCAGGGCATTCTATGATTCTACTGAGATATGGGCAGCTCAGAGACCCTCTGGCCTCCTCAGGGTTTGTCTACCCACAGGTGGACGTAATTCACATGTTCCTTATCACAGTCTTACACTCCTTTGGGCTGCATTCATCAGAGCAGACCAGGCACTGAATGTCCTTTGTCATGAACTCTCCTTAAACCAAAACTCACCCCTGCAGCCATCAGAGCTTCCCTAGAAACATGCTGTGCCTCGGGGAACACTTGCAAGGCAGCATCTGATCACTGAGGAACCACAGCACTGCCGAGCTCCATCCCAAGTGTAAGTGCCAAGACAGCTCAGCCCTGCTCAGGGGAGAGGTTCATTGACATTTACACATTTAACATCACCCACGACCTGGGTGCAGCAGTACAGGCTGCTAGGTTACAGAGATTTTTCCTCTCCTCCCATCCCTGATTTCTGCCATAAAAATCAGAGGCTCTGCTGTGATTTTACCTTCACAGACAGATATCCTTGGGACACATGCAAGAACCGAATTCCCTCACCATCAACTGCACATGATGAGATCGCACTAAGCTCCAGAAAGAGAGGTGCTTACCCTTGCCCCTTCCCTTGTATGCACGAAGGTGTGGAGCATTTCATTAGCAATTAACCCTTGTTTCAGCTCAATAGAGCTGATCAGATTGTGGAACAACATCTGAGAAGTGGAGATTAGCAGGCCAAGCTCTTTAGTACTTAAGGCACCAGTGCAGCTACTCAAAATCAGATTTCCCTTTCTTCCCTGGCAGTTGATTAAAGCCTTTTCAAGCAGTTCTTTCCAACCTGCAGATGTTTAAGTCAGGTGATGGAGAAAAATTTTTTTTTTTTTTTGTTCTGGATGGGAAATAATGGCAGCAGCATGGACCTCAAGTATCTCAGGACAAAAATCAGGCCCAGAAAACAGACCTAAATGTGTGTCTGTCTGTACACAGGCACCAAAGCAGAGCTTTGGTAGGCCTGACCACAGCGCAAACATGCAAAGGCTTTGGTAGAATAGTTCCAGAAGGGAGAAAATACTCTTAGAGCAGGAGCTGAATCCAGAAATAGCCTGTGAAAAAATCCTGCTGCATACTGATTTATTCAGACCTTTCGTGGTGGCAAAGCCCTCTATAACAAAATATCTGATTACAGGACTATGACCATAAATTCCACACGCCCTCGAGCAATGGCCAATGAATAACTGACTTGTTAAGGGAACGGCCCTGCACAATGAATAAATCTACCAACAGGGCTTTCGATACAAAAGACCCCACTGGGACAGATTTCCTTGTGAAGGTGTATCGACTTTCATTTGCAGGAACCAGCAGATATTTGTTGGGAGGAGATCTCCATTGTTACACTGCTGCTCAACAACATCCAGCATAAAGCCTGACTCCTACCCCAGGCTTGATAGATTGGAATATCCAAGTGGGCTGGGCTGGACTGTACAAAGGACTATTTTGCAGTGTTCCACAAGGTTCTCCTGGAAAAGGAGGTGTTTAATCCAGAGGGAATCCAAGGCAGGTGCAGGAGAATTGCCTGCTTCACTTGTAGAAGGACCTCAAGAAATTAAGGACTGAGAAAGGACAAGAAAAGATGGCTCTGGAGGAATGTTTAAGGGTGGATGTGCTCACAGTCAAGACGCAAGAAGAATACATCATTCCTGGTGCTCGGCCCGTGCCCTTCACCTCAGGATCCCAGAGGAAATGTGGTTTGACACATCCAGCTGGACACACAGCTGGCACAGAGCCCCACCGGGAAGGAGGAAGCCAGGCTGCCCCATTTCACAAATGAGAAATCCAACGTGCAGAAAGACCAATGTCTTAATTAAGTGTGACCTGACCCCTGCCCTGAGCCACGTGGTTTGGCAGGGGCTGAGATCAGCCCCGTGATGATGTCCTTTGCCCACAGGGAGGATTGCACTATAGCAGCTTTTAAAACCAGCTACAGGGTTTTGGTGTTGGGTAACCTAAACTTCAGCAGTCTGTGGAGCTGTTGGCTTAAAGGATCATCCCCAGAGAGACAGGAGCACAGATGGGACAGAGACAAAGCGCTTCAGCTCCAGCTCTATCCTAGCACAGCTATCATGATGACCCCTATCCCAAAAACATTTAGACAGAGAGCTGTGCTAATTCTCAATGAATATGGAATAGGGCACGTCTGCCAGGAATGGGATATTCCTAATAGCTGACAGAGGGGAGGAAGAAAAGAGCCATTTTGCAAACAGCAAGGACTTTGTTATAGGCCAGCTGAGCTCAAAAACTGAGGGAACATCTCCATCTAGCAAAGCCAGCCTGGAAACAGGCAGCTGAAAAGGTGAGTCTGCAGGTGGGAGTGCTGAAATCATGGCAGGAGGTATCACAAGACCTGCCACTGACCAAAGCTCGGTGCTCAGAGAAAGAGTTGGCAACAATAAATAGCGGTACATACACATGGCATGCACGAAATGGTGCCCCAAACACATGCAGGATTCCTCTGTCCTGCTCCCAGGCCACGTCAAGTCAGCAAACAGCAGCTCTACCTGAAGTAAATCACCAACCAAAAACTACGATGGTACTTGGAACACCTGAAGGAGGATTTTATCTATTTTATACATCTTGTTTCATACACTCACTTCAGCCAACATACAGGACACCCATCTGTCCCAATTTTTACCCCTCCCCAAAAATATCTGTATTTCCTTACTAGGTCTGTGTCCATTCTTCCTCCAGATGCCGTTTGCTTTCCCTGATCCTCCTTGTTTCAGGGATAAGGCATGACACCAAGCACGGCAGAGTTTGCCACTTCAACAGCTCATTTGTCATCAGCTGGTCACTCCTTAATCAGTCTTTTATGGAGGGATATTTCAGAAGAAAATGCAGAGGGAGTAGGAGAAGGAAAGTAGGAAACCATCCCTGGTTTAATTTTGATAACATTGGCAGGGAGTGATTCGCTCCAACAAATTAAAATCAGCAAATCTCTCATTTTCTCTGACAGAGGTAACCAATTAAAATTTTCATAAAGGGGGCAGTGATGTGTGTCTGCCAGACAGAGTCACCAATCTAGCAGCCCTCTGATTTAAAATATTATCTTTCCTTTGCTTTTTTTTTCTCTCCTCTTCCCTCAGAGCTTCCCGGAGCAACATGACAGATTATCTCAACATAATCAGACTAATACAAAACCCTCGCTCCAAGAGGCACCGCGAGGAAATTCTGAACTCGAGATGTGACGACAAATGGATGTTCTGAAGGGACTTAATTTACTGCTCGTTTTCCTTTCCTTTATTTATTTATTTTTTTATTGTTGTGCTTTGTAGCTTCAGCAGGCTGTAAACCACATTAGAAAGCCAAATACCACATGGAGTGCATGGAAGGGAAAGGGAATTACACTCCCCCCGTGGGCTGCTCGGCCAGATTGCTCTCCAAGAGAGAAGTTTGGCTTCCAGCTGATGGTTTCCTAAGTTCTAATAAAATGGCCCCAGTAGTAGCTCAGGGATGGGGTGGAAGAATTGCCTTTTAGACAGCAGGACCATTAAGGAAGGGTACAAGGCAGGTGGGACCTCCAACACTGGGATGCTGGAGGATGCTAAAGACCAGCATGACATCTGTGGTGGTCCTGGCTTGGAGAAACAAGGGTTGCCACAGCTCCCTGCCATGGTGGTTTGGGACTTAGAGGGCTGGTCTCCTGTGGATTTGGGATCTGAGGGGGTCACACATGACTCATAGAATCACAGAATGCTTTGGGTCGGAAGGGGCCTCAAAGATCATCCAGTTCCAATCTTCTGCCATGGGCAGGGACAGCTTCCACTATCCCAGGTTGCTCCAAGCCCTGTCCAACCTGGCCTTGGGCATTTCCAGGGATGGGGCATCCACAGCTTCTCCTGTCAACCTGTGCCAGGGCCTCAACTCCTTCACAAATAAGAATTTCTTCCTAGTATTTAATCCAAAGGAATGCAGTGCATTTCAAGTCAAAAAGAGCCCCTGCCTCTCCAGCACAGGTGAGGCACTCAAATACTGTTTTGCCTGGCAGGGACATGGTTCAAAGCAACTGAGATACCAAGAAGGAGACCCCTATCCCCACCTTGCAGAGGGAACTGTGCACCAGTCCTTTCCTTCCCCTGCTTCAGAGCCCCAAATCCCCACCCAAATTTATGGATGGAGGTCAACCCCCATCATCATTTAATTCTTAGTCAAGTTCCCCCCAAACATGAGCATCACCCTCCTGCTCTCTTTTATCCCAGCAACCTCCAGGCAAGCAGGGACCCCGGGGAATTTGGGGAAGGGGTCATGAGAGGAACTCAGGTGCATCCTGTGAACGGTGAACACTGGGATGTGATGGCAACCCCTGGGCTTTGTCTGCAGCCACATTTGAGCCATTCCAATCCATGCTGCGACACCAAGCACGGCTCTCCTGCAAGCCTCCAGGCCAGGTGCCAGCTCCCTTCCCTTTGAAGGCTCTCCTGGGGATGTGAATTTTCTCCAAGGGGAGGAGGCGAGCTGGTTCCAGAGACAGCCTGTCATCCATCTTGAGGAAAATACTCCTCTCCCTTTGCACCTCTCCTAGAAAGGTGGTGACCAGCATTCCACAAGCCCGGGATCAGGCCCGGAGAAAAGCTTTGAGTCATTTGTTTACCAGCACAGGTTTTCCTGGAGCTAATTAATGAGCCAAGCTGATACCCTGCAACAGGTATCGATGACAGAGGATTTCTGCTACACTTGAGCTACGGGAGGAGGTGAAGCTGGATCTGTGAGCACGCTGCTCCCCCTTCTCCCTCCCCCCAAGAAACTGGGAAAGAAAAGCCACCTGCAGCCACACAGGCACTGCGGGAAGCCCCTCTGTCATCTCCCCCTCGAGGATGGGACACCATCCCTGCTGGACGATGCTATGGGTGGATTCCCAGGAGCAAAGTGCTCGGGAATCCCTTTCTCCCACTTGTAGGGAGCCAGGGATGGTGTGAAGACCTCCAGCAAGCCCTCGGAACTGGGGGCTGGCTCCGTGCCCCCCTCTCCCCCCCATTTTGGGCATGGGGGTAACAGAGCAGAACACAGCAGCACTTCCACTCCCGTGGAGAGCCCGTGGAAGCCCCTACTTTGGCAAGGATACTGAGACTGGGGAGAAGAGGGGAGGAGATGAAACATGCGGGGGAGCATGGTAAAAAAAACATGGGGTGGGGGGAGCAAAAAGCCAACGGGAAGGTGACGCCGGACACTGGGAAATGAACCCCGGGGGTTTCGCGTTTCGGGTGCGGGGTGGGCGCCAGCGTTTATTGCGAGCCCCAGCTGTGCGGGTGGGGTTTTTTTGGCTGGGGGGGATAGCGGGGAGCAGCACTCCGCGGGCTGTGCCGAGCATCCGAGCGCTCCGGGGGTGGCGAGCGGCG
>NW_008246063.1:1297490-1299990 GCF_000691975.1 Corvus brachyrhynchos
GGGGGGGGACCCTGACTTTAGGTTGCGATGCCCGACACCTTTTGCCAACCCCTCCCGCCGCGGGGTTGCAGCGGGGATGGTCCCGATGCTGTGAGAAGGATGGAGTGGGGACGTGTGCGTGGGTTCGCTAAGTTTGGGGTGGTTGTAAAAGGGGCTTGTGGGGTGCTGCGAGGGAGGGAAGGGCTGTGGGGGGTTCCCAGAGCACCTCTGGGTGCCTGCGGGGCACAGGGCGATGCAGGTCTCCCTGGGGTGGCAGAGAATGGGATGGGGGGTGCTCCCCAGCCGTGGTGGTTGCCTTTGGCTGCTGCTGGGGGTGTGATGGGGGTTCAGGATCTCCCCCCGACTCCCACACACGCACACGCAGTTCCCATCCCGGGTATGGGGTCTGGCACACCGTCCCTGCCTCGTTTTCCCTCATGTAAGGAGAAGGGGTTACAACCATTAACAGAAAACCCCTCTGCTTTGCAGCCGGTCCTTCCCTGAGCCTGTCCACCTTCACTGGTCAATTACGGGGGCTCCAAGCCCCTCTCCCAGGGCTCTGCAACACCATCCCAAGTGCTATAAGAAGGGCTAGGAGCCCTCTTCCTGCTTTGACTGTGCCTTGTCCCCGTCCAGTTCCTTCCTGGTCTTCCCTTTCGTCCTCCACAGCAGGAGCGATGCTGCACCCTGACCCCACTGTAACACCCGGAGCAGCGTATGGAGGTCCCCCGGGTCCCCTTACCTCAGCACCTCTGTGCCCCTCCGAGAGCCATCAGGCAGGATGTCCTTCCTGCTCAGCCCTCTCCCTGTCCCTTGTCCCCTGCCAGGCTCAGCCCCGCGCCCACCCTGTCCCCTGGCAGTGCGGCTTGGCTGAGCTGGTGCAATTCCTCAGCACTCTCCAAGGGTAAAAACCTCCCCGGCTCTGCCCTGCCACCTCCTTCCTCTTCCTCAGCGAGGTCTAGGGCACAGGAAGGATTGTGGGACCCAGGTTAATGAGTCATTAATTAATTAGGGACCCACTTAATATGCATGGAGAGTTGTTTGTTTCCTTTAGCAGCCCGGACTTTGGATGAGATCCCAGCCCTGCGAAGCCTCCAGCCTCGTCTCCCAGCTGATAATAGATAATACAGATATTTCAGCACCAGCCAAAGCAGAGTCATCATCATTAATACAGAGCCCTCCCCGCTACGCGGCGGAGGTCACCAGGCAACTCCTTGGAGTGTCGGGGGCTCGGCCCTCCCGGCTTTCCTCAGGCTCTGCCTGGCCAGGTGAGAGAAAACCTATAGGTAATCAACAGGTAACGGGGCTGGGGAGATGCACCCCGCACCCCGAGCGCCCCTGCCTTCCTCCCCGGGAGGCTTTCGGGCGCCGCGATTTTCGCTCTGCCGCGCACGCAGGTTTGGGCATCTGTCAAAGTAGCTCTGCTCTTCCTCAGCCCCCTTCCTCCCCTCCTCCTCTTCCTCCTCCCTCAGCCATCAGCTGTCAGCTGGCCGTGGCTCTCGGCAGACCCAGCGCTGGAGCTGGGTTGTGGCTGAGCCTCAGAAAGCCCCAGCTCTGAAGGGACGGGGTGGTCAGGGATGGAAGGGGGGTGTCTTTTTGCCCTCCATCCCTTTGACCTTGCCTTGATGCTCCCCTCCCTCCCAACTCCTCTCTGTGCAGCTGATTCACAGGGGTCGTTTGCTTGGCCAGGGCAGGATCAGGGACATGAGTGTGAGTCACAGCCCAAGGTACCTGGCAGAGTTCTTCTGCAACCCGTTCTGTTCCCTTCCATTCGGGAACCGGTGCCTGCTCTCAGCCACGACTGAAAAGTCCCTTTGAAACCCCTACCTGATGCCCCTCGATCCCTCTTTTCCCCTTTTCCTCCCAGCCTTGGCAGAGCCATGGCTGAAACACCTCTCTGTGAAAGTCTGAAGATGCATCAACAGCCACCCTCCATCAGCGAATGTCAGGCCGTGAAAGGCAAGGGGGCGGTGGGGGAAGAGGGAGAGACAAATTTTGCGATTCATTCCCACACAGGGTGATTCAGAACAAGATGCTTTGTAATTACGCATCCCTGATGGAGACTCCTTCTCTCTCCACCCGCCCCCCCCCCCCCCCCTCCCCTTCCCAAGAAAGGCTAAGCCATGCCTGGGTGCCAGCATCCCCCAGGAGCACAGCTCCGGGAGCAGCGTGTCTGTGTGTCTGCGCCGTACTCGGAGCTCTACAGAGGCTAAAGGTTAATTTTCTCCCCCAGTGTGAAGCAAAGTGCTGAGAAATGGCATTTGGGGAGGCACACGAGGAGCTCATCGCCTCCCCAGCCGTAGCCTCCAGCCCTGGGTAGGTGCCACACAAGCAGTGAAGCCAGCAAGGACACCCCCCCCCTCACCCCCCCACTTCGAGAGCTCTCCAAGGAAAAGGGGGAAGGCAGGGAGCTGCGATGAGGGCAGATTCGTGCCCGGGGCAGGCAGCTTCCGAGACTTTGTTTGCCAACATTGCGGTTTGAGGAGTCCCGGACCCCAGGGCTGCCCGCGAAGGCACCGCG
>NW_008246063.1:1301572-1302032 GCF_000691975.1 Corvus brachyrhynchos
GGGGGCGGTGGCTCCCCAGCCCCTCAGCTGCGGGGAGGGAGGGCGGTGATGGGGGGGACCTCCCCCAGCACCCCGGCTTGGCCGTGCCTTTGCACCAGGGCACACGGTTTGCCCAGGCAGAAGACGGCGACAGCCATTAACCCCTTCCTAATTATTGTAATTTTACCTCTTTCCTAGCATCCTCCTCAACTCCTTGCTCCATTAACCCAAAATGTGGGGGGGGAAGTGGGGTCTCACATCCAGGCAACACCCCAGGGTAGCAGGAGGCTGGCGGGGGAGGAGGGAAAGTTTGAGCAGGTGGAGGAGGAGGAGATGGGCTGGGGTGAAAGGTACGTGCTACAACCCGGCAGCTTTGGGGTAAAGGTGCTGCCTGCAGGTTTGCAGCCTGAGGAAGGTGCTGCAGAAATGAGAAGCCTGCCGAGCAGAGAAAAAGGAGGGGGGAAAAGGGGGAGGGGGGGGG
>NW_008246063.1:1302058-1305042 GCF_000691975.1 Corvus brachyrhynchos
CTGACAAAATCACCTCCCTCCCTGCTCGGGGCTGCTGCTCCCCCAACAGGGAAGGGGCACAGACCTGCCCAAGGGGCAGAAGTAAAGATCCCATCTGCCACCACCCTCTGTCCCTCTGCCTCAGGGAGGGTGAGGAGCATCCCTTTTCTCCCCTCAGTGCATCTCCACCCCCTCCCCTTGGCCTTCTTCCCCTTTTCTCCCTCCCTTCCTTTCACTTCATCCAGCCCCTTAGCCCCTATTTCCACACCTTCAAACCTCCTGCATCCCTAAAAAACTCTTGGGGGAAGGAGAAAAAATAAGAAAATTCTTCATTTAGACGAGCTGAGCTGCAAGCCCTGGCTGTGGAAGAACGCAGCAAAGCAGCCTCTCATCCCCAGCCAGCACTGCAGCATCGCTGGCCAAAGGCATCTGTGACATCTCCAGTTAAGCAGGGACTGGAGCAAAGGGGCAGCTGGGGCCTGAAATACAGGTTTTTAGCCGACAGGCGGCTATGCTGGATTAGCAGAGTGCATGCTCCGAATGGAAATCTCTCCCTTTCCCTCTCCAGCCTTTCGGGAGTTTGTTTTCCTTCAAGAAGGCTTCCCCGCTCCTCCGAGTTGCCCAGGGATTTCTTCTCTGTTTCTGCAGTTTCTCCCTCTCCAACACACACAGGTGCCAGCAGGAGAGTGGGAAGCTTTGGAGGGAACCAGGGGGTGCTTAGCAAAAGGAGACCAATCCTAACCCTCACCCTAATCCTAACCCTAATCCTAACCCTACCCCTGCCCCTGTGACCTCCTGGAGAAGCTCTGCCTTGATTTTGGGGTGATGGGGAAAGAGAAGGGCACTCTCTTCCCCTGTCCTGTGTTTGGGGAGGTCAGGCAGAGCAAGGGTAGCTGGCCTCTCTCCTGTGTTGTAGGGCAAAGAAACCCAAGCAGAAGGACAAAGCACCAGAGAGTGGCACTGATCAAACCAAACCCATTGCCAGCTGCTGCAATGGGGGCTGATGGAAAACTCATCTTTGTGGGAATGGGGAATTGGGATCCATAAAGCAGAGAATGACAGAATATCCTGAGTTGGAAAGGACCCAGAAGGATCATAAAGCCCAGCTTCTGGCCCTGCACAGGACAACCCTAAGAATCCCACGCTGGGCCACAGAGCATTGTCCAAAGATGCTGACAAATGTCACTGCAGACCATTTCTTTCCAGTCCTAAGTAGAGAGATTCGTGAATCCCTAGACTCCCTTTTAACAAGAGGGTAAACATGGCTCACACCTCAAAATCATAGAGAAGAGAGGCCTGATGTCCCCATTTCTCACTGTGTGCCCTCCAGGGAGAACTGAGGGTGAGCTGTGACAGCAAACAGGACGTGAAGATTTGGGGTCTGCAACTGGCTGAGGTAACCAAGTGCGATAACTCACCTGCTCTCTTCATTTGTGAAGTGATGAAGGCATAATAACTTTATCCTAAAATGGATCAGTGAAATTCCCTGCCACAGGATAGTTCCGAGGGCAAAGAAAGCCATTTGCAGAGCAAGGGATGCTCTCAAAATATCAGAACTCCCAGAAATCTGAGTTTGGGGAGATGTAGACCTTTCCTTCCATCCTGCCAACACAACCCAAATGTGAGATCTGTGGGGAGAATCTACACTGGTCTACCCTGGTAACATAACAGATTGAAAGACACCTTTGCATTAGTGGTTGTCCCCTCTGCTTCCCATGTAGGGACCTTGCAGGGACCACGCTGCCCAGTTCTAGGTCAGCACCATTTATTTATGACACAGAAAGCCCCAAAACAGAGATCCTTGCCCTGTTTTGCTTGAAACTGTGCAGAAATAACCAAAGGGCCTCAGCTCAGCCCAAACTGGCAACTTTTGTCCCGACACAATATGGCCTGAGGACTCCTGAAGTTACTCAGGGCTGATATGGGCACCATCAGGACCTCCCAGTGTCATCCCCAGAGGAAAAGAAGCAGACAAGAACAGCAAGAACAGAGGTCACAAGGCCCAGCAGCTTCTGGGACACACCATCCCCACACCACCGTGGTGGTGCTTAACAACGCCAACATATCCTTAACTCTTCCTGGGGAAGTGCTGGGTGGGTTTTGTGACAAACACTGACTTTGCCATCCCAAAACACAAGAGAGGAGTATCTTTCTCTTCTCTGCTCTGTTGCCTCTGTCCATGATCTGTTTTCTGCCTGGGTTTTGGAGATGGAAAGGCTTGAGCTGGATCCAGCTCTAGTTCTCTGCTTCCCCCTGTCAAAGGAAAACGGCAAACTCAAGAGAGATAAACAAACCTTTATACACACTTTGAATTTAGAATGTGTTTATTGCACAGAAAACGCCTCTTGTTGTCAGAGGCAAAACTGGTCCAGAGCAAAAAAAAGGGAACAGGAATATCCATGGTTAAATGCAGCACCCCTGGGAATATGCAGAGAGATTTTGGGAGAAGGATTAAGCTGCACACTTCAGGAGCCTAAGATGGTCTCAGACTACAAAGTGCATGAGGGAGACATGAAAGAGAGAGAAAAACATTTTCTATCTGCCCAATTTTTCCACCTTCTTTCGAAGCTCGGAATACAGGCGGAAAAAGGCTGTTTGGGCTGGTAGCTGCTGAGAGCTGGCTTAGGTTTGTTAACTCTGTCCTCCCACCTCCCACACTGCAAAGGCAGGCTGGTGGTGCCACAGGAATAATAGATTTGCCCCCAAAATCTGCTGGAAACGTAATTGCAATGCAGAGAAACTGAGTTCAGTTTGTCAGAGGAGTCTCCTCCTGCCAGTGGTAGCCCCAGGTATCGTAGGTGTAGATGAGGATGGCAAGGAAAACAAAAAAAAGGGAATGTCTGGGATTCCCAGGAGATCTGTTTGAAGAGGATAACTGCAAAGCAGGACAGCTTGTAAGCGATCAGTTTACTTCCCCTCCAGCAACAGATACCACTGTGTTTACATCTATAACGCTTTCCATTGTGCCTGGTTAAAAATCTCCTTGAACATTTCAAATTTCCATC
>NW_008246063.1:1305103-1313605 GCF_000691975.1 Corvus brachyrhynchos
GGATTTTCCCATGCCTGCCTCTCACATGACTGCTGTGCTTTCCACCTCGCTTTTGTTGTTGTTGTCAATTTTTATATATTTTTAATGACTTTTCATTGCTGTGGTTTCTGCTGGCAGTGGCTGCTCAGGAGAGTTTATGCTTATGTATCACAGGTCAAACCCAGCAATCCCAGCCTCTCCTAAGGGCAAGGAGAAAAATCCTGTTCCTCCTCCAATGGGCTTCACATGACTGCTGTGCTTTCCACCTCGCTTTTGTTGTTGTTGTCAATTTTTATATATTTTTAATGACTTTTCATTGCTGTGGTTTCTGCTGGCAGTGGCTGCTCAGGAGAGTTTATGCTTATGTATCACAGGTCAAACCCAGCAATCCCAGCCTCTCCTAAGGGCAAGGAGAAAAATCCTGTTCCTCCTCCAATGGGCTGGATTTATTAAGTGTAGGAATTGTCTGTGTTCAAGGAGTGTCTTTGCTCAAACTCCTCCATTTTTGGACAGTGTGCTGAGAGAATTCTCCAAAAACAGGAATTTAGCATCAAGCCCATTTTATAGACTTATAAAGTGAGGCAAGGCAGAAGTTCCAGCTTTCCCAAGCATGGAAAATCCTAACTCCAGTTCTCTCCCCTGACCAGCCTGCTTTGCACACCAGGGACAGGGATGCCCAAACAAAAGGGTGTTAGTGAGGGGAACAAGCACCGGCACAGGTATGGTCATGGCCAGTGATGGTGGAGGGAGCTTGGATGAATGACTGCAGCTTTGGTGAGGAAGCCAAGCTATTCCCAGAGTCCCAAAGCTCTTGGATCATCAGAGGAGAGGATGGAACCCCCCTTTGAAAGCATTTTTGATGCTGGCTCTGGCAGCACGCAGGAGTGATGGAGCCCCAAGCCCAGATGTTCACAGCTCCTCTCTTTTTCCAGAGCCTTGAACTGATCCTGAAATTTCCTCTTTCTCCTCTCCCTGCCAAGGAAAGGAAGGGGTGGGAAGGAGACATTAATGAATTCCTTCTTCTTTCCCACTCCACAAGGACCACCTGTATCCACTGTGGCTTCAGCGTCCTCTTCCTCTTCCCCACAACTCCTCCCTGTGTCCATTCCCCTGACACACAGAATCTTGTGGGGATCTCAGGAGCTTTACACATCAGTTTGGGCCAGATATGGAGGGAGAGGGACGCTCCCTCCTGTGGAAAGCCCAAAAGCTAGTGAAGATCCAGGAACCAGAGGCTGAGAACCGAGTGAGGGCAAAAGCAAAGTGCACTTTGATGTTATTGCCAGGAGGACAAAACTGGAGCTTCCCAAATGGTCACAATAAAGAGAATTTCTCTAGCAACAAGTGCTCATCTCCTCCTTATCCTTGTTTAGAAACTTTCTTCAAGAGGGAAAGTGCTGAACACCTTCTAAATATAACAACGGCAATAATAATTACAGCTTGTTTTCAGAGTCACAGAATGGTTTCTGTGGAAGAGACCTTCAAGATAATCCAGTTCCACCCCCTGCCATGGACAGGGACACCTCCCACTTGACCAGGTTGCTCCAAGTCCCCCAGGTCCTCCTGGCTGGGCAGCCTGTAGCAGACCCCACTCTAATGTCACCTGTCCCTGCCCTCCCTTAATCCTGACCCATAAATTCTCCCTCAGCTCCTTTTCCACCCTCAGGCAAAGCTCTGTGTGTTCCATCTGCTCCTCAACACACAGGGACACAGCCCCTCCTCACCCCCTATGCCTATTCTTCCTGAAGAGAATTCCTATTCCTGTTCTTCCTGTATCCTTCCATTCCCTCCCCCCAGTCACAGGAGTCATCCCAATCCAGTCAAAGGAGCCATCCCACCACATCTCCACCATGCCAACAAGGTCACAGTCTTGCAGGAGAACACACATCCCTAATCCTCTGGTTTATTCCCTGTGCTCAGGTGTTAGGATAGAGGAATTTAAGCTGGATCCGTGATGAAGCCAATCTCCTGTGCAGAGTGCCTGGAATTCCTTCGTGCTGCTCTCCAGCTGCTTTCCTGCTGACCTGCAACCCCCCTCCAAGCTCTTGGCATCTATTGCTGACCCTGGCACCAAACCAGCAGGAGAGGGATGGATTGAGATTCCCCTTCCCCTGGGAATTTGTTTTCCCACACCAGCTGCTGGAAGCTGCGAGCCACTCGTTTAAAACCCTGGTTAGCACGAAAGGTTTCTTTGATGGTGGAAAAGCAGATTCCTTTGCAGGGCTCTCAATGTGCTTCCCAAGCAGAGCCATAGATGGCAGTACGTGGTATTTACAGAGTTGTTTCCACAAGTAAATCTTCTTATTTTAGCAGAAAGCGAGAGAATTTCATTTCCTTGTAGTTACAATGCACTCAGAATGAGAACTCCTAAATCAATGGAGAAAGCAAGAAAAGCCTCCTTGCCTGAGCACTGGCAGACAGAGCTTGAAATGCAAAATCCCTCTGTGCTCTACAGGATTGTCTATCCCCTTTCACAGGGATGATACCTGAGGAGTTGAACAAGAAAACCATTTTCCATACTGGAAAAAACGTTGAAGATCTCTCAAGCGACCGTCACAAAAGCCCGAAATAAGCTCAAAATTCTGGGTTCACTTTCACAAACCAGCAGCTGGGGAATGTGAATTTAATTCAGGCCAGACAAAAGATGTTACTTTGATTTCAACTTAAATTTCCACTTTGTTATTGCTTTAATATCACGAGGTTAACTTCAAAAATTCAAAATAATTTTCAAGTAGCAACGTTTGGGATTTTTATTCACCTCCTTTTCTCCTTATATTAAAACACTTCTTTTCCACACACTGAAGTCTGATTTCAATGAATTGACACTTCTAGCCCAAAGTATCATATTGAGTGAATACGCAACTTACTGTTGCAAGTTTATTTGTATTTCTCATTACCCTTCCTGATTTCATTTGCATTAAAATAAATTAATTTCCCCAAGTCCAGACTGTTTGGCCCTTGAGGGTAACTGGTGACTGATCTCTCCCTGTCCTTTCCTCAACCAAGGAGCCTTTCATTATTTTTTCTTTCTTCCCTGTCCAGCCGAGGGGACTGACAGAGCAGTTTTGGAGGGCACCTGACATCCAGCCAGGGTCAACCCACCACAGTCACTTTCTTGTCCCCATGTTCCCAAAACCCAGCTGGTTTCTTTACATACAAGTATCCAAGTCAGCTTTTCACAGATGTCAGAAGAAACAAGCACAAAAAAAATCTCCTAAAGTTCACAAATTGGTGGTTTCTAACCTCATTTTTCAGACTTAAACATTTCAAATCACCTCCCAAATCTAATTCTTGTGAGGCCAAGTACTTCCAGGCTCCCCCAGAAACCAACGGAGTTGGAGAGTGCTCAGCACCTTTGAGGGTCTGTTTCTTTCCTGCTCACATGAGTGGAAATCTGTAGTTTCCAATCTCTGTATTTGACCTGAGCATCCTGAAATCAAAGGTTGATCCTGTAACTGTGTAAATCATTTGACATAAGCATATGTAAAACAAGTTTGATCCCTTAATGTATAGCCTGTTGAAATTGGAAACCCCTCAGTGGAAGGTGGGATTAATACTGAATAAGGAAATAAAAACCTATTAGGATTAAATAAACCATTCACCCAGTCTCAGCCTTGTAACATTTGTGTTTGTTTTATTTTCCCTCAGATGTAACTATAATCTATGCTGGGACACGTCTGTTTATGATAATGGAGGAGTCATTTATCAGGTAACTTATCTCTGCCTCCTGCCATAAATCACCGAGAGCAGCTGGGATGAGCCTGGCTCTGGAGCCAGGTGGTACCAGCACACGACTCATCCTTCCCTGCTGCACGTGTTCAGAAAGGCTCTGCAAAGGCTTCCAGCAAAGCTCAAAAGTTCTGCAGGTGCAGGGATGGTTTTAAAAGCCATGACCTGGATCCTGGGCTGCATCTAAAGCAGCACAACCAGGAGGGCAGGGAGGGGATTCTCCACTTCTACTCTGCTCTGGTGAGATCCCACCTGGAGTTCTGCATCCAGCTCTGGGGTTCCCAGCACAGGAAGGAGATCAATGCATTGGGACAAGTCCAGAGGAGGCCACTAAACTGATCACAGGGCTGGGGTACCTCTGCTCTGGACACAGTCTGGGAGAGTTGGGGCTGCTCAGCCTGGAGAAGAGAAGGCTCCAGGGAGACCTAAGAGCCCCTTCCAGTTCCTAAAGGGGTTCCAAGAGAGTGGGAGAGGAACTTTGAACAAGGGGATGGAGTGACAGGACAAGGGGAGATGGTCCTAAATGGAAACAAGGTACATTTTATTTAGAATAGATATTAAGAATAAATTCTTTACTATAAGGATCATGAGACACCAAAACAGGTTGCCCACAGAGGTCTTGGACTCCCCATCCCAGGAGACGTTCAAGGCCAGGTTGGATGGGTCTCTGAGCAACCTGGTCTAATGGAAGGGGTCCCTGCCCTTGGCAGGGGGTTGGAACTGGATGCTCTCTAAGGTTCCTTCCAATCCAAACCGTTCTATTATTTTATGCTGGATGAGTCCTTCTGTACTTTGCATTATTAAATCTAAAGTTTTAAGATTAATCACTCTGAACAGATTTCAGCAAACCATTTGTTGGTGGTGCTCTTCTAAGGAACTCTTCTGTCTCTTCTCACAGCTGCTTCCCTTAATCTGAAAATAAGTCACTTTAGACAGAAAGAACACGTCTAAAGTGTCTAAACAACCTCTAAGTGTTGAACACAACATCATGACTTGTGCATAAAACCTGTTTCAATTATGGGTAACTTTCTTCTGTCCTGTTAAACCTCTGTGAAATCCACATGTACTCAGGCATGGAACAAGAGAACAAAATTAAATGTTTAAACGAGCTTAAGAGACACAGTCATGTCATGTTAACCTCAAAATATGCAACCAGTGCGACTCTCGTGTGGGTTTTCTCTTCTGTTTGCTTTTTCTTTTAGTTCTTGTTTTTTTTCAGTTCAGGTTTTATAGCCCACTTTAATGCTAGAAATTGGTGGAGTTTGAATAAAACCTAAAGACTCATTATTGTCATTATGTACTTTAATGGAAAGCAAGACCATTTACACTCAAAGGTATTTTCCACCATACCTAGGGAGACCACAAACTCTAGAAACCATTTCCCCCTCTGGTTTGAGAGGATTTTTGGTTTAGGCACAGCCTTTGGAGGCTGCTGGAAAATCTGGAAGGCAATCCAAGAGGCACATTAGAACCAATAATGTAGCTTTCTTGTAAAAGCTGTTTATCTGCTTTGGAAAACATGGACCTGAGGAGATTAATACAGAGAACAATCATGGTCCAGAAATGTGGCAATGGAGAGATGACCCCGGGGACAATTCCAGATCCCTAATTCTGCCTCACTTTGATCAGTCTTGGCAACACAACCTAAAAGCCCCTGTGCTGGTTTGTTGTGTCCTTTCTGTCTTCATAAATGACATCTTCTTTCTACATTTCCCTTGAAGAAAGCTGCTCTATCCAGAGGCTCATTTAGAACATAATGAACCATGTTTGCTTCCTTGTTTGGTTTTTTTTTCTTTCTAACAATAGTGTTTTTACATCAAAACCCACATTTACAAGCAGATTTTTACAATCAGAATATTGCTGATTTCAATCCTTGTCTTTCCACTCCTCACCTCACAAGTCTCTCAGGACTATTGAGTGCTGGATCCACTGGGGTAAGTCTGGGATCAGCAGACTCAGCTAAAGCCCAAGCTGAGGCATCCGTTGGTGCTGGAGACAGGAGAAAACAGAGGAGACTTCATTTTAATTTGTTTATTTGGAGCAGGGAGGGAGAAAAATGTCCCATATCAAGGGACACAGAAATCTTTCACACAAGGCAGGCATGGCCCTGTTTTTCTGCACTACTGGTGTGTGGGGACATGGGAACAATTGTGTCTGGATGTTTTGTTGCAAGCACCACCCTGGTTTTCCTTCAGCTCCTAGAGATTTGATGATCTTGTAGGTCTTTTCCAACCTCGATAATTCTAAGACTCTATGACTTTACCCCTGACTCCAGTGCAACCCTGCTGGAAAAAGCGCAGGAGTTTGTAAAGGCTTGGTGAAATGGCAATAAAGGTCTCCAGGGATGTTCAAACTCACAAAATCAGCAACTCCACAGGAGTGTAGGAATGGCTTGAAATAATGGGAAGAGACTCAGAACATGCTACTCAATACAGCTGCATATTGCTGCCCTGAATCCACTTTCTTTTTGCTCAGTAAGCTGGTTTGCTTCAAGCTGCACAGAAAACTTGGAAGACACCATGTCTTTCCTCACGTCACTAAAATATTTAGTCAAATAGCACAATTGTAATATTTTTACATGTGTGATGGTGTTGAAGCCAGTTAATGGTGTCAAACATTGCACATTGAAAGGTTTTGGGGCAGAGACCATTCTTCTGCTTTGTCTTCCTTGAGGTTCTGCTGAAGCAGGGCATAGACAGGACAGAAATTTATAGATTATATCGTTATTTTAACAATTCATGATTCATCTCCTGGGTTTCCCAGATATCTTTGTCTTCACAGATACATTTCACAGATATAAACTCGATAGTGATGCACAACTGGAAGAAAAATACAACCCAAAATGTGCAAACAAATGGCCTTGTAGTAGCAATGGTCCCACATTTGAACACAAGCATGACCTTTCCTTTGGTCAAATGTGCTCATATTGACATATAAGCCCTACACAGGTGGTTGTTAGGAGCTGGGGATGCACCTTCCCCATTTTCCAGGATGGATGTCTCTCCATTGGCAGGGATTTAGACAAATCTACCAAGAAAAAGTTCACCAGAGCATATTTAAAAGGGCGCTTGGATGTGAATTCCAGCACAGAAAGGAGAAACGGTTCTAGGATTTGCTTGCTTGGGACTGACATTTAAAAGGAAAGGCTGGTCACTAAACCAGATGACAACTCAAATCAGCCTGAACTCATCAGAAATTCTAAGCACAACACTAGGCCACAAAAACAGTTTTGGTTTGGGTTAGGTTTTTTAGCAATTTCCAAAGGAATTTGGAATAATAGATTTTATACTGGTTTTCAGTGCCTGTCTTCCTCAGATTAACACATATCTGTGAAGAGCAATTTTTCTTACTTGTTGAGTCAGATACTTTTGAGCTAAATATAACTGTGAAACACATGGAGAGTATTGGGTGCCCAGTGGAAATGTCTCCAGTGCAGAAAAAACCCAGGGAAAACGCCAAACTAGTTCGTGACAAGCTGGTTTGGATACAGACCCTGGCTGGGCCATCCAGCAGCACACAGGACATGGATGGATGGTTGGAAGAATCCTTCCAGAGCATGTCCCTGTACCAAAAATGTTATGGACAAGGTGACAAGTGCATAATTAGCTGATGTAAAAAGGACTAGGACTTGTACCAGTCTGTCTTTTGGGTCTAACCATCTCTGCTTGTGCAAAAAAAGACAAAAAATAGGAAGAAAAAAAAAAAGAAAAAGACACATAGACTAAGCCAGCTCCATCTCCTGCCCACAGGGAAGGAGGAAAAAGAGACTGTTCCGTCTCTTAAGCTCCCTGGTTATCCTCACTTGGGGGAGATGCTGGGATTGAGCCTGCTTTTCACTCAAGATGCTGTTTTTTGTCAGGCACAGCAGCACAGACAAATGAAGCTGCAGAAGGTGCTGCCATCCCCCTGTGGGCACTATTCCAGAGGGAGCGTGTTCAGCCTAACAAAGTATCCTGGTCCCAATCCAACCCCACACTCCAGCCCTAAGCGGGTCTGATATATTTGCAGCAGAGATTTCAACAAAGTCAGTAGTGAATATTCCTCTTCCCAAAAGCCAGAGTGGAAAGGTATTTTCTAAATGTGCATTTGCAGTCCTGAAAGCCAATCCAAAGCAGGGTGGGCAGCAGGTGAGGGAGGGAATTCTGCCACTCTGCCCTACTCATGTGAGACCCCACCTGCAGAGCTGCCTCCAGCCCTGGGGCCCAGCACAGGAAGGACATGGAGCTGTTGGAGAGAGTCCAGAGGAAGCACCAGGATGATCAGAGGGATGGAGCAGCTCTGCTGTGAAGAAAGGCTGAGAGAATTGGGATTGTTCAGCCTGGAGAAGAGAAGGCTTGGGGTTACCTAATTGTGGCCTTCCAGTGCCTGGATGGAGCCGACAAAAAAGGTGGTGAGAGACTTTTTTACAAGAGTCTGGAGTGACAGGACAAGGGAGAGTGGCTTTAAGCTGAATAAGGGTAGTTTTAGATTAGTTATTAGGAAGAAATTCTTCCCTGTGAGGGTGGTGAGGCCATGGCACAGTGTTGGGGTTTTAAGAGATCTAGTTTTTTTTTTTTCCGTTAACCCCATTCTGTTACTAAGACGATAAATCGCGGGGTGCTTAAGAGAAGACAAAAGGGCCTGGCCACTCTTTTGTTTCACCTGAGTGTGGGTTCAGTTCGCTCTCAGCGTCCAGAGAGAGAAGCTGCAGAGAAAGGAGCTGCTGGTTCCTTTTTTTCGGCCGTTTTTCTTTCTGCTGGAAACAACGCTGGGATCCCAAAGCCGTTTCCCCTGCCCCGCTGGAGGCCGGGCTGT
>NW_008246063.1:1313853-1314432 GCF_000691975.1 Corvus brachyrhynchos
TGCTGGGGGCGGACGGGCCCCGGGGGGGAAAGGGCCTGACAGCCGAGAAGGCTGGCACTGGGTTTGTGATTGTTTGCTGTTACTGCCAGAGTTGTTGTTTTGTTTGACTGGTTATATATATAATAGTAAAGAACTGTTATTCCTATTTCCCACACCTTTGCCTAAAGGCCCTTGATTTTCCAAATTATAATAACTCAGAGGGAAAAGGGTTATATCTGCCACTTCAAGGGAGGCTTCTGCCTTCCTTAGCAGACACCTGTCTTTCAAAACCAAGACACACAGGTTGTCCAGAGAAGCTGTAGCTGCCCCGTCCCTGGAAGTGTCCAAAGTCGGACAGGGCTTGGAGCAACCTGGGATAGTGGAAGGTGCCCCTGCCCATGGCAGGGGGTTTGGAATGAGATGGTCTTTAGGGTTTCTTCCATCCCTGGCCATTCTATGATTCTATTCTGTGATTCTAAAAGTCATCTCTTCATTCTCATGAAGGCTGTGTGCCTCACATCGAGCTCCTTCCATGAGACCAGGTTTCTCAGAGCCCATCCAACCTAGCCTTGAACAGTTCCAGGGATGGGGCAGCCACAA
>NW_008246063.1:1314544-1324817 GCF_000691975.1 Corvus brachyrhynchos
TTCTCATTATCATTATTATTATTATTATTATTATTATTATTATTATTATTATTATTATTCTATATTTTCTTCTGTCTGTTACTCTATAGTTATTTCTAGTCTGTTGCTTATTCTCATTTATATTAAAATGTTATCTGGAGATCTAAAGCAATTTCTGGACCCCTCAAGGCACTGATCATGATACGCTATTTCCTAAACCAAGATGTGGGAATAACATGTTTTCCATTTTTGCTGCCAATTCCTCAAGGTAAGCAAATAAATTAATAAGTTGGAGGCAGATCTTAAATGGAACTAAGAAAAACAAAAGAAAATCAGCTGACTGAAAATGGAAAACAAACAAACAGATAAACAAGCCTGGCACATTCGAGTTTAAGGGAATGTTGTCTTCCACCCACAATGAATTTCTTCCTGTTGCTTTCAAGCTTTATAATGTGTTTCCTTAGCAAAGCAGAAAAAATATCTAAGTGAAACATCATTTCAAATTAAGAGAAATAAAAATAAAAGGAAGTATTTTTTTAGAAGAAGAATAAAGAAATATTTTGATTTTGTTTGGTTTTCTGCAGATGAAAAAATAATCAACCCCCTGTCAAAAATTCACACAGAGTTTTTATCAGTTTGGAATTTACCTTTTCCACCAAAATTCTTTCAACTGGAAATTTTTGGACTGCCTTAGAGCAAGACACAAAATAAGCAAATCTGTGTCTGCGGAGTTGGAAGTGCAAACCTGTACTTCAAAATAGCAGTCCCCTTCTCCTAGTCATGATTCCAAGTTTTAAGTCACTGGCATGGCATAAAGGAACCACTTGCTCTGAAATTGTCTAAAATCAGAGAAAAGTAGCTTCTAGTGAACTACAACATTCATTCATTCATAAATTCATGGCCATTTTAAAAATATTGTGCGTCTCTGCAATTTTCAGGCACACTGCAACTTTAGGGGTGTGCCTTACTCCAGTGTGTATCCGTGAATCCCGCAGTGTTCTTTAATAATTTATGTTAATTAGGTATTCGAGAATCTCCTCATGGACAAATCATTGTCTGAAGTAGGAAATTAATCTTGTCAGAACTCTACTGATAAAATTCCTGTGAAATGATATTGATACTCCCTTCTCCCAGACATCTGTTTCGTGAGGGGCACTGGAGGATCGGGAACTTTCATGTCAATCCACCAAGTGGTAACACATGACAGGGAGAAGAAGCTTTGATTTTTCTTATGTGTAAAGAAATGCAGATACAAAGTTTTGAACAAGTTTCCAACCCTGGAATTCTTTACTGAACTTTGAGCATCTCCTGGAAGCTCCTCAGCAGCAACCCTCATTGGACAGCGTATGGTTTGGGTTGGAAGAGATCTAAGGATCATCCAGTTCCAATCCCCTGTCATGGGCAGGAACACCTTCCACTATCCCAGGTTGCTCCAAGCCATGTCCAACCTGGCCCTGGACACTTCCAGGGATGGGGCAGCCACAGCTTCTCTGGGCAACCTGTGCCACGGCCTCACCACCCTCTGAGTAAAGAATTTCTTCCTAACATATGATCTAAAACTCTCCTCCTTTAGATTAAAACCATTTCCCATTGTCCGTTCACTATCTGCCTGTGTAAAGTATCACTCTTCCTCTTTTTCATAAGCCCACTTTAAGTACTGAAAGGTCACAAGGAGTTGTCCCCAGATGCTTCTCTTCTCCAAGCTCAGAAGAGATGAAGAAGTTGACCTCTCCTGAAGCGTGACTGTTCCACCCACCATGATGGTCTGGCTTGAATCACCATCAAGAAGAGCTGACATCTCTGTTGGTCTCAAACCAGCTGAGACCCAGCCCCTGGCTGTAGTCAGCACCATGCCAGGTAGGTGACATAGATCCTGTCCCCCCCTTACACAGTGTCTCTTGTTTCTGCACAATTCTGCTTTGGGTTCATTTCTTCCTGAAAGTGCCAAGACACCTGAAAAGTCAGCAACTCCTGCAGTGGATCTGTTCCTACCTGGTGTGACTTTGCTGATTAAAACAAAGGTATGCTCCTGTTACAAGTGCAAAATCCTCCCATTTTCTGCTGAGTAAAGCACAGGAGAGCAGGGTTTCCATGTCTTCCTGAGGGCTGCCCTGACTGCCCATGAATTTTGCGAAGTGAGACAGCAGAGTTGATCAAAGGGACAACTGGGGACATTGTCCATAGCGCAGTAGGACCAGAAGCACCTGATCACACCTGAAAGGTTGACCTGTGAGAAGAAATCTTTGGGGAGGGACACAAAAATCAGCCTGAGTATAAAATTGTGGAGAGAGAAGAGCTGTAAGGTGGATCAGTTGAGGGTTTCACCAGTGGACTCAAGGGAATATCTCAGAATACTTTGTGTTTTGACTGTAGAAACCAGCTTTCCATCTTGTATCAACTCCTCCATGCTTTAGGTGCTGTATAAATTTTTAATTTCAAAGTCTCAGCACGAATCCAAAAAATCATCCAGTCTTCTGTCGAGATGCAGTAGGGAACCAGGTCAAATTGTGAGAGCAGCAGACTACAGCCCTCATCTCCTTACTGATGCACTTCCCACAAAACACTTTAAAATCTTTCATAGTCTCAGGCATCTTCAGGAGTCCAAGAAAAAAAAAGGACAAAAAAATGATGGCATTGCCTGCAGACCACGATAGCAACTATTGCTGCCCCAAATTCTTATTGCTGAGAGTTTGGATTTCTCCAAACAATAAATAAGCACCAAAACTTCCCTGGTGTTAGCAAGTGACAGGATCAAGGAAGAGGATCAACCTCTCCCAAGCACTAATTGAAACTTGACAGGTTTCTGCTGCTATCACAGCAGCTCCGTTACTGATTTACCAACGGGAACACTTGTCTCCCGAGACAAGTATAGATAATAAGGCTGCTTAAAAAAAAATGAAAAAAAAATACAAAAATAAAAAATAATAATTGCCTCTCCAAGCCCTCATTTTCTTTCCCATTCCAAATCCAATTACAGATCTCTCTGATAACTAATAATTTAACAGTCATTTATGTACAGTTTAGGGTCCATTGTTAGTGAATAAGCCGATTAGATTAGCTTGGGTCTTGCATTCATGTAAAACAAACATACATCAAAGCAATTAAATGTGCAGTTTAATCGCTCCCCAACTATGAAGAAGACAGTTGCCTGAAGGTCTCAGTGTTTTTCCTGCCTCCTGTTCCCAGCTCCTGACATCGATGAAGTGAGAGCCGCTCGCTTTGTGGGTTTGGAAGCACTTACTTAGCACGGCAAGGTATACAAATGAATTATTGACCTCAGTATTTCCCAGGTGGGGAGGCTGAAGCCCTGAGGGAGAAGTGGTTTCTGCAAGATGGTGAAGGTGTCAGCAAGACAGGGAGTATTTTTATTTTTCCCTCATTCCCCATGTGTGCTTCTGCCCCACAAGGTTTGGTTTTCCCTCGCAGCCTTCTCCCACACAGATGATTTAGTGCTGCTTAGCCCTGCTGAGGTCTGGCATGTTTGTACACTGACAGGCAGAGGATGGGAGGCCACAAAAGAGTTGAATTTTTAATCAGCAGTTACTACTCTGAGAAATGAGGGGGTGATCTCATCCGCCTTCTGGAAGAGACCCTGGAGGGAGATGAGTCTTGCAGAGGGTGCCTATTGCTTCTTGCTGACACAGGAGATCCAGATAAATTCAGGTTCTTCCATCCAGGGCTACTCAAAGCCCAGGGAGACCACCATCCTCCCCCGGAGCAAAACCAGGACCCTCTCCTTGTCCTCTTGTGGGGTCAGAGACAGCTCTGCCTTACTGATTATTTATGAAATTACCTCCATTATTTAAGAATATCACAGGTAGCCACCCTTGGTTTAATGCTTCCCCTGCTGCTCCCTGGGTATCTATTTCCTATCTCATTACATGACCAGAAAAATTGATCCAGATCAACGATATAACATCCCTTTATGATGGAAAAATAGACTGATTTGGGTTGGAAGGGACCTTCAAGACCATCCAGTTTCAACCCCCTGTCATGGGCAGGGACACCTTCCACTATCCCAGATTGCTCCAAAGCCCCATCTAACCTGGCCTTGAACACTTTCAAGATGTGATGGGGCAGCCACAGCTTCTCTGGGAAACCTGTGCCAGGAACTCAAGAGTCGGAAATTACCCTACTGTAATTCCAGCAGACTGTCTGCTGCTGTCTTGTCTCCTAACTAGAAGTGCACCTGATCTGAGAGTTTCTTACTGAAATATTTTTATCATTTTTTTGTTATTCTGATATCGACAATCCTCAGCTCATTCTGGTCTCTCTATCACCCATACCTGGACTGATCCCAAAGTTTCCCTGGAGCCAGAAATCTTGAAGAGCTGCTTTGGAAAATAGCAACTAAAAGGATTTCCTGAACCATTTCAAAAGTCCAGTTCCAGGTATCTCTTCATGTTAATCACTAGAAACTCTTTCTTGGCTGTCTACAACTGGTTTAGACATTTCTGCAGTCTAGGGAACGGAAGATTGAGAAAACAGATGACGAGTTTCAGTCTTTCTAGAGGGAAGCATCCCTTCAGGGTGTGGGAGAAACCTTGGTTTATACCAGAGCAAGAACAACATATACAGCAAAGAGCAACTCTTGTAGTGAAAACACCTCACAATTGATAGGACGAGAGGTAACAGCCTCGATTTGCACCAGGGGAGGTTTAGATTGGATATTAGGAAAAATTTCTTCACCCAAAGGGTTGTCAGGGTGCTCAAGGAAGTGATGGAGTCACCATCCCTGGAAGGGTTTAAAAGATGTGTAGATGTGGCACCTGGGAACATGGTTTAGTGGTGGCCTTGTCAGTGCCAGGGGAATGGTCGGACTTGATGATCTCAGAGGTCTTTACAACCCAAATTATTCCACGACCCTCCACCACCATTTGTGTTATGCAGTAACTTCAGCTGGCTGCTCTTCTGCACAGACCGGGGAGATGACATCACCTCCTTTATTGATAACACCTGATTTTTGGGGAGCATCAGTAGTCAGAGTGTGCACCAATTGTAGGGCAGAGAGCTGGGGTCTCAAATTCAAGTGATGGTGTCATTTTAGTGTAGGATTCACCTGACCTGTAGTTCTTCCCTGAGTATCTCATCCCAGTGGGCAGAGGAAGGCTGAAAGTTCCAGAGGATGATTCATTTGACTTTCTCGTCAAATAAGCCTTCATGCTCAGGTGGTGCAATGATGGGACAACTGACCTGTACTCTGTCACAGCGCAGGAAGTGGTGCTGAGAAGGAAGATCTCAAATCCCTGGATACTTAACTGGTGTCATTTAAAGAATAAGGATGGACAAAAAAGAGCCTTTAGAGAAATAACAAAATTATACTTTTTTTAAAATATACAAACGAAGGACACTGGGACATGCTTCACTGGTGGTCTTCTCCTGTTCAGTGCAACAAAGTGGTTTTTTTCAATCCCTGTTTATGTGCATTTGCAATTGAAAATTCTTTAGCCAGATCCTCTCAGACAAATCTGTGTTCTTCAGCTCTATTTCCTCTCAGTTGAAGCTGTTTTTTACTGATGGCATCTGCCCAGCTTCGCTCAGGATGTTAAACCCAGAGGAGCCAAATCAAACCACCTTTCCCAGCAAAATTCAGGCAACAAGCAGCTTTTTGCAAGCCTTGCAGATCAAGTCCAAGTGACTGATTTTGGAACAGCATTATGTCAAGCACCATCCTATTTGTATGAGGTATTTACAGAGCTGTCAGCTTCCTTCTTTCTCTTTTACACCGTCTTTCCAACACTGTCACTTCAGCTGAGCCTGGAAGCATGGAAATGCCAGGTAGCAGCAGTGGCAATTGTGTCACTGCAAGTGCAAAGCTGGTGGTGCTCTCATTGCTGCACCAGGAATGAGGAGCTGGCTATGGCACCCACAGAAAATATCATCTTGGGTGAAATGTTTAAAGAAATTAAAAAATTATACTATAAGGAAAGGCTGGGGGAGTTGGGGCTGTTCAACCTAGGAAAGAGAAGGCTCTGGGCAGACCTCAGAGCCCCTTCCAGTGCCTAAAGGTGTTCCAAGGGAGCTGGAGAGGGACTTTGGACAATGCCATGGAATTACAGGATGAGAGGGAATACCTTCCCACTGCCAGGGGGCAGGGTTAGATGGGATATTGGGAATAAGTTCTTTACTCAGAGGGTGGTGAGTCACTGGCACAGATTGCCTAGAAAAAGCTGTGGCTGCCCTATCTTTGGAAGTGTCCAAAGCCAGGTTGGACATGGCTTGGAGCAACCTGGGATAGTGGAAGGTGTCCCTGGCCATGGCAGGGGGTTTGGAAGGAGGGGATGTTAAAGGTGCCTTCCAACCCAGACCATTCTGTGATTCTGCAATGCCCTGAATGTGTGCCCTCTACCCAGCATTGAGGAACCACACCTGGAACACTGTGTCCCATTCCAGGCTTCCCAGTAAAAGAGAGACATGAACACTGGAGAGAACCCATCAAAGGCCATGAGGATGATGAAAGGACTGGAGCATCTTTCCCATGAGAGATGGCTGAGATCTGAGACTGCTCAGCCTGGAGAAGAGCAGGCTTGGGAGGATTTTATTAATATCTGTAAATACCTGAAAGGAGACTGAGAAGAGGCTCTTTTGAGTGGACCTGAAAAAGGCGGCATAAACTGAAACATGAGAATTTCCTTCTGAACACCAGGAAACACTTTTTTTTTTGTGTTCAGGGTGACTGAGCACAGGCATAAGTTGCCCTGAGTGTTTCTGAAATCTCATTGGAGCTATTAAAAAGATATCTGACATAATCCTGGACTATTCGCTGTAGGTGACCATGCTCCAGCAGGGGGGTTGGACCAGATGACCTTCATAGGTCACTTCTAACCTCAACTATTCTGTGATTCTGTTATTCTGTGTGTCATTTGTTCCCTAAAGTGAATGAGTTTAGTGTCCCCTGTGCCACACTGGCAAGACAACATAATTCAGCATAACTCAGCCCCTTCTCAAACTGAGAACTCAGAAATGCAGTACAATTATTGGTGAGAAGGCTGAATCCTCCCTTCCTCCCCATCCCATCTACTTTTCTCTGTCTTTACCCTTTCTTTCCCCCTTTACCCTGTGAATTCTGTGAATTTTTACACGTGTACATCAGGGGAAGGGCCACAGTTCAGTCTCAATCCTCAGACCCATCTCCGTGTGCTCAGCACTGGGAGTGCTACCCCCGGGTTTTTCTCAAGCGGCAAATCCTGTAACAAGTCGAAATACAGGTCAGCTAAAAACACCATGAAACCTGGCCAAGCTCTTTATTAACTGTTACTCTCTGGCTTCAGGATGACTTGGGGGATTCAGTAAGTGGGTTAAGGAGTTTTCCCATCAAGGTCAGTGGCAGGAATCTGGTGCAAAGTGGTAATAACCACAAGGAGTTTTCAGGCCAACAGGAAGTCAGTAAGTTTGGGTTTCAGCTCCTGCTGTGGGAATAGGAACATTTAAAAAAGCTTCTAATAATAAAAATTGAGGGGTCTGGGGTTTTTTTCTTTCATTTTTTTGCCCCAAACAGGAAAATGTATGAATGATTGCAAACAGGACCGTTTTCTCCAAAGCAGTTTATGGAAAAAAAAGGAGAGGACAACTCCATCATGATGGCATGGCTTTGGTAGCATGCCTAGACCCATGGGGCAGTGGTCCCTGTGGCGGCCCGTGAGGCAGTGGTACAAGGGACAAAGAGAGTCTGCTGGTGAGGCAGTCCCTGGTATCAGAGATCCTCCCCCGGTAAGGGTGAACAGAAAAGGCTTTCCCCAGCAGGCACTGTTCTCGTATGTTAATGTACCCCAGTTCTGCTCCCTTGGTTGGCTCATGAGCTTCTCCGCCCCCTCTATACCTTATATGTCCCCTGCCCCAGAAAGTTCTCCACTCCAAGTTCCCCCATTGGCCCTGCCCCATCGCCACTCCCCCAGAACCTCCCCATTGGTTCCCATTCCCTGTCTCACCTGTGTACCGCCCCCGTGCCCTCAGACCATTGGGCCCTGGTACTTGCCCCGCTCCCGTACTTAAACCTAGACCCTCCATTGTTTCTTGTCTTTGCCCCTGGAATCCTTCACAGTGTGGAAGCAATAAACTGCTCCTGTGGAAATCTATGCAAAGATCCTTCCTGCCTCTTGGCCGCCGAGACATATTACTGAAGCCGTCCGTGTGTTTGTGCGTGCACGCGTGTGTGAGTGTGTGGCTGGTCCTACTGAGTGGCTTCGCTTTGGAGACGCTTTCCAGAGATTGCAACACCTCGTGCTCTGGCACAGATCCTGTGGAGCTCGGGATAGCGATTGGTCCCTGCATGCTGTCCTTCCTCTTTGCAAAGTCCCTATGACTGTTAATGTCTATGGAGCCCACAGCATGTGTCCTACCATCACCTGATTGAGTTTTAATACTGGAAAAATCTGGCTGGATCCTTTTCCTATTGAGGAAATTTTGGAAAAAAAGCATTCCCAGACTGGACATCGAGGCTTTAGCACTGCCAGTGTTTAGAGATATTTTTCCAAACAGAGATGTGAGGATACATTTTTCAGGGTTCAGTTGGTCTGGTTCTAAAACTGAGGCATTTAATCCTAAACCAGGTAGACCCGTTAGGTGGCTGATCGCCTTATTTGCATATTTATCATGGGATGGATTTGATCACACTCTGAGATGCAGACATGGAGGAGATGTTTAGAAGTATTTCCACTATTTGACTTGTCGGGGATCCACCCTTCTAATTTAAGCTGTCCACATTTAGTATTTCCATCAGATGCCCACTGTAATTATGGACAATTAAGTCAACACATTCAGTGAGGGTAGGAATGTGATTCATTAAATCTCAGAGATGCATCTTCTTTAAGATAAACCAAATCTTGTCCTGAACTTCTTCAGTGCCACTGACTCACTCTCCTGTGAGAAGAAAGAGAGCCTGGGCTGAATTGTTCAGTAGGCACTTACATCCCGTAAATGTGCAGATATTGGGATAAATCCCATCCCTGAAGATAAATCAGGTGAATACGACCCTGAATGTATGAGAACAGGTCAGTCTTCACTGCCTGGCCACACTGTCACCAATCTGGTAACCAGATGTTCTGAAGTCCTTGTTCTGCTGTAGTTGCAAGGCAATCCTGTTATAAAGGCAATGATTCCCCTGGCAATGGGAACTGCATCCCACAGCTGTGGAAAAGATTTTGGGAAAACTCTAGAAAGGTCTATCTGCCACAGATCTCTTGGATTCTGGAAGCCAAGTTACAAGCATAGAAATTAAATTGAAACATGCCCCAGGCCTGTCTTGATTCCACCCTGGCTTCTGAAGAGAATCCAGAGGTCTGACTCGACCTCCTTAAAACATTAGGTCTCATTCCTACGAGTCCACCATCACCACAGGGAGATGA
Source organism: Corvus brachyrhynchos (assembly GCF_000691975.1). Classification (NCBI taxonomy): domain Eukaryota; kingdom Metazoa; phylum Chordata; class Aves; order Passeriformes; family Corvidae; genus Corvus; species Corvus brachyrhynchos. The sequence goes on from NW_008246063.1 coordinate 1,323,868, forward strand.
ACATGAGTTGAAGGCTCATCTGACTGGAAGAGGGAAGAGGGTTGGTGTCAGAGATTCCCTTCTGTGCACAGCGCTTGAATGGCCTGGATTATCTTGCATCTGTGGACCTGTCAGGCCTGCCACCAAGCTCACCAGCTTGACATGGGCTGGCACACCAGCAAGGCATGGGCTCCTCATCTGAGCTTCTTGCTTTCTTGTTCCTTTGATTTACTCCAGGGTCACATATGGCTTGGCTGGGTGCTGGGGTTTATTTCTGTCTGCACATCCTGATACATCAATATTAATTGTTCTTTTACAGCTTTGGCTACTCCTACTTTCGCAGAAAAATATAAACTCCACCAGTGATGAATTCTTAGTTCATGCCCATAAATCAAGACTGTGAACTCAACCCTGGATTATTATTGTTTGTTTACAGATGATCAGTTGGGAAGATGGAGAGGGACCCAAGCACTGCTGTCAGCAATATGTTGATGAGCTCCAGTGCCTTGCAGTGATGCTTCCAACCCTCCTTGTAATCTGTCAGGATGCCTACAAGGAAAAGCATCTGGCTCCAACTCAGCCTAGCAAGACTGAGCACATCCTGACTTTAAAAAAGAACTTGAGAAACTCCCTTTGTCACTAATTTTTCAGGAATTTGCTTTGTCACTCCGTCCCAAGGACTGGTTTACATTTGCAATTTACTGCAGACATTATTTAATAGGTGCATCCCTGGACTTAACACTACCTTCAAAGGCACTTCATCAAGCTGGTCACTGATAGACTTCCTTCAGTGACAAGAGCACCTAGGAGGAAAAGGAAAGGAAAAGGAGCCAATACAAACATGTTGCTATGGAAAAAATGAATGGAATTCTCATTGTGCATTACATGGCTTAAAAAGCATAAAAATCCTTAAATGTGAGCAAAAAAATGTGGGGAAGTTTGAAAGAGATTCAATATTTGAATTAACTTCA
>NW_008246063.1:1324877-1388380 GCF_000691975.1 Corvus brachyrhynchos
CTCTCTCTCCCTTTTCTCTCTCTCTCTTTTTTTTCCCCAATAAAATAGCAGTCCAAAAATAGCGAGAGTGGGAAAAGCAAACTGGCAGGCATTAATTAGCTGGACAGATAGCAAAAGTAAAACCTCCACAGCTACGTACTCTGGAAATTCCGGGGCGGAGTAGGAGGGGGCAATTCACATTTAAATATTTAACTCATTCGAGCTTTTTTCTCAGCTTTCTTATTGAGTTAGAGGAAAGAAAGATGGGAATTGCATGCATCCTTCTCTGGTGAATTTTTTTGTCTTTATTGACTTCTGATTTCTGCACCAAAATCAACAACATTTCCTGTAGGAACAGCCAGTGCTCTCACTACAATGTCCCAGTGCCTCACTTCCCTCTCCACGATGCTATTCCTGGACCTGAGTGCCTTTGAAAACCAGGGCTTCAGGATATAAGTAGGAACACAGAAACCCAGGTTATTGTTTAGCTCCCATTCCCTTCCTCTACACTTAGAGGAAACAAACTAATACTGTCCCTGCCCGGCTCTGTGGGGTCCCGCATGGACCCACAGAAGCACGGGTGGGTTCAGTGTTATAGTCGGTAGCAAAGAGTCGAGAAGGGCATTTGTGTGTGTTCCAGCAGGAGCATTTATTGCTTCTACACTGTCGAAGGTTGCAGAGGTAAATATGAACATGATCCCAGAGCTCACAGTTTTGTCCGGGGGCGAGGAAAAGGCAGGACTAGTGGGGAAAACTCTAGGGGAGTGACAAGGGGTAGAGGCCAACAGCCAACCGGGGAATCCAAGCTGGGACAGATCAACACAACAGAGCAAGCATCCCAGGGAAGCCCTTTCAGCCACCCTAACATGAAGTGGTTCTTGTGGTACTAGGGACTTGTCTTACTGAGAACTCTCTGTCCCTTGTAATGTATGTTCACCAGCCACCACAACAAACTGGTTTTGCTTGTTCAAAAACCCGCCAAGATCTTTTTAAATACTCATGAAAACATGAGCCTTATTCCCTGTGTCTTTCATATTACAAATTCAAAGAATTTCAAAGCCACTCTTTTTTACCTGATACAAGAAGTAGACGCTGTTAAAGAAGCCAGGCATCAATTCCCTGCCATTTCTTGTGGCAAAATGTTTTCCCATAGATCCACAGCACTCTGGACACAACCTGTACTTCCACCAGCTCTGCACAACTGGAATGTGAGATATTAAGAAAAAATTCTCCCCTGTGAGGGTGGTGAGACCCTGGCACACTGTCCAGAGATGCTGTGGCTGCCCCATCCCTGGAAATGTCCAAGGCCAGGTTGGACAGGGCTTAGAGCAACCTGGGATAGAGGGAGGTGTCCCTGCCCGTGGCAGGGGGTTAGTACTAGATGAGCTTTAAGGTCCCTTCCAACCCAAAATATATTCTATGATTCTGTGATTCTACTACAGAAAGTTCTTCCCACGACAGCTTTAAAAGCTACAGATTTTCTATTTTCCAATTTTTCTGGTAGGGAAGGCAAGAGAAAGATAATTTTTTCCTTATACAATCCTATTGCTGTACTTGATCTTTTGGGGGAGCAGAAACTACATTTCTACGACCTTACCAGTTCCTGTTTTCTCTCTTTTTCTCCAAACACGAATTCAAGTGTGAGGCTCCTGCAGAGAACAACCAAAAGCAGGAGCTAATTGAGAGACTATATGGTGTGGCACAAGGTAGCAGGCTCCAACCACTTTGACAACTGAGAAGAATTCAAACAACAAACTCTGGTGGTCAGAATCCCAAGTTTAAGCGCCCCACTTCTAAGTTATGGTGAGAACCCATAATCCCCTTGTTTTGTCATTTGCATGTTTTCTCCCAATTGGTTAATGTTTTTCCCCTCCCAGTTTTATGTATGAGGTTATGAGTATTCATCTCCCTTCATTGATATGTATAAGTTCTGGAAAGTTCTTTGGTTTTTAACACCCCATTGGATCCTTCCCTAAGTCCCTCCCATGTATTGTTCCCATTGGTTTCCTCACTGTTCATCCCGTGTACTTGCCCTTACCCCATTGGCTGAGATCCCTTTCCCCGCCTATTCTGTACCCAGTATAAAATCCCTGGACCCTGTTAAAAATTTGGTTCTTCATCCCTGTACCTTCATGGGATAAACCTGCGTGGAACCCACACAGAGAGTCCCCTCTCTTTTACTTCTTCGTCTCTGCTGGTGTGTGCCTTTTCAATCTGCTTTGAGGGAAGCCCTTTTGGGTGAGGTGCTCAACTCTGACTGCCAGCCTGTTTCTGTGTGAGTTTAACTGCCGTGGGTGGTCGGGACTGTGGCTAGACCTCCGGGCTACTTTTGGCTAGCATGCAGCTCCCCGACAATATGGACATTAACCTGATTGAGGGCTTTGTAGTCTCTGATCCATCACCATGTCATCCACTGTCAGCCCTGAGCTGGAAATTATCCAGGGTTGTGGTTGATCAAAGACTGGGATTGAGCAAGAAACCAAAAAAAATGTAGGACAACACCACAGAGGGCTGATCGCCTTGAAATGATAACCAGATAATGTTTTTAATTTCTCGGGAGACGTAATTGTGGAGGTCACCTTTTTTCCTTCTCAACATGTCAAAACAATTTCCTGAACCCTCTGTGGAATTGCCACCAAGGTTAATTTAGTGTCGTAAGTCTACATTTCCCAAGTATCTCCTCCTGGAAACAATAAAATACAGTAGAACCAAAGAATCAGATGAAATTAAAACATCCTAAGACTCATTGCACCTGTCTGTCTCATAATCTGTAAAATAACCTGAGAGTATTACAGAAGAGAGGAGTATAATTTGACATTATTAATATCATCAGTCAATCTTCCCCTATGCTGAGATGCACAAATGCCTGTGTTCCCAAAGACAGGAATGCTTTGCTGTGTTAGGAACACGAATGCAAGAGTGACTGAACACGTTAGAAAAACCCTGATACAGGAATTTCTCACTCTGCTGATTGCTCATTAACGCATTCCAGAGGAGAGAATAGAGCATGGAGTGTGGATCAGACAGATCAAGAAATACCAGCTTTAAAGATAGGATCTATTTATCCAGATTTTAGGAAAATCAGAGAAAATCAGAGAAAATTACCAGAGTGACCCAACAGCTGATGGAGAAAGAGCCAAAGCCTTGGTAGCAGCAATGGGGGAAAGGATGAATTAACAAGGTTCTTTTTCTGATAACATTTCAGACTGACAACATCTTTAACTTCTCTTTTTGCCTCTCATTACACTTTGCTTTCATCTCTTCCCTACAAGGAGGTCTAATCCCTTGGCCATGTTGCCAAGTGCTTTTCTTTAGATGAAAGATGGGACAAGAAACAACAGATGGATATAAACCAATGACGTAGTGCAGGGAAGTCATGAGACAATCTGGTGCCACCATGCTCAAGATATTCCTCCTTGCAGTTTTCCACAGGCACTAATTTCTGTAGACAGCTGCTTGGGGAAGGTTCTCAGAGGTAGGTGTGCCGTAACTCCCACAGCTTGGGAATCTCTGGGCTAGAGGAAAGAGGATATTTTTTCCTCCTTATGTTCCAGAACTCAGTAAAGTCCTACATCCTACACAGAGTTCATCTCTGCTGAGATGTTTTTCTAATCCCACCTGCAGTCTTTCTCCGTTCCAGTCCATCCCCAGCACTGAAAAGGCTCCTTGGAAGTCAGTATTTCCACCAGAAATGACTGAGAGCTGCAGGAACCTCCCAGGAGGTCTAAAAGAGAAAAGAAACTTGAGCTGTAATAAAAATAATCACTAGATATGAAAAACTTTTTTCAGCAGGCAGTAGTTAATCTAGGAGAAGGTTTCTGAGTAATCTCCTGAGAGAGGGAGGTTCCATCAGGAACAAGGGATCCTTCCCTCCTTGTGTCATGGTGAAAACTGCAAAACTCACAGTAACATCAGTGCTATGAGAAAGGACAGCTGGACACGTCCCATGAGCCCCGTGACAATCATCTCTGTATTAAACACTGTTTGATTCTGCTGCCTGGGCTGAAAAGACAGCTTGGAAATCCTCCATGGGGCCGCCAGCACCAGGGGAACAGTGAGGGACCGGAGCCAGGAGATAAAAAGCTCGGAAAAGATGCAGTTCCTCCACCTCTAAGAAATTCAGTTGCTTTGCTTGAGGTTGTCATCAACTGCCACCAGACTTATCTTTCGATCTGTGGGCATCTTCTGAGCTCATGGGAGATCGTGGGGATGTGACCTGCTTCTCATACAGAATAACGAATGAAGCTCTTTGCTGTTATCCTGTTCTGTGTGCATTCAGATAATGTGTGGATAGTGGGAGAGTTGGTGGTTTGGGGATTTTTTGTTTCGTTTGTTTGGTTGGTTTTTTTAAAAATTTTGAGTTTGGGGTTTTTTTTTTGTGTGTGTGGTTTTATTTCTTTTTTTAAAATGTTTTGTTAAAAAATCATGTACTGCCAAGAGGTTTAATCACAGAATCACAGAATTATTTGGGTTGGAAGGCACCTTCAAGACCATCTAGTTCCAATTCCCTTGCCATGGGGAAGGACATCTTCCACTATGCCAGGTTGCTCCAAGCCTCATCCAGCCTGGCCTTGGACACGTCCAGGGATGGGGCAGCCATGGCTTCTCTGGTCAACCTGTGCCAGGGCCTCACCACCCTTACCATAAACTAATTTTTTCCTACTATCTAATCTAAACCTGTTCTTCATCTTAAAGCTGTGTGAAACCACTTTTGTTGTCACCAATCACCTCCTTGTTGCTTAGCATCATTTTCAGGAGGATTTTCTTCATGATCTTGTTTGGAAAAGAGATGAGATTGACAAGACTCGAATTCCCTGGATCTTCCTTTTTTTCCCTTTTAAAACATGCAGGTTATGTGGGTTCCTTTTCCACTCAATGGGAATGATGCCAGACCAGGGAACTGAAGGTGAGTGAACTATTTCAGATGGTTGATATTGATGACATGGAGAGATCAACCCATCAGGAGCTATTCAGAAATATTCATGGGAGATTTATCTGTCTGCACTTATCTCTGAGCTAATCCTGTGTCCAGGTTGGAATATAGGAGCTGTAATGCAAGAATCAATTAATGCTTCATCAAAGTATATTTTCAGAAGTGGCCAATATTTATTCCATTGGGAAAACTGAGTGCCTGTATTTTCCCTGATGTCCCCAAACACTCCTGAAATTTTCTTATTAATATTCATATTTACAGGTTGGTGACCCATTTAATTTCTGTGCAAAATACAGTTTTTTCCTGCTTGTCCCACTCCCTCTTAGAGATGCTGCTGGGCTGGGCAAGCACAAATGAGCTTTGTGTGCTGGATCTTTTCCTGCTTTCATAACCTCGCACCTCTCTGACAGGTGCAAAGCCCCAGAGGGTGTCGAGATTAAATTGAAACACTTCCTAAAGCCTTGCAGAGGTGCTTATGTGAGAGGAACCACTGCGAAATTTTCCACAGGCTGAACTCAATTTTTGCCATCAGTAACCACTCCTTTTCCAGTCAAAACAGCAACACAAGTTTAATTTATTTAGTTCAAAGGGTGTAAAGGCATTCACTGAAGACTGAGTGAATGCAGCAAAACTGCAATGCAAAAATAATCTAAAAACTTGAAGAGACACTAAGGGGAGTTAAATTCTTCCACGTAGATCAGCAACCTCCAGGAGAAATAATGAAAAGTGATGCTGGGAGAAGCTAAAAGGTATTTTATCCCTACCTAAACACTTGGATCCCATTCATGATGTAGATGTCAAAGTTTTCAGGACTTGATCTCACTGAAGAGAGGCTGATATTAACACATAACATGGTATTAAAGATTAGAAATATCTTTTTTTGATTAGGCAAGCTGGACCTTGATATTTGCTCAGAATCATCTCTTTTCATCCTCAGATGAACAACACTTTTTATCTGTATGTGAATCTGAAGGAGAGACTTGTGCAGACACTCCCATGGAGACACACACCAGGCTCAAACCTGTTCCCACGTGCTAAAAAACAGTGGAAAAATTCCATCCTTGCTGTCCTGGTCATTGGTGCATCAAACTTTTCCATTCAGAGAGTCAGCATTTTATCTCAGAATTAATTGAAATGGAAGAGCTGCAGTGAGGGTTTCATCATCCGGAGGGAAAACAGACAATTTCCCAGAGCAGAACAGATCAATTCAATGTCTGGCAGCCAAAAGGGTTATTCTTCCTTAAAACTTAAACCCAGTTTTCCTTCAGAGCAGCAGATGATCCAGTCATTAGCACTTGAGTCCATGACAACCCTTCCCAGCTGATCCTTAGGGCTGTATAAAACAGCACTAACAACTCTGATAGATGTTTTTCTTTTTGGGGGAAAGGACACATCATGGTTTACAAGAAATTATGCTAGATGCCAATTAAGCCAAGAAATTTTGGAATTTTTGTAGTGAGGATAAGGTCAATATTCAAATCTTTTTTTCTGCAGCATACTATAGAAGCCTTAAAAAAACCACCAAAAAACAAAACCAAAAAAACCCCAAACAAACTAAAAAGGAAACAGGGAAACAAGGAATCTGGTCTTCTGCTTTAGTAACCCAGAGGTTCCAACACACTCAAGAAAAAATATCTCTTAGGGATGCAGGACTGTTCTGTTGCTCCACTGCCTGCAAGATTCCCTGGGATCATCTGGGAATTGTTTCAGTTCAGTGCCTACTGTCACAAAGGACCTGTCTGGGCCACGAGGACCAGACTTTTGCTGTTGATTTATGGGATGGTTACTCAAGTCCCATAATGATGGGACCGTAAAAATTACAGAGACAGATACTGCTCAACCCATTCCCCACTGCTCATGGGCACAACACACCAGGACAACTCAAGGCCACTCATATTTAAAAAGTTTGCCTTGGCCATAGGGACACAGGAGTCCCCCTTGTTTGTGCAACAGGCACAAACTCTTTTTTCCATCAAAATATTCAGGAGAAGGCTTTAAAGACTTTAGGAAAGAACAGTTTGCCCTGAGGGACACTGCAGGAAGCTGCACTGTCAGTAGGATCTGAGGGAAGATGCTTTGTTTTGTTACCTGTAGCACACATCGAAAGTGAGCAACGATTTGAACCATCCCTTGGTAAGTGACTGCGCAAGAAATGCTACCAAGAGCATTTCATCTGGAATTCTGAACACAGATCAGTCTGGAGAGCTTCAGGACAATCTCGAAACTGTGAAAATGATAATCAGAACTAACAGAAGTATTTTAAGTACAATTGCAAAGAATAAGTGTCAGAGGAAAAAAGTCGAAGAGTAGAATTAAAGATTAATTTATTTTTTCCTCTTGCCTTGTAGCTTTGGAGGGCTGTGAGTCAGAACAAAGTGTTATTCTCCCAAAAACATCTTTGGAGGACTAGTTATAGGTAGGCAAGAAAGGAACGACAGAGCTGGGAGAAAATCACAGCTTGCCTTCAATGAAGTTGGAGAAGAAGAACCAGCTTCCAGGTTCCAAGTGAAATGTGAATGTGGGATGTCAGCAGGACTTCAGCTGATGAAAACGCTTCATAATTTATGTATTTCTTCTGTTCCATAGTACATCTTCCTTCAATCCAGCTGTTCCTTCATTAGACCAAATGCTGGTGCAAGTCTCTGTGGACAGGCTACATCTGGCGTATGAATATGTAATTATATTTCTCTGTGAGTGTCCAGGTAACTGTGACATTTGGTATCTAAGAAGATGATGTGTTATCTAGGTCAAGTTAAAAACAATCAAACAACAACAAAAAAAGCCTTCTAAAATTAAAATAAAAACATGTTCTGGTCATCACCTCTTTGAAGGATGTATTTTTGTTGACCTACCTTACTCACTTCGCTGTTTGGAAGGAAGAATGAAAGAGGAATAAATGCATGAAACACTCAGAAGTGTTTCAGACAGAGAAACTTCTTGGAGGATTATGAGAATATATGTGATGTGCCTCACATGCTTTCAAAATCCACCATGTTTATCATTTTCAAACTTATTTCAAAGCAGATTTGGAACTATTACTTTTACCAACATGCACAAAAGTAATAAAAAATAAAACTGAAGCTTTAAAATGCTTGGACAGTGTCAATTGTGTAAAAATTATGTTCAAACCTCTTGGTAGGATAAAATTTTTTGCAAAACCCTAAAAAATAAAAGATTTCCAGATATACATCAATTCAGAAGGAAGCAGAAGCTTCAGCCTTACATGTTTTCTCTAAAAGAGATCAAAGCAAGAATCTCAAATTTGGGCACTCTGAGATTTGAGAAGAATTGAGCTCCAGATCTGACATTTGCAATTCTAACCCAGGTCTACATTTCTCAGAAAAGCGTGATCTGAATTTCCTTCTCAAACCATGCCCCAAGCAGACTGAGCTCCCTTCCAAAGAGCTCTGCTCTGCACTGTGGAAGCAAAAAGGTTTCAGGCAAAAATCAGAGTCTGAACCACCACCTGAGATTCATCTTACCTTTGCTGGAGGTCCTGAAGCTCATTCTCATTTCCCTCCCATACACATATGAATTTTTAATCTGGCGAGGAACAGTGCCTGTACTGCTGAGAACTGGAACTGAATGATGAGTTGAACTCATCTAATCAAACTTGCTTTCCTGCACAACATCAAACTGCCTGCTCTGGCTGCCACATTCCTGCCATCTGCCCCCCTGGAAAATCTATTATGTCCACTACCATCCCTTTAATGATGTGGAAGGACTCATGGTTTGGGCATCTGGAGGTAGGACCTGTGTTTCTCCTCAGCATCAGGAGCTCTGGGCGTGCACTCCCAAGTTCTTCTGCACAGAAATATGGGGAGGATGGATGGATGTTTCTTTTGTACCGAGGTGAATGTGATTTCCTGGGCAGGCTTATGGGAGCTGACTCAAATCTGATTTCACTGTTATGACATCAAATGTCATTTAGCTAATCACGGCTCTAATTTTCACACAGCACCTTCTGGCCACTGGCAGACATGGAATTTCAGAGCTACCCCACGAAAATAGGTATGGGAGTTATCTGACCATGCGTCTGCCACCAAGGGAATTGAATAAAAGGGAAAAGGCTCCCAAAATGCAGCTGGAAGTAGCTCAGCAGAAAGCTGGTGAGCAAAGGGGCAGCCACAGTCCTCATTGAGCTGCTACGGGGACACATGGCTGGGGTTTGAGGTTGGATAGGGCTTGGAGCAACCTGGTCTGGTGGAAGGTGTCCCTTCCCATGGCAGGGAGGTGGAACTGGATGATCTTGAAGGTCCTGTCCAATAAAAACCATTCTGTGACTCTCTGGTTGTAAACCAGTGCCTTTCTTCCCTCACTAAATCAGTGCCTGGAGGAAGTGGATCCCTGTACCTCAGGAAATGAAGCCTCACTATCTCCACATGCACACTCTTTATTATACAACTCTGGATCCACCCCTCAGCTGCTTTGCTGAGTATTCTCCCAATCCTTTCACTCTCTTCCCTTGACGAAAATACTTCAATTTATGCCCTTGCTCATCACTGCCTGACTTACCCCTGTGTTTATGCTGCTTGGAGCTCTGACCTTTCCAGTGACTTGAACGTTTGTAGCATTTTCTTACATTAGAGGTTCCACAATCCCCTTTTGTGTCCCGTACTCACTTGTCTTTATCTTTGCCTGGGCTCTTACTCTCCTAGCCATCACCCCAAAGGGGTCAGCAACCCCAGCCCTGGGCAAACCTTTTATAAAGGGCTTGAGAAACTCACAGTTGTTCTACTGTTTAAGTTTTATTGATCTCTATAAAAAGCTCAGCTGCTCTGTTAAGGGCGTTATGTGGATGAATGCACACAAATGATGATTCCAGCCAGAGGAGGGAAAAAAAAGAAAGGACGAATGTTTAAAAATTTTAACTGTTCAGTGGGTAAAAATTATGCACAAAATCAGGGCTGTACATTGGCTTCCAACCCTCATTCTCTTGTCACCAGCTTTTGAGGTGTGTCTCTGCTCCTCTCAGGAGTGGGTTGGTGGATCAGGAGAGAGATGTGATGGTGTTCAAGTGCCCAAAGACATGTGGAGGTGCCTGGAGAAAACTTCAGACCTGTTTTCACCTCAGTTGTGCACAAATATTAAGGATCCAATCTTTAAAGATCCATCTGGAGATGTCCATGGGAGGAGCCACATTGCCCTTTCTTCTGTGTTCCACAGAGAGATGTGGACATGAGAAATGACTCAGATTTAAGCTGGGCTGAGTCACACCTGAAAGATGCTGAGCTTTTCTACCAAAAATCCCTCAAATCCTCATTATGAAAAGGATAATGAGCTCCCCATCCTTGCCTCTGTGTGTGTTCATCTCGTCTCCTCAGATGGGAAGGAATTATCTCTGACTATTTTCAAGTAGCACAAAGCATAATGTAATTAATCACATTTTGTTCAATAACATAAATTAGGAACACAGTAACAAAAATCCTGGAAGCTTTTGTGTCTTGGAGGAGTTGGCCTGAAAATGTTTCTCTGACCCTCAGGGAGGCTTCAGTGCAGGGTACATTCACCCAATCCTACATCCAACAAAAATATCCATTCCATAGCACGTTTATGGCCACGTTTTAGTAACACACAGAAACTTGCAGCAAAATAACAAAGAAAGCAATTCAGGTGGGTGCATCTGAGATGAAAAAGCAGAGGAAAAATACACACAATAGGTCTGTAAAGAGACAATTAATTGAGGGAACAAACTGAAAAGAAATCAGTGCAGGTCCACCCCTGAGCTGTGCCACTCAGACTCAGATTCTGCCTTTGTCATGGTGTCACTGGTAACCACCAGGTGCCCTGGGGATGTATTCAGCATAACTCAACCAGTTTGTTATCATCAACAAGTGAGGTTAGGTGAGCTGTATGTTAGAATAATTTTATAGAGGATGAAAAAAATCCCACTTGTTCTCCAGGTGTATACAAAGAGAACATTCCATCAGCACCTTCCTCTTGCTCTGGGCAGTTTAGCAGTTACAGAAGTTAGTAAAGCAAGCAGACTATCAGTTGTGTCTTAATTTTTTCTCTGGGATAAAAAGCGAATCAATACACAATTAACTAAAAATATGCTGTAATAAAAATACTCTTTTCAGTGCTAGGAAATATTGAAGTGCAATTTTCCTCCTGGAATAGAGTCAAAGACCTCTTAACATCCAGCTGAAGCAACACCATTTTATTGTCCCCTTCTTCCTTCTGAGCTCCTCCCGTAGTCACTGTTCTGGGTAGTCCTTGCTGTCCTTTATAGCAGGTCCACTTCTCTCCTCTGTTCATATTCTCTTCTTGCTATCAACATCATAAAATCAGAGAACAGTTTGGGTTGGAAGGGACCTAAAAACCATCAAGTTCCACCCCTGCCATGGACAGGGACACCTTCCATTAGACCAAATTCCTTAAGGCCCCATCCAACCTGGCCTTGAACATTTAATCAACATTTTCAGACTCACCTTCCCAGGAAATCCATCTCAAACTGGATTGTTTCATCCCATTCCTCTCCCCAACAGCTGCCAAATTCTTGGGCTGATTTCAGATAAGTCTTGACAAACACAGGAAGCTGGAGGAGAGCCTCATGCAAAGAAGTGGCTGTTGCATGTCAGCTTTTATTGGATAATAAGGAGCCCACATCTGAGAGGTACAATCAGAAAGGTATTTTGAATGCTCACAACTGAAAGGAAAGCTTTGATCATACCCTGGGTCAATCAACAGACAAATCCAGGGGATTTCACTGATCAAACAGGTTTGGGTTTACAATATCATCTTCTGCCATTTCAAAAGGTGCAGCTGCTGCCAGATTAAGAGAATCAAAGACTTGATTTGTGTTGCCACCAAAAGGGACAGTCCCACTTGCTCTGGCGTCCCTGGTGGTGTGTTCACACAGCCTCCCACACGTCAGCTCTGGCAAGTGTGGTCACACACAATGACTGCTCCACTCACTAATCCAGCAGAAAACCACAAATTTTCCAAAAGAAGAGGCAGAGGGAAAGGTGATCCCATCTGCGCTCACATCCATGGAGAGGATACTGTGCCTTTGGCTCGGCAGGCAGCAACGCAAGCCAAATGTAAAGTCACAAACTGGCAGTTTCCCGAAAGCCCTGGACAACGATTGGTACCCTTTTTCCTAAAACCATGGATTTTTACACAAAGCCATGTGCACACACACTGGGAAAATTGTGGGAATTAATGCTGGAAGGTGGAGCTGGTACAGAAGGAGCATTAATGTGATCTTGGGAGCAGGGGTGTTTCATTCTGCACCTTCTCTGACTGCATCCCATCTACTCAACTCCCTCTCTGCAGTTTTCCCATGCTGATTTCTGGTGGGGAGATTGCCCTTGTGCAGGATTCAGCACCCAAGGAAGGTCTCTGCCAGCTTTCCCACCCCATGGGCACCACAAAAACCTCAAGGCCATGGTAAACGTCACTGATGCTTCAGCTGTCATGAGGTGTCCTGCAGTGTAAGAAAGGCCCTCATGGTGTGTTAAGGGATGGCTTGGAAAAATCATGACTGAGGGGCAGTGTGAGGGGCCAAAAAATGCTGAATAAGGTAATAACCATTTAAACTCCCTTCTAAAACAAGGAGCTCAGGACAAAAAGCCCAAAATAAACACCATGAGAGATCTTTTCATGCTAAGTTGAGGAAACTCTTCGTTGGATGATGCTGCTGGTGCTTGCATGGATCTAAGAAGTGTTTGGATAACTCACAGGGGAAAAATCCACATGGTGCTTCCTGGCACCATTACCCCAGCTCTTGTTCAGAAGGTCTCTGAGCCCTGCCAAGCTTGGGGTAGCCCAGGGATATATTTTCAGTGCATTTACCCAGCTCTTGCCCCCACCTTTGACATCTGTTTTGGCCACTCAGGGCTGCACTGTCGTTTGCTCCAACCCATCCCTGCAGCAGTGCCATCCCAGGGAAAGGCTCCTGCACAGATGTCAGAGGGATCACACAGTGAGAACTGGCTGATTTTCTGCCCCCAACTCACTTCAGACTGTTCCCTTCCCCTCAACAGCATCCCTCTCTCTCCCCTCTGCTCAGGACTCTCTTTCCTGAGAGAGAAATGAAAATTCAGCCCCTCTACACCCCCTGACTTGTCCTCCCCGTCCCTCCCCTCCTTCCCTCACAACTTTCCCTGCTGCTGTCCCGTTTTCCACAGCGGGCAGCCCACACCAGCAGAGAGACGCCAAACAAAGGGGCTGACGTTATGCTCGTTGCCCACCAGCTCCTCCAAGTTCTGCCAGAACTTTGGTATTAGAGCTGCTGGGATTTTTAAATTCCCTTTTAAACCCCGCCTGGAATTTGTTGAACAATTGTCATTAACAGGGAAGGATCTTGGTCTCTATTTAAGACCGCTGTGAATCAGAATGGAGAATGCTGAAATTCAGAGTGGGGCTGTCTCCCCCCTCCTTTCTAGCCCATTTTTGTGCCCTTTCCTGCAGCTCATGGGGCTTTCTGAGCCTAGGAAGGAGCAGAAGGAAGATCCATACGAGGGTGCAGCTAAACCTGCCGCACACACCTTGTGCCCACCGGCACCACCAGCAGCTCCCCCACACTCCACAAAATGACAAAGGAACCTTGATTACTGACTCACCACGCCAGCTGAAGGAGAGGGGAGGGAGGAAAATAATGCATTTATAATAGTGGGCTCTGAGCCTGCTGGGGGATTGGCTGGCATTTCGGCAGCTGAGGGGGCTGCCCCGTGCCTGAGCTGTCGCACTGACTCACCTGCCACAGCAGCAGCTCTCAAAGGCACCTCGGCAGGAGTGGGAGAGGGAGAAGCAGGGGATGGGGGAAGATGCACACCCCACAGACGTGCAGAGGGAGGGTCTCTGCTCCCTCCCCTCCCAGTTCTACCCCACTGATGCACAAGTGTCACTCACTCACCCTCACACTCACTCTCACACTCACTTTCAGGTGTCACTCACTCTCCTTTACTCAGAAGCTGGACAAAAATTCCTTTTACTTCTCAGCCCACCCCCCCCTCAGCTCCCTATCCACATTTGTCATAGGATAATACGGCATGAGGAAGTTCAGAAGTGAGAAAGACAATTTTTCTATCTCACCTGCTGCCTCACTTCACCAAAATGTCACTTTTTCTTCCTGTGCGGGAGCCCACAGAACAGTTTTTCTGGGTGCTGGACCCAGCCTTGGGACAGGAGCGTTTTCTCCTCACCAGGGGTTGACCGTAACCATCCCTGTTGAGTCAGTGCAGTCCCTTGCCCTGAATATGGAGTCAGGACACAAATTATGAGTTTCTACAGGACCTTTCAAACTCCCTTTCCAATGTTCATAAGTGAGTCCAGCACACTATGGATAAAATAAGTGTTCATTGAGACATTTCTCTTTGGGAATTTCCCCAGTGTTTTAGGACCATGGAGTGAGCTCCTCTTCCAACCCTGGGTGCTGCTCACTCTTTCTGCCATCCTGCTCCTCTTTCCTTTACCCCTTAATAATTTTCATGCCCTATCTGGTCACTCCAGCCCATTTCCATGTATTATTCCCTCCATCCTTGCTACTTCCTCCTGCTTTTGCAAGTCCCCTGTATGAAAAAAAGACAGCTGAGTATCTGCCCTTTGCATTGACAAATCATCTGAAAATAAATGGGAAAAGGGGGAGTTCTCCTGTGTTTTTTCACCACTTTCTTTCATGAGCAGGTAACTTCTGCATTAAAACTTTATCCCCTGCTCAGGGCCCAGTCCGCTCACCTCACCATTAATGGCATCCTCAAAGGATTCAGTCTCTGCTCTGAAGATGTGGGAATGCAGCCCTGAGTGGAAAAGGAGAGCTTTGATATGGGGTTATCAAGAAATCAGTAAGGAAGGGTGAGGTAAAACGCCTTTAGGTCTGAGAAAGGAACATCAGTGGTTCAGAGGGGTGGTAGGTAAGAGGTAAGCAGCAGGAAAAAGGGGGTTTATAACTGGGATGATCCTTTGGATTCCATCACCTGACTGGTCAAAGCACCTCTTGTCCCTGCCAGGAGCCCTCAGAATTCAGAGCCCAGCCTCACAATGAGGTTTTTGTGTGTGTTTGCAGCTCCCAAATGCTTCCAGATTAATAAGAATTCTGAATGATAATTTATAATTGTACATTTCTAATAAACTTTGTCTCATTTCCAGTCCTCCTACAACCCAGAAAGCACCAGACTCCCCAGAACATTATTATTCAGGACATTAAACCCTCAAAGGAGAAATCTAACAGTAGACAAGCTGCAAACCACAGGACTTCCATCCGATGCAAACAAAAGCTCAATGAGGGAGAAAGGAAAGAAACCACTAATTCCAAGGAATTTTGTTCCTCCTTCCAATACTGTAAGCACATGGGTGAAGCTTTTTCCTTTCTCCCTACACAGAACACTCCAGTGTTTGATTTCTACCCTGAGGCCTTGTTTGCTGCCTTGCTTCTGAATCAGACTTGACTGGCACAAGTGTGATTGGGGAAAGCTTGCAGTTGGTTCACTCCTGGCAAAAGGAAATAGAAAGAAAAAGGAAAAGAAAATCAGGGGAAAAAAAAAAATGAGCCAGAGGAAAGAAGGGAGGGAACACCACAAAGGAATTAAAAGTTTGGGGAAATGTTGGTAGCTCTATGTTCATTTCCAAAGGTTGCTCCTTTCCTATCCAATCAATACTGAGCTGGGAATAACTCCCCAGGATTGATGTGCACACTACACTGAGTTATTTCATTTCAGCTTGTACTGGAAAATCATTTCAGCAGTGTTACCTGGTGACTGGTACTGTTCCTTCCACCTCTGACGCACTGGGTTTGGCTGGGAAGCTCTGCACAGAGGAGAGAATGGAATTAAAAACATTGGAGAAAAGTCAAAACAAAGAGGAAACCTTCAAAGAAATTGGATGGGGGAAGATGAGGCAACCACGTGGCAAAGGGAGAGGAAAAGAGATGGTTTTGTGCTGGGAAGTGTGGTTTAGTGTCCAGAACTCAGCTGGTTTTCATCTGGGTCTTGTTTTTCTGGCTATTTTCCTCAAGTGTTGGTGTCTCTGGTTTGCAGGATGATGGCTTGAACACTTTCCTCTCCAGGCTATGCTTTCATCTTCCCAAACTGAGGGAGATGGGAGCTGCCCATGCTCTCCTGTGCCTACTCCATGGTTTGTATTGCACAGGAGTTCTTACCAGAGGCCACTATCCCCATGTCAGTATTTTAAATTGCTTCTCTGCTATGAAAAGTTATTTTTAGTGGAGAAAAGACCCTGGCTGGCAGCAGAACAGCTCCCTTTGCTCAGCTCTTCATGCCAACAGCCAAATTTGATAAGCAGAGCTGTACTTTTCTTCAGGGAGTCACAGATCAGGCATTTTCCTGGTGTGGTACCAAGCTGGTCACAAAGGAACAGTGACACAGATGAAATGGGGTGTTTTTGGGAGTCATGGATTTATCTTCACTGCCTGGTTGAGTGCTTCTCCAACACCTTTGCTGCAGTGGAGCAACCTCCTGGCTCTGCTGCCATGTTCTGTCCAGCATGGGATTGTGGGGATCCATTCTGCATTCCCTTACAAATTCTGGGAATTGACCTCCCAGCAGCTCAAGGGAGGGGATTCTGCCCCTCTGCTCCACTCAGTGAGACCCTGCCTGCAGAGCTGCATCCAGCCCTGGGGCCCCAGCACAGGAAGGACATGGAGCTGTTGGAGCGAGTCCAGAGGTGCCACCAAGATGATCAGAGGGATGTAGCAGTTCTGCTGTGGGGAAAAGCTGAGACAATTGGGGTTGTTCAGCCTGGAGAAGAGAAGGTTTCAGTTGCCTTCCAGTACCTGGAGGGAGCCTACAGGAAAGTTCTGGAGAGACCTTTTACAAGGATATGGAGTGACAGGACAAGGGGGAATAGCCCTGAGCTGAAAGAGGGCAGGTTTAGCTTAGATATCAGGAAGAAATTCTTCCCTGGGAGGGTGGGGAGGCCCTGGCACAGGGTGCCCAGAGAAGCTGTGGCTGCCCCATCCCTGGAAGGGTCCAAGGCCAGGGTGGATGGGGCTTGGATCAGCCTGGGATAGTGAAAGGTGTCTCTGCCCATGGCAGGGGGTTGGAACAAAATGGTCTTTAGTGTCCCTTCCAACCCAACCCATTCTATGATTCTGTGACCTTCTTCAATAATGTGATCAGTCTGGCAGTGTGACCCCACTGACTGGCAGCTGTCCAAGGAACCTGCGAGCAGCAGGTTCATGGAAAGGTGGCAGGGAAGCAGGAGTGCCTTTCCCTTCTCCTTTTCCCTGACCCAAGTTCTGAGTTGTGGGATCTAATTGCCATCTGCTGTCCATCCTTTACAGATCTCTTTCAGCATGAATTGCTTCTTAGACTCTCTTTTACATTACATTGATACATTTGAATTTATTCCTCTGAATCTCCTCACATCCAGCATAATTTCAGTCTTTTCTGCCACCAGTTCTCAATTACAAACCATCCCATCTACCTTTCTTCCTTTGCTCATTGGTTCAACCCTTAGTGCTCCAGGCACCTTTAAAAAAGAAGTCATGAATATGTTAAGAACTGACTTTATAAGTAAGATAATTAAAACCTCTACAGGTCCTGTTTCTATTTCATCCTCTGTGCTATGCCTGACCTTCTACTTGCAGTCTTTTACTGGGTTTCCAGTCCACACATTAGTGGAAATAAATCCAAACTTCCCTAAATTAATGCTTTGAGCAAGTTTTGTGAGACGCACAGGCTTTTTGACAATTTCTGCGTCTGGATTAACCCTTAATGCAGCAGAAAAATATTCCTTAGATTAATTTGCTGGATTGCTGGTCCTCCTTCTCTTGATCTTTGTTGATAGGTGGTTCTTGTGGTGTTTTATTTTTTTTTTCTGCTGGATTTTCAGCTTGCTCCAGAGGAAGCCCAGGGTAGGAATGAAGTGTCAATCAGCTTCCCCACCAGCTGGCCTGGGAATAATCAAAACTTTAGCCATGCATAACTTACAATAACATTTTATAAGGATGTCCTGGATGAGCACGGTGACAAATAGTCCTCCAAGTCTCTCCCTTCCCAGCCCTCTCCCCAAGAAGTTAACAAATCCTTTTAGCCACCTCAGCAGCAGCTCCCAAACCCTACAGAGGGACACACAGAGCTGACCTTCTTGCCTCTGCTGGTGTGAGAATCAGTGTAAGAAGTTCCTCTCCCACACACAGCACTCGACTCTCCACTTCTTATCCCACTGGGAATGCAGGCACAGCACACGCCCCCACATCCATTGCAGGCAGTCAAACACACCAGGCAAGATGCTGTTACCTAGGCAATGGTTATCACAAGTCTCTGGGAAGGGAGTCGGGGGAGAGGTGCAGGACAATGAAGGACTGGGGAAGCAGAAAATAAAGGCAACACAAGAGATCAAAACTGAGAGATAAGGCCTGAAGTGCTGTGATAGGGGCAGCAGCTGGGAAAAGGAGATTGGGTGTTGGAATTATTATTAATTTTATTTTTTTTTAATTTGAAGCACGGTTCTGAGATGGACAGAAATGCTTTGATGCTTTGATTTCTTACCAGCCTGAGAAATGCTGCCAGCCTGTAGGTTTGGGATCTAACCTTTGCAGAAGGGCAGGGTGCTGGTCAAACCCCCTGTGGTGTCATGGCTAGTCAGGATTTTGGACCAAGGCTTGTCCTTCATAGAGCTGGGCCTGAGGAAAATCCATAAGGAAGTGTTGCCTAAAGTTTTTTTTTCTCAGGTTTCCTCATAGCAAAAGTGACTTTTCTCTTGCTGGTCTTCACCCCAGACTATGTCTTTTTAAACCAGCCCCAAAGGGAGGAACAATGAGTTTATAGCAAAACTTCCCCTGAAGAGAAATCCTTGTCAGAAAAGTTGATCCCAGGCATCAATCCATGGATCACACAGGGATAACAGAAGAGTGCATCTGCAGTGCTAATGAGCACATCTGGGAAGCCTCAAAGCCTTTCAGAGGCAACATTTGAACTGTTTTATGGTGTGTTTAAGAATAAATTGTTCCCTGTGAAGGTGGTGAGGCCCTGGCACAGGTTGCCCAGAGAAGCTGTGGCTGCCCCTGGAAGTGTCCAAGGCCAGGCTGGGCAAGGCTTTGAGCAACCTGGGATAGTGGAAGGTGTCCCTGCCCATGGCAGGGGGTTGGAACAAGGTGGGCTTTAAGTCCTTTCCAGCCCAGGCCATTCTGTGATGATTTCAGCCACAGCAGGACTGTTTAAGTGCCCTCTGCATGGAGCTCAGTGGGCATCATGTGAATGTGGGAGACAAAACAGGATGAAATCCTTCCCCTTCCTCTTCGAGCATTTGTGTGTGATGCTTGTGAAAGTAAAGGAAACATTGGGAAGTGGGGGAAGACAAAGCTCTGTTTGCAGGTTTTGTTGTCAGTTGTTTTCAAACCAACAAGAAAGGAAATGTGGAAAAGAGGGTTTTAAAAAGAAAACAAAAAAAGCCAGAAAACACCTCACACACACTTTAAAAAAAAAATGAAATAAATACCTCCCCTCTCTGGCAGCTCAATATCACAGGGTGGGGAGGCATTTTCCTTGCTTGCAGCATTTCCTGTATCCGCCTTCCCACTGGGTCTTTCTGGATTTGTGAAAGGGAAAGGATGTTGTGTACAAAAGGGACCAGGCTGCCTGGGCGGAAAAGCGATGGGGGAGGACCAAAGAGAGGGGAAAAAGGAGTCAGGAATAATAAAGGACACACAAACATCTTGTGCTAAGTAGAGGGGTTTGGAGCACTTAAGCATTTAAGCCCCTTGTTGGATTGTTTATTCTTGCCCAAAACAGGAATTGCTGATTGGTGACCAAAACAGCATTTTGATGGTTACCAAGGGGCTGGAGAGAGGGAGGTGGGGTAGGAATGAGGCATTTTCTGTGCATGGCTTTGAGGGAGATTCAGTATGGCAGGAAAAGAGAGGCCTTGTTAGCACAGCGTCGGGGTGGTCCTTGTGATGGACAAACCAGACAGGAATCCTTGGCATGGCTCAGCACCACCCTGGCTTTGCTGAGCAGTAAGGCAGGAATCCTCCAAAGAGCCTGGAGAGAGCACTGGGATCTCCCTTCTGGAGTTAAAGTGAGCACAGACCAGCTCACAGACTGTGAGAGATTTGGGGAGTAAGAGGTCATTTAAATTCAGGGGTTCTGCTACAATCAGGTTCTACTCAACCAGGGTTCACCTCACCCTCATCTTTCAAAAAGCATGGTGAATGTAACAGCAGTGGCACTGAAGCACAGGGGTTGGATTAGTGGTGCATGGCCTGAACCAGGCTTCTGATATATCCAGCAGTTCCAGTTTCCAAGATGTCCAGAAACCCCCAGATCCAAACCCAAAGGACAGGCTGGAAGATTCCTAAAAACAGTACTAGAAGAGGTTACCCTGTTAGCATGATGTGGCTTCCAGAGGTATTTTGTCCCCAGTGAATCCAGCAGTTTGGATAATTTTGGTTTCTAATCCATGTCTCTTCCATAGTTTGCTACTGAACTTCAATTCTATTTAACTCCAGCACGCCAAAATTTGCCAGGCCAACAAGGAACACCAGTGCATGATTGCAGAACCAAACTTATATTTGGATGGACATTCCTGTCCACCTTGGATTTACTCCTTGTTGAACATTTCTTCCAGGAAAATTGCACTGGATGTAGCGGATCGAGGTAAAAACCAGACTTTTCCAGTCTGGCTCTGGAACTGCCCAGGGAAGTGGTGGAGTTACCATCCCTGGAGGGATTTAAAAGAGGTGTAGGAGGGGATGTGGTTTGGTGGCAGCCTGGCAGTGTTGGGTTAATGGTTGGACTTGATGGCATTAAAGATCTTTTCCAACCTAAACAATTCTATGATTCCATGACTCTCTGATTAAAGGATTCTATGAACAGCTCACTAGCACACACCATTAATTCCTGCCTAGAATATCACCCATTTCTGTGAGATGGAAAGGTTTGCTGGAGCTTTCACAGTCTCAAAATGCATTTCCATACCATGCCTTTTCGACAGCGATGATTTAAGAACTTCTATTCTCTGCCATGAGTCACTTTGCAAAGAAAACTCCAGCAAAATCTGAAAATCTTAATTTCAATTCGAGATTTGGAGCCTGGCTGTCCTTATCTCCCCCTGCAGTCCATGGAAGAGATACCTCACTCCAGCGAGGGATGCAGGGACCTGGTCTTGTTTAGGTAGAAATGTTTAGGTAGGTGGGAAGCATTCAGTCCACATGAGGATGTCCATTCATCTCTGTTTTTAGCACAGGTACCAACTTGAAATGACCTGAATCAAGGCCAGCTCGTTGGATTGTGTTTGCACTGACTTCTTTGTGCAATACAGATGAAGCACCCAGGACAGGGCAGGAGAAGCAGAAAGGTGCTCAAACAACTCGTTCTAAAAGCTGCTCCACAGTCCTTAACGCTGCCTTGACAAATCCCTCTCTCTGACTGTTAATCATATTAAGGCAGCCCAGAAGTTGTTATCCCACCATTAACCCTGGACTGCATGTTCTTTGCTTCGCTTGCAGAGTCTCTAAAGAGCGAGAAGATGCTGCATCTATTCAAACACCTCCAACAAGCACTGTGAGTAAGCAGCCTTTGGTCCTTGCTGAGGAGTTTTAGAGAGCAAGTCCTTAAAAACGTAATTTATGGAGAGGGGTTTTGTGTTAGAACAGTCATCGCTGCTGAGCTCAGTCAAATGGGAAAGGAGGAAGGGCAAGTAGAAAAAAGAATTCCAAAAAATAAAGAAATAAAGGACAAATACCAGCCAACATAAGGGACCAGTGAGCGGTCAAAGTTTGCATGTAAATGTTTGTGCCAGAAGCAAAATCTTAGAATGTTCCAGGAAGCACAAGTGTGAGGTTTCTTCCTGGACAGAGAAGGTGTCTCTGCTTTTGGCAGGAGGCTGGAACTGGGTGATCTTTAATGTCCCTTCCAACCCAAACCATTCTGTGATTCTCTCTGCCAACATCTGCCAGGCTTCCCAGGAAATCCTGGAAGAGTTATAAAAGCAAGACACAGGAGTACAAAACATTTACAACAAGTAGGCCAAACTGTGGGATTTCAAGCTGCTAGAAGCTGACAATTTGCAGACATAACAGGTAAATTAGTTACACCAGGAACATTTATCATAATCAGCCGTGGAGTGTGAGCAGTCCTCCAGGAGGAGCAGCAAATACCCAAAGAAGGATGCTGTCGAAGATTTTTAAGTATTTCCAGAAAAATAGCTGCTAAGAAAAAAACCCCAAAAACAGACAGAGCCAGACAAAGACAGAAGAACACAGAGAAACACTGAGACTGGAGCTGAATATCAGCACCAGCTCTCTTACTAAAAAAGAGACTCCTAAAGCAAGGAGGCTACTAAAGTGTCAAATGTGGCTGTGAACAACAGCCCACAACAATCTTTTTAGCAAAAGTCTGTCTGGATCTATCTGTTCCTTACAGATAATTATTATGTAAAAATTTCTAACTCATCTCTATATGATTAATAAAACCCCACAAAACAAAAATCATAGAAAAAATCTTCTTTCTCTATTTTGTCTTCCTTTTAATCAGACACAAATAAGAAAGGTGCTGCCCTAAATACCAAAGATTTGACTGGAGCTGTTGAACCTTTAACTTGTGAAAGGGGCTTCAACTTCTGCATGGTGACACCAAAATACAAATTTAATTTCCACCACGTGCCCATCACATCTCTCTGCCAAGGAGAACACACTCACACACCTGGAGTCTCCAGCCCTCTGGCTCTTATTTCTCTGGCTGAAATCTCAGCTCCCTGAGAGGATTGATTCAATGTACACATCTTTTTTTTGCTGATGTTGTTTTATCCCTTGTCTCTAATGGGAATGTATTATCTTTAACTCTTCTCAGAGCACTCAAGATGAGGGGAAAGCTGTTGAAAATAAATTAGACTAAAATAAACTCCGATTGGAAATGCTAAGTACTGCATGTTCCTGCTTTAGGAAAATGAAATACTTCATTCACATTCCTGAAACAGGACTTGGGACCATTTCAAGTGTTGTGACTTTTTTTAAATCCTCCAAAAATAGTGAGCGAGTGTTATAAATTCTTACTTTTCTCATATGATAAGGAATGAATTCATTATTAACAGAGCTTTCCTCTCTATGCATTTAATCAGAGCTGGGCTTCATTAACAAAATGAACACATATTACAAGCAATTTTTGTCAAGTGCCTTTTTGACTGGCCACTGGGGACCACCTGAACACATCTATGCTGTAATTAATAATGTCAAGATTGAAATGTTGGTGCACCTACCATACCTTTAAAGGCAATTTTGACTTTCTGCTAAAAGCTGTGTTTAGTGTAATTTGGAAGAGAATCATAGATAGAAAGGATGGTTTGGATTGGAAGAGACCTTAAAGACCATCCAGTTCTAACTCCCTGCCATGGGCAGGGACACTTCCACCAGACCAGGCTGCTCCAAGCCCCATCCAGCCTGGCCTTGAACACTTCCAGGGATGGGGCATCCACAGCTTCAGGAATTTTCCAGGGATTTCTGTAATTTACAAACAGGTAGAGGGACAGACTGAACTGGGGAATCCAGAGGTGATGTGGACTTTGCCTTTCTTTGTATCTCATTTGTGGTCCCAAATTTATTTTGCAGAGAGCTCCTGTTCCCTTCACCTTTTTTCCAAGGACAATATCCATGTAGATTAAGCTCAGACAAAACAGCAAAGCACAAAAAAATTACATACTGCAAGGACCCTTCCCTTGAGAAATAACCTTCCAGAATGAGCCTCAGGATTTTCAAAGGATAAAACAGGGTATATGAGGGTGGAGGGTGAAATACCCTGGGGGTACAGATGTTCCAGAGAAGTCCCTCTCCCATAACTCCATTTGTCCAACAGATTTTCTTCTCTTTCCCCCCCCCTTTACCCCATCCCATCTGGTCCCCTTAAACCTTTGAGTAATTCCTCTCTCCCCTCCTTGTCTGCTTCACCTTAAAACCCACGGGCTGTCCTTCCAGGTCACATTCCCCTCCTGAACTGTTCTTCTCCAAAGTTCCTCAGCTGGTCCTTGCAATCTCCATCCCTCTTTATACGCCATTCCCTGTGTCCTTGTCCTGACTAAAAGACCTGGGGATGACCGACAGCTGCTGCAACCTGAGACCTTGAAGTGAAAAGCTTTGAAAATAGAGCAGGGACATCTCATCTCTTTTGAGGTTGCCCCACAGGGGAGTCAGGTAGGGAGTAGGGACATAAAAGAGCAGAAAGAAGCCTCTGTCACAAAGATTCTTTGCCCCTTACACCTTTTCCCTCTTATCCCTAAGGCTCCTCTACTCCTTTCTTACCAGACATAATGGGAAAGGGTAATGGGGTCGCTGTAGGGGGACCGTGTCTAGCTCCACAGCCTGATAACTTTTGCAGTGAGATGAAGAATAATGCACACAGATCCCTGCTGAGATTTTGCTGTGTCACTCAGTGCACTTGGCAGAAACACAACGCAGGTCTGAGAACCCTGGGATGATTAAATTGCAATAAATACTACTATGAAAAATATGTTTGATGGTTTGAATCTGTTATGTTCTAGAATTGTTAAAAAGAGATGAAAATGTTAATTAAAGGTTATGATAAAGTCACCACTTATACTCCTTAGGGTATTGTGTTTAGATGCCCTCCCCAAATTTAAAAGGGTGGTGAAGATGATTGTCCCAAGCTTAGACAAAGAAAACACTGTAGGCAACACTGCAAATTATTTCTTTTGTATCTCATCAAGCAGCTTCTGTTGTGGTGCTTACAAGTTGCTCCTACCTAATTTTGTTAAGTGACAAGCTCTGACCTTTGAGTTTCTGATAAGCCCCATTTGTTTCACTGATGCCCAGCCAAACCTACCTAATTTTTCACTTCGGGCCAGCTGACAGGACCTGGGTTAGGCTGTGGCTGGGGAGCACTCCAGGTTCTCAGACCTGTCAAGTCCTATATTGAATGAGAGACTCCTTGTGCTGACTCTCACTTTGTGTTACCCAGCAGCCTGGCTGGTGTAAAACTCTCTTCCAGCTCTGTCCTGCTCTGTGCTGCAGCCATCCTGAGCCCCCAAGTGATGATGCAGAGCAGGGGACAACTCTGGGTGCAGCAGCTGGCAGGGCATGGTGCTCAGCAGAGCCATTCTAAATGTTCTCCCCTTCCCTGCTGCTGCTGAGATCCAGCCTCCCTCTCTGCATGCGTGGCTGTGCCCTTCTGCCTTGCCTGCAGGAGGAGAGTGGGATGGACAACAGGGATGATCAGACACTGGGATCATCTCTGAACACACTTTTTCCTCTGTGCTAGAACTATGAAAAGCCCCAGGGAGCACTTCTGAGTGAGAATCCAACAGCTTGGCCAAAGAGCCTCCCTTTCAGCCCCTCCATGCAGCGGTGTTTGCTATCCCCACATCTCCCACAACCCCAAACAGCAGAGACAAGCCTGATAATTCAGGGCTGTCCCTTCAGCCCTCTGCCCATTGTTGTGCTTCTTTCCATGTTGTTTCTTTCCCTGGAAAACTCTTCAGCCCTTCCCAAGTTTCACTCATCATCAGTCAGAATAACAACCTTAGGTTTTGGTGAGGCCCTGGCATAGGTTCCCAGAGATGTTGTGGATTCCTCATCCCTGGAAGTGTTCAAGGCCAGTCTGGATAGTGCTCTGAGTAAGCTGGAAGATATCCCTGCCCATGGCAGGGGGTTGGAACAAGATGATCTTTAAGGTCCTTTCCAAGCCAAACCATTCTATATTTGATGATCTTGTGATTTTGCTCACAGTGCTCAAGCAGAGCTGTCTCTATCATGATTATTTCCAATGGTGTTATTCCAGCCATGAAAATCTAGAGAGAAATTCTGACTCCCAGGAAAGGGAGCTCCACTCTGGACATAGGACATGAACCCTCCCTTCCTACAGGCTTTCTTTTTTCCCTGGGGAATACAATGCCTTGGGTCACTGGATGAGCCTCACTTCGCATCAAGGCAAATCCTGAAGCCCTCAATTAAATTTTGAACAGTCTTTATCCAGTAGACTGGACTGTCTGCTTAAAAGACACATGAAAAAGAATCTTCTCAACTGTCAACTTTTCACCTCATTAGGAGCAGTGCAAACCAGAAGGAAAAAGAGACAAAAAAAGGACAGCAAATCTCTATTTCCAAAATAGCACTCAGTGCTTTAATGGATTCATACACACAGCTCCAAAATCAAATGGTTGATTAAATTAAATCAGATTAAATAAACAAAAGAAACAAAGGGAAAGCACAGATAAGAATTTGGCTCTGTGACTGGTATTATTAGGCGGGGAAAAACAGTTAATTTAAATTTTAAGAAGGATGCTGCTTGTCAGAGTGGTTTCATTTGAACAGACCTATTCTGTCCATGACACGTTGCCAGATCTCCTTTGTGAAGCCAATAGGGAAAATCAGCAGTATTTTACCAGCCCTGTGCTATGGAGAGATTGGGATGTACCAACATGAAGATTTCCTATCAGAAAGAGCACTCTGGGGAGGATTTATTTCTGCTTTAAAGCATTTTGTACATGGGCAGCCCACTGAAGCCTGCTGAAGCCACCTGTATCTTGATGTCCAAAGGTGTCCATGTTCCAGGGCTGGGGATATATTCCAGCACCAATTACCCAGCAGAGCTTTCACTGGTGCCAGTGCATGCCAGGGGATAGTCAGCATCATCTGAGTCATACAGATTCATTCAGCCTTACAATTCCTGTTTTTCTCAGCATTCCTGGTTTCTTAATGTACCTTTACCATTTTCACATGATGAGCCTGGAGTGCTTTTCCTCTTTTCTGGATGGAAATGGGTCCAGCTGAAGTTTTTCATTGTATGTCCTGGATGAAGATTTCTGGTTTGCAATTCTGCCTTTTCTCCCTCAAACACTCAGCCATGGGGGAATGTCACCAGTGGCCCATGCTATTCTTTCTCCAACTCATCGATATTAATTAAAGAGGAATCTACCAGCATTGATTAGGTAAATGCTCCCATTAGCTGCACGAATGAACACCAAAGGAAAATCAGCAGGGACTGCCCTGTGGAGAGGATGCCACAGTCAACACAGCTCAGTTCTGAGAAAGGAACAGTGAGTGTGGCTTATCAGCCACCCAAATATTCATAAGCAGCAGAATTAAAAGAAGACAGATTTTCTACAGAATTGTGTGCACAGTATTTTGTAAACAATCCTGCCACAACATCCCCAGCTTTCCTCTCGTGTACAGAACCATCGCCTCCTACTGAGATACACAAAGGACCTGCCCAAGTCCCAGGTCTGACAACACATCAGCTTTACAGATCCCCTTGTCTCCAGGCCTCCACAACCCTCAAACTCCCCAAATCCCTCCAGTTCTTTCTGAGAACCCCTGAACTCCCATCCACACTGTCCCCAGTCCCTCTCAGGTACCCTCATGACCAGTTTAACAGGAAGCAGAAGAGGCAGCAATGCCCTCAGCACAGACACACAGTGACTGATGTGCCACCAGGGCAAGAGAAAGGGGTAACTCTGGTTTTCATGCAGAAACCCTGCCTTCCAAAGGCCAACAGATTAACTTCTCTGTTCATTTCTAGGAAAAAATTCTTGGGAATTTGAGTAATTCCTTCAGTCTCATTGAAACTGGCAAGCAGACAGAAACAGTTCTAGGAGGGGGAAGCTAGACTGGCAGTCAGCTAAGACAGGTGGACAGTTGCAGTGTGATCATGTTAAAAATGAAAATCAAGGTAAAAACCCATTTCTGAAATGTATTCAGAGGTTCAGCTACCTGTCACTCCATCTTGAAATGCAGTTAAATGGTTTTGAATCAGTTAAACTTCCTGTGGGATGGGATGGTGTGATCCCTGCAACTACAGGCAGTGAAATGTGCAGCCCACTCCAGCTGAAGGAGCCTCTCAGCACATCTCAGGGGAAAGGAGGGATTAAAACAAAAGCACAATTTCAAAGCTTGAAATCTTCCAGGTGGCCACTGGTTCTAATCCCCCAGTGTTAGCATTTTTCATGGTGTGATACGAAAGAGGCCACCTCAAGATGTCACGTGCTCTCTGCCCTGGAATCACTCCTGGCTGAGCTATCTGAGGTCCCAGATCCAGATAAACATCTGATCAACATTCCAGAAAACCTCAGGGTGAAAGCTGTCATCCTGAGTAGAGGTGTCAGGAACACAGGTGGGTCTACGATGAACCTCAGGAAATACAACAAGGCCAAATGCAAAGTCCTGTACCTAGGTCAGGGCAATCCTCAGTATCAACACAGACTAAAAATTAATTGCTGGAGAGCAACCCCAAAAGGACTTGGGGACACTGGTGATGAAAAACAGGACATGAGCTGGCAGTGTGAGCTTGCATTCCAGAAAGAAAATTGTAACCTGGGCTGCATCAAAAGCAACGTGGGCAGCAGGCTGAGGGAGGGGACTCTGCCCTTCTACCCTGCCAGGAGTGTTGCATTCCAAAATAAGAGGGATGTGGAGCTGTTGGAGCAAGTCCAGATGAAGACACAAAGATGGTCAGAGGGATGGACCATCTCTCATACGGAGACGGGCTGAGAGAGCTGGGATTGTTCAGCCTGGAGAAGAGAAGGTTCCAGGGAAAATTTAGACCCCCCTCAAGAGCCTGAGGGGCTCCAAGAGACCTGGAGAGGGACTTTGGACATGGGTATGTAGGGATATGACAAAGTGGAATGGCTTTCTACTGAAGGAGAGTAGGTTTAGATTATCAATTATTAGGAATAAATTCTTGACTATGAGGGTGGTGAGGCCCTGGCACAGGTTGCTGTCATAGGTTAGCAAGCATAGTCCCGGAAGGGACGTCCTTGCTAAGGGGTGCTTACAGTTTCCTCTAAGAACTGATAGAACCTATCAGCTGGCCAGTTTGAATATGGACAATTCTCTAAACCACTTAAAGTTGTGATCACCTCTGTGATCCACATTTAAGAATAGGCAAACTCCCCCTCCAAGCTCTCTCTCGTTTCCAGTGCTGGCACAGGTGGCTGCAGGGCCCGAGCAGGGCCCAGTTAGGAACAGCCTGGGATAGTGGGAGATGTCATGGAAGTTGGACAAGATGATATTTGAAGGTCCCTTCCAACCCAGAGCGCTCAAAGTTTCAATGTGAGTGAGTCACCTCGTGTTCCCCATGCAGGACTTGGAGAGTGGGGACAAATTGTCCCTACGGTTGCCTGTAACAGCCCAGGTCACTGATGAACTTCCACAGAAGCCCTGTTGACTGTGTGTGGAGCCTTGACCTCTCACTCATAGACAGACCCACATCCCAAATATGTTATATGTGATTTTATCACCTCAGCATGGACATGCTTAGACCCTTCAAAACTGATGATAATCCAGAAGAGAGCAGGTCTTCTGTAGGCCCTTTGTTACCTCTGTCAGGCCTGTTCAGATCCCTTGGACACCCTGGGAACTCCCAGAGTGCGAAATTTCCATGTATCTGCAAGCAAACCCCAGCTCTGGATGTAGGTGAGATGCACCACATCTCACAGTGAGATGTGGCACCCGAAGTTCTGGTGGGTTACAGATGTTTCAGGCCAGGATAAAACCTTCCTGCACTTTGCACAGGGGATATAAGTTGGGAATGCAGACCTGGCCACATTGTCTTTAGTTGTGATAATAATAATAATCACAAGGACTCAGATGTTTAAGTTCAGCCCTTGAGAGACTGTGACCACAGAAGTCTAACAGCAAGAAACAGCCCCATCTGCTTTCCCATCTGAAATTAGCTGGAAATAGTCTTGTTATCCACTCGGCCCAAGCATGTCATCCCAAACCGCTTCTCAGCATATGCTTTTCAAAATATATTAGTTTGGTTCTGCAGGGTTTTGGCGAAACATTTTCCATCACGATTTGCGAAGTCATCAAAATCTCAGCCTTCCTGAGGAATGTGCTGATTTCATTTTGACGTTGCTTAAAACCAGCTTTTACATAATATAGTTCAGCATTTAGTTGGTAGAGTTATTCCATTTGAAATACATATTTAGGATACATTGTTTATTCTGATTTATTTTATGTTAGAAGCTTATTTATTATGTTCTCTTTTATTTGGCATTTATCTTCACGTTTAATTTTATATTCACTTTCTTATTATAATTCCATATTCTACGGCTTTATCTAGTAAAAATGAAATACTAGAAGTCAAACAAAAATAAATGTTGGAATAGTTTCAGTGATATATTCTCATTGACCAAAAAATGTGATGCTTTTTTAAATGCACAAGAGGCAAAAATCAAAATATAGCATTATATTACAGATTGCAATGAAAAAAAAAAGTCAGAACTACCGAATTTCTCATAAAGCTGAGACTCAATAACTCTCCTGGCTCACTATACATGCTGATATATTTATTCAATCATGCAAATATAAAACTCTCTTTTCCTAATACTGACATTGCTTGTGTCATTAAAAATTGATTTACAAATATTTTTGCTTTTGTGAATAAACACTCCACTTGCTGTGATTTTTTTTTTTTTTTTTTGGAATGACATCATTATTATTCCTGCATATTTGACGTTGCTTGTTTACACGCACTGGGTTTGGATCCTCTTCAATCTGACTCTAGATACATCCTGCTTCTCATTAGAAGAGCTAAAGAGCACACAGATCCTGCCTAAGCATATGTGGCATGTGCTATTCCTTATCCTCAGGCTGGAAACATTGATTTTCACAGTGAGGGAGAAGCAGCAGAACAGTGCAGATCTTGCTAATTATCCCTACACTGCAAATTCAGAAGGAGAAATAGAAGTCTGAGAAGGACCAAGCCCCAAGAGTTGTGCAAGATTTTCCTCTGCCTGTAAATCTTCATCAACTTTTTAGCTGACAAATGCATTTGGTGAGAGCCAGGACTCACACATCACCAGTGTTTTAACCAAAATATGTGAGGTAAACCCATCTCTGGTTTATCTTTCCTCACCCTGCTCACAGAAAACGTCTGAACCACAATAAGCTGCCTTCCCCTCTCCCGGTGAACAGAGCATTAGGTAGAGATCTGCTTTTGTTTGTGATTGCTTTTTAATGTCTTTTCACTACAGCAGACAGGCCTGACGTCATCAAGGCTGTTATCTTTTGAGAGGATTACTAAACACATAATTGGTATCAGTTTCCCTTCCATTGCAGATTTAGGAAGTTTGGTGGTATTTATACAAGTGGGTTTTTTTAAAATATTCTATGACACAAAAGAACAAAAGTGTCTGATTTCACTGAGTTCCTCAGTGCAGAGGGGTTGTTTTGGGTTGCTTTGGGCTGATTTTTGCTTTCGTTTTCTGGATGCTGAACATCGTTACATGAAACACTAAACTTTATGAAGATATTGAGAGGCCAATAAAGTTGAATGCTGAGAAGAATCAATGAAGAAAGATGTCCAGGAAAGCCACTTCCAGCTGACAAGGGCTCTCCTGGTCTTACTCTTTTTTTTTGTATGCACTTGTAAATCCTCTGTTTTCCTTCCTTCTGATCTCCCTTGAAATTCCTTGTTTCCCAAAATTGCTGAGTAGAGTAGCATCCAGTCAGTACTCCAGTGAGGATCTCAGACAGCACAGACAACCACCACAGACATTTTTTAGGACCTCACGCTGGAATTGTACAGCTTTTTCCATCCAACATGGACCAGTACTAGCATCCACAGCTTGTCCTGATTTATCTCAGCTCCTGCACCCACACCCTGGGGAAAAGGGACTTTATCTGGTTCAGAGGATGAGCATGGATTGGATGAGAGGGCAGAAGGAGGCTCTGATACATCCAAAGTAAATCTAAGGACATATCCAGACATGACTTTTCCATTTCTCCAGCAAAACCCAGCTTTCTCATAGGATTTAACTTAAAACACAAAGCTGCCTCTGAAGCAGGAAAATCCAATTGCAAAAACATCCATATTTTGCTTGATCTTTTCTTCAAGATATTTAGAAGAGTGCCTCTTCTACATTAGACAGAGAGGAAATGGGAAAAGATGGCAAAAATCATAAAAACGAGCACCAACCCCTCCAGACAGGAGTGAAAATGTAGAGAACCAGATGTGCCCACTGCAGAAACACCTTTGCACAGCTCCAAGGCTCATCAAAGGCTGTCTGAGAGAAGCAGCAGGAGATTCCAGCAGCAGCAAGGACAACTTAATGCAAAGCTTTATTTGTGTCTCTGCTTCCAATCTCACTTTGCAGCCGGGGGAGTGAAGTCCCAAATGTGTTTGACACGTTTCCATTTCTATTTCTCAAAGCCAAGCTTTTCCCACCAGCTGCTCTTTGCTCCGCCTGATCCACTGGCAATATTTCCCCAGGGCAAACAGGAGCCACCTGCCCAAGATAACCCAGGAGGAGTCCTCACAAAAGGCACTCAACTATGCTTTAATTTATGGGACTGATCCCTTTGGTCCCAAGCTGGTCCAGGCTTGTGCCTGGACTGTAAAAGACTGGAACTATTAACACTGATTTACATCCTGCCTCACCTCACAGAGCTGCATTGTTTGTATTAACCTCAGGATGGTGGAAATGTCTTGTGCTCTGAATCACACTCAACTGCTCTTCACAGGAATACTGAGCCTGCTTTTGAATTTACCACAGTGGTAGTTTCCCATTTACTTGGATTTGGTAGGTGGAGATCTTGGATGTCTTTTCCAGCCTTAATGATTCTATGATTCTTTAAGTGTTTCCATTTCACTGAGTATATAAGAACTCTTTTGCTGGTTCTTACTCCTCCTTTGCCTTGGTTTCCCTCACCTTTCAGAGTATTTGGATCATGGACACAGCCAATCAATCTCTCAGCCATACTGAGCTCTCAGGTTATTTTGCAGTCCTGGTCTTTGAGGTGCAATTTGGATGCAATCTTTTCCAAAGGAAATTGATTTGGTAGGAAGGCAAAATCAAAGAATCATTTGGGTTAGAAAAGACTTCTAAAATCATCAAGTCCAACCATTATCCCAGCACTGCCAAGTCCACCACTAAGTCATGTCCCCAGGTGCCACATCTACAGTCCTTAAACGCCTCCAGGGATGGTGACTCAGCCACTTCCCTCGACCACAGTGACCATACAGAGGTCCTAACCCAGCACTAAGCTGGGACAGTCCACAATACCTTTGGAAAAAGTAAGAATTCCCTGAAGTGGTGTCCAGACTGAGTTTTTCATCATATGAGTTGAGGACTTTTCCACTGCTCACCAGCTTCTAAGAAAGACCCCCAAATCATCCATTCAGTGCGAGAGACTTTCATTCCCTGAGGGGTGAAGCTACAGGTAGATCATCTATTTAACCAGGGAGAGGCTGCCCGTTAGAAAAAGGTGATAAATCATCCTGTGATTTAACATCTGAATTTAATTTCAGACACATGCAGCTAAAAAAGGGGGAGGAGGGGAGATGGAGCATTAAGAAATTGCTATTTTGTCTCCAAAGCAATTGAGCAGCGTGTAATGAGCACCAGCAGGGACGGACGGATATTCAAGGATACAGCGCGGTTTCCTGAAACACGAACAGATGGAAAGCGACTCCTGTGTGTTGCTGATGACTCCACCCAGATGCCTTTGTCCTGCTTCAGCACTTCCAAATTCACCCTTTCCAGGGAAGGACCGATACTGCGGCCCCAGCCATGCCATCACCTGGGAGAAGTTCTTGGAGGGAGGTATTGCCTGAAGTACAACATGTCTTGGTTTGGGAGGCAACAGATGGTTTGTCTCCTGAGAAGAAAGTAATAGAATCATAAAATGGGTTGGAAGAGACCTTAAAGATCATGGAGTCCCAGCTTCCTGCCATGGGCAGGGCACCTTCTGCTTGGAGCTAGGTTGCCCCATCCAGCCTGGCTTGAACACTTCCAGAGATGGGTCAGCCACAACTTCTCTGGGCAATCTGCTCCAGGGCCTCAGCACCCTCCAGGAGGACAGCAAGGTCTGGACGTGTAAATCATCTGGGATCGTAGGACTCCTTGTGCCCTATCAAATTACTGAGTTCCTCAATTTACTCCCAGTTCCTAATATCTCCAAATCTGTGCTAGCACGAGCACAGACTGAGT
Organism: Corvus brachyrhynchos; assembly: GCF_000691975.1. NCBI lineage: Eukaryota > Metazoa > Chordata > Aves > Passeriformes > Corvidae > Corvus > Corvus brachyrhynchos. Next base: position 1,358,635 of record NW_008246063.1, read on the forward strand.
CAGGGGTGGGACTCACAGTGATTTTTCAGGAAGAGGATCTGCAGGTAGCTGGGCATGGGCTCATGTATGAACTGAAGAGGTTCCCCCTGTCCTTGTCCTCACAGAAGGGTTTGACCTTGAGAACAAGGACGCTGTAAAACTCAAACATCTTTACCTGTCTGGCTTTTTATTTGTTTTTGGTTTTGGTTTTTTTCCCTGTGAGATGTAACATGAAACTGCTCATGTTATTTTTTTTGTTTCTCACTGAATGCTCTCTTGCTCCCTGCCAAGAGAGACTATGGACTGGAGAAGGCCAAGGGTGGAACAAATTGAAATCTCCAGGTGTCTAACAGTCATTTCAGCTTCTCCACATGGTCCTTTGCATTGCTGGGGTTTCTGCAGTTGGGTTGTTGTTTCAGTTGACATCTCCAGTCATTTCTACTTCTTGAAGAAGTGGAAATGATGAGCCCTGTATCTGATGGGTGCTGATCAGCAGTGCCATGAGAGCAGGACCCGTCTGGGCAGCCTTTGGTGGGAAAGGCAAGACAACCATGAGCAAAATATTCCTCGAGAGTAGTTTCTTTTTAACACATTGCAATTTCCTGGCCCCACTGCTTCTGCATGAATTACTTCCATATGAGTAAATGAGAAAATTCTGGTTCACGAATTACCACCAACTAGTGGATGGCTCCTGTGCTCAGCAGCTACCCACTCACATGATGTCTGAAGCTGTGTGTATGTTATTCCCTGAAGTACCAGGAATGTTCTTATACATCTAAATTCAGCTCAAAATTTGCCGTGGTTTGTGTAGTGATTAATGGAAGGTCTGAGCTTATTTCGTGCTGCAGGCACCGTAATCAGTTTACTTGGGGATTCACATCGGGGATTAACAATTTTGCAAAGATTGTTACATCAGATACAGTTCCCAGAGGTAAAAATGCCATTTTTGACATGATTATCTGAGGGAAAGTTGCAATTATAAATAGACATACATGGGGCTGGCAGAAACCAAGAAACTGAGTTGCAAGGGGATGCTCAAAGCTTGTTTTTACCCTGCCTGATGGTTTCTGCCACTCTTAGGAGCACTGTGGTTCTTGCCCATTGTCCTGCATCTGTTGAATGCCTGGGACCAGGTATTTTGCCACTGTAAATTTAAATCTCTGCCCAGTTTGCTTTGGGAAAGGCCAGTTGATGTCTTCACACCAAAATATTGCACGTTGCATTGCAAATTGCCCAACACTTTAAGCAGAGAAGAACTCCAACTTATTTCATTGCTGTTACACCCACTTTCATGTGGTGTGAAGTGCAGCAGATTTCAGGATATTTCAGTTTAAAGGACTGAATTTTAATGAGAGTATCTGTTAACCTCTCCAGTCCCAGCTATTTCAAACACTCTGTAATTCAATGCAAACTCACTCTGACAACTATTTGGTCTCTTCAAAGAAATCCCTGCCTGTTGAGAGGTCTAAGAAGGCTGTAAAATGTCCTTCATTATTCTTTAAGCACCATGTAAAGATGTCCTTGTTGCTTGCTGGATAACACTGTGCCCATGGGGATGGGCCCAGGTTTTAGATCAGCCGGGATCATGGATCAAAGCCCCCTTTCAGCACATGTCCAAAGTGATCTCTCATCCTCCCAGAAAGCTCCATGGAAAGTTTTTGGATGGAGGAGTTTATATCAAGCTACTTTTGGGAGCCCTCTCTGTGACAGGAAAAAAAAGTCCTCTGTCATTCATTTATGAAAAACATGTCACATCATGGATCTGAGTGTTAGATGAGCTTCCCTGCTCTCCTGCAAACAAAAATAATGGCATCCTACACACAGATAAAAGGAAATGTAGGAGTAAAGAAAGCTGCCCAGCCCCTGATTGAGACACAACAATTTCAGAGCCTTTCTTCTTGCTTTTTCACTTCCAGGTCGCTTCCTGGACCTTTACACACATTTTCTTCCATCAGATTTTTCTTCAATCACTGAAAAGAAAAGAAAAAAAACTCGATGCCAAGGGTGATGCTGTTGAGCAGAGCCCGCTCTGCCAGCTTGCTATTTCTGGCTGGATCCTTTTAAACTTGTGGACAGCTCTGTAAGCCTTATTTACACTTATTTACCAAACCCCATCTGACAGAAAACACAGCAGCTTTTCTCCGCTCCTCTCTGTTGCTCTGCAGAAGGACTCACACAGGCAGAACCACAGTGCCCACTGAATGGCAGAAAATGTGATGGGAATGGGTGTGAATCCTTGCTGCTAGAGGAACAGAGGAGGAAAAGGAGCAATACGCGTTCAGACGTTTTCAGAGAGACCTCTCTAAGTGGCCCCTGCAGACTCAAATGAGGACAGAGATGTTTCACACTGGGTGAATAAAACACCCTCTTCTGATTCAGGGTTTTTTTCTAGAATGGAGGGTGGCCCAGTTAGATGTGGGACAGAGCAGCTGTTTAGCAACACAGAGCAACACCCAAAATCAGTGCCAGGCTGGGCAGAAATTCTGTGGAGAAATGAAATGCCTGGGAAAAGTGAAGCAGGTAGGATGTGATTTCTTGGCAGTGTTCAGTCACAGGAGCTCACAGGAAGAGCACTAATCCAATAAAAAGCACCACCTGCTTTGCTGAGCTCAAGAGCACCCTCAGCATTGTGTTGGACTCCAAAGTGAAAATAACCTGAAGCTGCTGCACCCCCAGAGAGGTCCTAGATCAGACCCGTCCAATTTTGGGGTTTTTCTCTGCAGAATTCATCACACATGATGATTGACTTCTGCAATATGGAAGTCCGTGGGAAATAAATTCTTCCAACCCATAGCAGGGATCTTACAGCTTTTTCAGCCTTGAAAATAAAATTAAATGAACATGGCCCAAACAAATCACTAGAGAAGGGACAAGATGTGCCATCACTAAGCTTAGAACAGCCATGAATGAACCTGCAGAAGGATCATTAACATTTAAAATTTGGGCTTTGCAACAAGATGATCTTTATGGTCCCTTCCAACCCAAACCATTCTAAGATTTTATGATTCTATGATTCATGAGTTCATCAGCACTTTCCTTGCTAAAAATTCTTAGGTCTTTTCCTTTACAGAACAACAACGTCTTTGTATCTCTCCCACAAGGGCTTTAGGCTTCCTTGTTGCTTTAGGTGGGTGTAAACCCAGAGTAACTCAGGTGGGTGTAAACCCAGAGTAACTCTGATTAGGGCAAGGAAAAGTCACAGGGAAATTCTGTGATTGAGTCCTCTTCTCTTCCTCTTCTCTTCTCTTCTCTTCTCTTCTCTTCTCTTCTCTTCTCTTCTCTTCTCTTCTCTTCTCTTCTCTTCTCTTCTCTTCTCTTCTCTTCTCTTCTCTTCTCTTCTTCTCTCCTCTCCTCTCCTCACCTCCACAGGCTGATCATTGGAATTTCAGCCAGAGCTGGTACTTACCTGCATTTATAACATGATTGCTTTTGGCATAAGGGGCTTTGGGAGTTTCAGAGCAGCTTTTGAAATCAGAAAGATGCTATTACTTTTATAGCACAGTGATTTTCAAAGGGAAACAGTGGCTGGCAGATTTGGAAGCAGCTCCACAGCACCTCACACAAGCATGGGGGAGTTGATGATACACTGATACATTAACCAGTGCAGGGAAGGCTGGAGGACACTCAAAAATAATAATTGTGGTCCCTGGCATGATTTACTCCCTCTCTAGAAACCCTAAAAACTCTAGCAACTACCTCAACCCCTTGAAGGTCATTCCTTGCATGTGGTGCTTTCTCTAGGAGACCGTGTGGGAGAAGGACTTGAAGGATCAGGAGCTTCCTCTGCTCTCTTGGTCTGCACCCACTTGGCCAAGCTGAAGGATTTCAAACACACATCACAAGTCATCTTCCTGGTGAGATCCCTGAGGAGAGCAGACAATGGATTTAATTTGAAAATGGCACTGGATAACTTTTTAATAACCAATAACTAGGGAAAAGAGCACTGGCCAGAGAAATTGTGAAATCACAGAAACCCCTGGAATAAATATATAAAAGCCCTGCTTTACTGGTAGCATTTCTGTAGTGAAACCAACTGCAGTGAGACACGAAACAATCTTGCCAGTAATGGATAACATTTATCACATTCACGGATTCATGGAGCCATTCTGCACACCTGAGGCTGCTAACAACGTGGGGGACGGGGGGAGCTGCACTAAAGGCCAACATATGGCAGTAAATCTGGAGCAGCTGAACACTGGGATACATTCATTGTAATAATTCCAAAGTTTTAGGGCTGTGACTTCCCAGTTTTCCAAAAAATGTAGGGAATTCAAAACATCTTTTCATCGATGAGTTACATGGGAAAAAAAAAAGTGAAATTCAGTTTTAACAGCAGATTTCCTGCAGCTAATTCCAAATATTAGGCATCTTCTGTAAGGTAGGATTCTACAACAGTCAGAAGAAAGAGCCACCTCTGGACATCACTTCCCACTTCACCTTCCATTGGGAGCCTTGTTCACCCATCACACACGGAAACAAATTTATGTGACCATCATGAAGCTGGAAAAGGACAGAGGGTTTAAGTTACTAGATCACAGAAGAGAAAATTAATGCCTTAATTTCCATTTCACTGATTATTTGTACTGGCCCTCTGTTTGCCTTATTCCTGCAACTCTCAGAGGCATGCGAGGAAATAATTAAGGCATAATCTCTTTTTGCTTGGTAAAATATGGAGCAATAAATGGCTGTTAAGATTGATTAGGGGCTGAAGCAAAGCAAAAGCCTGGGGTAGATTTCACTTTGCTGTTTCTCAGGATGATGCAAAGGAATTGAAATCAAGCCTTCTGCAGATAAATCACAGGCCCAAATTGGGAAAAAATAATCCCTGTGCACAGCTCCTTTCCTTGGGGTGACTGAATTGTTCTGTAGAGTTGCTGCTTTTTGTTGTCCAGGAAAACTGGAGCAAAATCAGTTTCTTTGAATGGATGACCACACTTCAAAGGAAAATATAACTGAAAAGCCATTGTGAAAGCCACATTGAAATATAGGATTTTTTAACCAGCCAAGAGACTGGAAAACAACTTCTGTTTTCCCAAAGCAGCACCAAAGAGTTGTGGGGCCAGAATGGAGGACAGAAATCCATCAAGAGGGTTAAATTCTGAAGTGAAAGTGGGGCCATGAATAATCCATGTAGGATGCAGAGGACACAAGGAAGCTTGCACTGGGCAGAAGTGGCTGCCAAACAGTGTTGGAGAAACCACTGAAAGGGAAATCCCTTCCCCAGAAAGATGTTTCCTCTTGCAGATTAATAAGTAATGGTGCCCTAGAACCAAACTGGCTTTTCCTCTTTTCCTTTTTTTTTTTTTTTGGTTTTTTTTGGTTTCCAGTTTCCAGTTTCCAGTTTCTTTTTCTGTTTTAAGAGTTTACAAAGTTATTTCATTTTAGAAAGTGGTCTATGTTGGCTCATGAGCCACCTGGCCACGTGGCTGAATACCTGCTTACCTGCCTTCTCCTCCCACTCTTGGCTGGCTCCTGCTGCCCAGCTGCCTGCCTGAAGGCACAAGTGTAAATGACAAAGATTGTGGAGGTTGGCAAGCAAGGACCATCACTTCAATATTTGCTGATAGACAAACAATGCCTTTTTTTGCAAAAATAAGTGTGAGAAATAGTCACATGAAAATTTCAATGTTAAAAGTAAAAAAAAATTATTTTCCTTAGAAAATCATCCTGGGTAAGTTTCTCCCCCATTGCACGGATCACAGGGAATGATTTGTCCTGTGGGCAGAGGCAATTGCAGGATTGGCTGAGATTGAATTTAGATTTAGATTTAAAAATTAGGTTTAGAGATGGGGGATGCAGGAGTCAAATCTAAACATGGGCATGAGTGTGGCTGAGCATTCACAGTCCCCTCTTGGTGTCCACTGATGGCTCCACCCCTGGGCACACCTGTGTCAAGTATTCTGATATGATGATCCCCATTCTGTGATTTTGATGCTGTGTGATCCACAAGTTCATAGTCAGAAATTTGGGAATGTAGTGACCAGTGAGGCGTAAAGTGAAAATAAACCCTGATCCCAAGTTGTGCTGGTAGAGCAATATTAGTGTGTGGCAGTTCTAAAAAGTGTTCATGCAATGAACAGTGACAGGCTGCCCCTTGATCCCACAACAACCATAAAATGTGCTCAGCTGAAATATTTGATACTTTACGTGTGGAAGGGATGATGCCCAAACCCAGGGAAAGCAGGTGCTGTGGAAGGTGAACACTTCAAAAGCCACTTACAGCTTCACACTTCCCTCCTCATATTCTTATCATGTTCTCCTTCTTATCTGTAGGTCAAATATTAATATGAAACAGTAAAGACAGAGGTAACTTCCTATTGATTTAGAAAATAAACTAGGGGGCACAAAGTGGAGAGAACAAAAAGACAACCCTGCTGTGGTGCCTTTGAAAATTAACTCAGCACCTGTGTTTGGACCTTTTCCTGCAGATTGGGGCAAAGGAGGAAGCTGAAAGGAGACGAAAGATATATAAAAGTAACTTTAAAATATGTTTGTCCCAGATCCGAAAGGATGAAGACACCAAAAAGAGGGAGATTCATCTTGAAGCCTTCCTGGAGATTGATGGAAGCAATCTATTTTAACACAAGGAAAGCACTTGGATTTGATCAGTGGCGACTTAGAGATCTCCAAACTGAATCAAACTCCTGCTGTTTTCATGATTTTTACTTCCTTCTCCTCCTTCTCCTTGGATTTCTGATTCCCAGGAGAAGCTCACCAGGACCAAAAAAAGGAGAGCCCAACCTGCTGCTGCTGTACCCTTGGTGAAGGGTATGGAGAGCTCGTTACAACTTGTAGCTTTCTATACTCTCCTGCCAAACATATCTATGGCTCTACCTCACTGAACAGCATCATTTAAAAACCCTTTGGGTCAGTGGTTTTTTAGTCCATAAGGAGTGTAATTTAGCATTGACTCCTGTTAACTCCAGGGGAGCTACTTAGGTTGTGCCAGCTGAGATCTGGGCCTCAATAGTCCATTAGCCCCCTAGCCCAGGTAGGAAAATATTCCTACATCGGATTCACGGTCGCCTCACTCCTTGTCTGCCCTTCTTTTATCTAACATCACCTTCACCATGCTGGATTGACACTGTTGTGCCAGACAAAAAAATCCAGCTCTTTACTTGAAAAATAGGATTTTCTTTTCTTTCCCTTGAAGGCCCAACACTGTCCTGGCATTCTGAACTGGGGATGAAACAAAACCAGTTCAGGAGGAGGGCATACAAAGAAAAGACAGTCAACCTGCAGAGGATCAAAGGGATCATTTCTCACAGAAGCATCCACAGAAATGAGAAATAATGAGCTGAGACATCCTCAACAGCTTTCCATAACGCAAAGTGTTGGGCAGCTGGTCAGGTGGAGAAAAATAAATAACCAACCAACCCCTTTTGTACTTTTTTTTCCCCCTTTCCTTTTATTTTTAGCTAGAAGATGTGTTTAGTCTGGGGTGAAAAAATCTGTCATGTTGGTGACATTCTCCCCTACCACAGCACCTCTCTGAAAAGGACAGCTACTCCAAATGGGTCACTTCTGCCATCAACCACGGGGTGAGCACAGCGGTGGCTGATTAACAGCGTGGGATAAAAGCCATGTAGGACAAAGATGAGGTGAAACCTTGCTCAGAAATGAAGCTGTGGGAGGAATGAGGTGGGTTTGGTTGTAATTTTCCAGGAGCCTGCAGCCACAGCCACAGCAATGAACCCTTGAGTTCACAGCTCTGGGCTGTTTCTGTTCTGCTGCAACACTGGGCACATCTATGCCCTAAGATAGTCCAGGCTTAGGCTCACAGCTGTGTTCAGTCAGCCTGTGAGGGTGGCAGGGGTTAGGATAGAAAAGTGTCACCCAAACTGAGAGTCTTCAGAGAGAAGGATGTCCCTGCAAAGGCCAAGAAACTGGGGATCGTTTTAGCCATGTCATGATAGCTGAGGGAGGAGTATCCACACCCACCAGTTTTAGGTTTTCACCTAGATCATAGAACCACAGAATGGTTGTAAGGGACCTTCAAGATCATCTTATTTCAATCCTTCCACTAGACCAGGTTGCTCCACGCCCTGTCCATCCTGGGTTGGAACTCTTCCAGGGATGGGGCATCCACAACTCCTCTGGGGAACCCGTTTCAGTTTCTCACCAGCATCTATTGACCTGAATCAAGAGATTTTCACAGTCTCCTTTTACACTGGACAGTGAGAAACCATAGATGGGATTCGTCTTACCTATCTTCAGGTGTCTGTGTCTGCACAGGATTTCTGGCCTCTTACGATAGAGGAGGTCAAGTCGCCGGAGTCAGTAGAGGTAATGTCACAGGTCTGCTCATGGTCAGACAGATTCCTAAATTTTGTCAGACAAATCATGCCCTGAACTTGGCTCTGTGAAGACAATCTGGGGTGACTTGCTCGGGAAGAGACACCTGTATTGAAGGCATCCATCCAGGACAGGTAGTTTTCACCTATAGAGGAGTGTTTGGAGAAGGTGTCTGCTTTGGATGTTGCTGGAATTCACTCCAATGACTCCAAAGAAGACCTTGGGTGATCAGTTGGCTTCCTGTTTTGAACACAGAACTGTCATGCAGACATCAGCCAAATATGCAGAGCTCATCCTCTGACATCTGGTCTAGAACAGGCCACCAAAGACCAGTCAATAATGATTTTATTGGGAAAAATTACCAGTTTCTTCCTTGCACATGGGAATGACTGTGTTACCTAAATTGTGAGGTATCTGCCACAGCACCTTAAAAGCTTCCAGACTCACAAATCTGCAAGGGAAAAGTTTTCTTCCTGAAATTAAGCTTTTTCTGTTTTGTTTTTTTTTTTTTTTAAACAAGACATGCAATTTATTCCAGTATGACCCAACTACTCACCACACAAATGAGTAAGAGAGGAGTAAATATAATCATTCAAATGCAGCTTTAAGTAGATCAGTAAAAGAAAACCACAGGGGAGATCCATTACAAAACTAAACTCTGAAATTTGAAATCACACATGAATCTTGAAGTATCCTGGGACTAGATCTCCCTGGATTGAGAGGATGATTTCAGCTTGCAGCCTTTATTTAGCAGAACTGAGCACTGATGTCCAGCCAGCGAGATGGGAATTCATGTTTATGAGCCGCCTGGCAAATACTTACGCACCTCCCACAAAAACCTTCTAATTAAATGTTAATTAAATGCAACACATTAGGCTTAGCAGACTCTCTGCTGCTGAGTTATATACATACACTGCAGACACTCTAATGAAATACTTGACTTTGATTTACGAACATGAATGCAGCTAGAACTGGGGCTCGCTCTGGTATCTAATTTTGCACAAAACAAAGGAGGCTGCCTTGCCTCTGCTAATGGCTCCAGCTTTTTAATGAATACTTCCAGCCATGATGTAATTACACAGTAACTTAGAGGCAGGGAAGTGACACAAGCAGAGAAAAGTCTTGCATGGAGGGGACCTCCTCTCCTGGCAGTGGGCAAGGATTTTTCTGGGTCTCCAGCAGCAAAAGCCCTTCAGCCACCGCAGTGATCTCATTTCAGTCCTCATTGCTCTCACTGCCATCACAAAGCCTTACTTGATCTGAAGGGATGGAAACAGCAGGTGAGGCTCAGATTGTGTCATGCCTGTTACAGTCAAGATGATGAAGGGCCACGGGTGAAAATCATCAAGAGGAAATTGGAGGTGTCACTTCAGGAGTGAACTCATTTATGCAGATGGCTCCTGATAGAGCTTCTCAGTGCAATATTCACTTGTTTCACATACAAAATAATCAACACATTATTAACCTTTATTCAGCTTCAAAGTAAGCAAATATCACAGAATCACAGAATATTCTGAGGTGGAAGGGACCCACAAGGATCATTGAGTCCAACTCTTAAGTGAATGGCCCATATGGAGGTTGAACCTACAACCTTGGCATTATTAGCACCGTGTTCTAACCAACCTCATTCTGGCCTGAGTATGGAGTTACCTCAAGCTTGCCTCCTTTTTATTTTTATTTTCCACCTGACCCCTTAAATTTCCAGTGCAGACACTGACTGGCAAATTTAGAAAAAAAAAATTCTGAAGTACTTCTTATTCCCAACGAGCAAGGTGCAGCCTGGAGTATGGGTCCACTGAAACTCTCTAGGATTTATAATACTGCTCATTTTCTCTTGGGCTTTTCGGTAGAATTCTCCTTTAGTGTCCAGAAATGGAGGCAGATCCTGTCACGCTGTATATTACAACTCCTCAGTGATAATCAGCAGCTGGCACAGGGTATCCACATGTGGTATCCACATGTGGTATCCACAAAATACACTGGTAGAGGAACAATATTTATACAGTTTCCACACAAAAAGCCCTCCAAAGCTCTGAGACTATCGGAAAGTATCAACCAGCCAGGAAAACTTTCAGTTATCCTACTCAAGGACTCTTCCTGGCTCTTGGGTGATGGCCCACCCAGCAAAAATGCAGATTAAATTGTCCCGTGAAATTTTGAGGCTTTGTAATCACCTCAGGCAGAGTTTGTGCTGCTGCACTGATGTCAGTAACTGGGTTGGTGCTTTTAGTATCGGCTGAGGTATGTCCTGCCTCCACTGTGACTGAGTTCTTTTTAAGCCTTGAACTCATTCTCCTTAAAAATGTGTTGATTATTTCTCAATCTGGAGAAAAAGCATTGCTCTCCAAGCAAACCCAGCAATACAGAAAGAGAAACTTGAAAATAACAACCCTTGCTGAAGTGGTAGGAGGCTGAAGTCACTCGTGTGGTGTAGTACGTTGAGATTCCCAGAATGGAAGACACGGCTGAAATGCACATTACTATCTCAGGGACAAAAAAAGGAGAGATCAGATGAAATAATGATAAGAAAAGGCAAAATAAATGAGTTACTCATCTCCCTGAGGGCAGGCTGTGCTGGTTTTATGAATGTGAGAGCCTATTCTTGGCCTTACACAGGCATCTGTGAAAAATGTGCCACTGTTGCACCCGTCTGTGTGTACCCTGTGAGAAGGAGTGACCGCGGCGAAATTCAGCGCACCTGACACGTCCTGCAGGAAGGTGTGAGGGACTGACCACATCTTTCTGGAGGGCTCCGTGTGCACCGCAGCTGACTAAAGGACCAGCAAGGTCAGAGACTACCTTGGATGTAGTCCTAGAAAACCATCCAGGCGCACTAAATAAAACAGAAGCCAGTAGGCATCTGGGGAGAAGTGATCTTAATGCATTCGGATCAGAGATGTCGCTGGCAGAAGGCTCAAGCAGCAAAGCTCGGGGCATAAAGACCATGGGAAGCTTTACCTTAAACAGAGGTCCTTACCTGTGAGGAAGTAAAAACAGATGATGGAACATCCATTATTCCATATTGCTAAGTGGGAGGGAGGGAGCTTTCCTTGAGAAGTCCCAGACATGGCAACAGAAGTGGCTGTAGTAGGAGGAGCGCTGAAAAAAAGGGACATTCAGGGATTTTACTCGTTAGCACAGAGCTGCAGAAGATGAGAATGTTCCATACCCATGGAGACAAATTATTTTTAAGGTATCAGAAAACCTACTGTAGACATCTCCTCCAGGATAAGAAGGTTCACACCAGGAAGTGCCTCTACTCTGAGTTCAGAGGGCAGAGAAATGTTACCCCTCAGTCCCTATAAATCACTCACTTTTTTTTTTTTGCAAGACCGGGGGAATTTTAATGACTTGAATTCTTCAAGGGACACCATATGTTGGTTTTGGCTCCAAAAAAAGTACAGAATGTCATTTTTGAGGCTCAAAAAGCACCTTAATTATCTATAGTCAGCCAGGAGTTGAGCATACCATTGAACTCAACTGATGAGCTACAAAGACCAAATTATGCTAATATTACCAAATTATGCTGCTTATTTAGGAAACTGGGTTCTTGTTCCAGCCTAGCCTTTGTGGGTTAAACTATTCCCCAGCCACAGGAGCTGAAAACATTGAATGAAGTTGACATAGTCCCAATCTAAAACCTATAAATCCCGAAGATATGCCTGTTTCAAAATATTCCTTGATTTTTGAGATTTATGGCCTAAATATTACGAAATTCCATTAAGTTAAGGTATGGATTTTTTTCCCCTGAATATCATTAGTTCTTTCCTTCTCTGCGTGGAAAAACATATAATTTTTTGCCTTTGAAAACATTATAATACATTGCTGGATCTCTGTCCTGGTTTCAGCCAGGGTAGGGTTAATTTCTTCTCAGTAGGTGTTCCAGTGATGTGTTTTGGATCTGGACTGAGAATGATGTTGATAACACACTGACAGGGTGGTTTTTTTGCTAAGCTGTATTTAAAAAGTCAAGGACTTTCTCCTTGTCTTATGCTCTGTCAGAGGAGGTTTGTAAAAGAGACTGGGAGGGAGCATAGCTGGGACAGGTGACCCAAACTGCCCAAAGGGATATTCCACACCACAGAACATCCTGCCCAGTAGCTAACTGGGAGGAGTTACTGGGAAGGGGCCGATCTTGGTTTGGGAAGTGGGTTCTGGCACTGGTCAGCGGGTGCGGAACAATTCTGTTGTGTGCCACTCATGTTTCCCTGTTGGGGTCCCTCCCCCCTGCCATGTGGTCCTGGGAGAGGGGCCCACGGGGGAGACACAGGGTTTCCCTCATCCCTGGTCAGCCTCGTTCCCCATTGGTTGTTTTGTGTTCCCCTGCGTGGGCAAGGACCCTCGGTGATGCCTTTTCCTGGTCTTAAAATCAAGAGTCGGACACGGTTAGAAGGGGAAAAGGGATTTTACCTTGGTATTTATTTTAAGGATCCTTAGGTGCACATGTCCAGGTCATATGCATCAAAATGCACCCTGCCAAGTATGCCCCCAAAGATCGGGTATAACATTTTAGGTTTTATTAATTAGCATATCTATCAAAGATTCCTCAATGAGAGGCTCAAGTGAGCCCCCCTCCCCAAGGAACCTTCCCCTGGATGGTTCTATCTTGGTTTACAGAATGTGTTCTGGAGAGCACCTTGGGGTCTGGGGCACACTGATCCCTAGCCACAAAGCTTCTAAAATGTTTAGTCTCTTAGCTTGACAAGCAAGTCCCAGAATGTAGGCAAAAAGCACTAAGAATACAGAAGTTGTAAAAAGGTATAACAGGGGTGTAAAAGAAAAGGCAAAAAATCTTCATGGCATCATTGGGTCCTGTGATTGCAGTAGTTCCTCAGCAGATCCCAGCCATGTGGCTGGAGAAATAAGCATCACTGAAAATATCTACCAAGAATGGGTCCATGTATATTTCTTTCCATGGGCCTCACTGTCTGATACACGTGTTGCAGTATCCCCACTGTAACATTTCCCTTTTTATTATAATTTAGCTTTATGACTGTATTTTACTTTCTTTCCAGTTTTTAAACTGTTCTTGTCTCAACCTACAAGCTTTACTTTGATTCTTCTCCCCATTCCACCAGGGTGGGACAGAGAAAGGGGCGGCTGAGCAAGTGGCTGCTTAGCAAGTGGCTGCTTTATTTCCAGCTGGGCTTAAACCATGACAATCACAAAGTTCTTAAAAAATGCATACAACTTATAGCGTATTTCCCTTGAACAGACTTCAAGAGAGCGAAGCAGTCAGTGGCTTGTAAAACTGGCTGGTCCTCCTACAGCCCAGACCGATCTACTTTCAGGGTGGGAAGAACTGAGAGAAGCAATTAAGGGTGATGAAATTTAAGTTAATTCTGCTGAAACCTAAATGTTGAGCATCACAATGAAAGTAAATGCTGCTTTTCTGTCTGTTGAGAGGGACAGTGAGAAATTGAGCAGAAAACCATAAAACATGTAAGAAAATGGACAAGTGAGCTGTCCACTATGAATGAAGTATGTGAACAAATCAATGGCCACCAGGACTTCAGGCTGGCCACCATGAAGTTAATTTTGTAGCAGCAGCAAGGACCCAAACACAAAGCTGGTGAGTGTTGGATTAGGCTGTCAGTGGATGAGAGAACAGGACCATGCTTTACCTTAGAGCCTCATGGTCTGTGATCCACGGGGAAGAGTTATGGTTCCAGGGGATTGGAAGTGGATGATGTTTCAGGTCCCTTCCAATGCAAAACATTCTATGATTCCTACTGATTTTGTAGCAGCAGCAAGGACCCAAACACAAAGCTGGTGAGTGTTGGATTAGGCTGTCAGTGGATGAGAGAACAGGACCATGCTTTACCTTAGAGCCTCATGGTCTGTGATCCACGGGGAAGAGTTATGGTTCCAGGGGATTGGAAGTGGATGATGTTTCAGGTCCCTTCCAATGCAAAACATTCTATGATTCCTCTCCCTGAAGAAAAACGTGGATTTCATAAATGAGCAAGATCAAAACGTTGTATGAAGAGAAAGTCACTGGGCCCATAGATGTGGGAAATACTAAAACCTGATTTATTGGGAAACTTCATCTCACACTGTCTGTACAGGATTGTGCTAAAATTGTAGCGTGAATTCAACCTTATTTGATGTCAGACAGAGATTGTCTTAATGCTCAGCAGAAGGGAACAGCAGGGAAATCACAATCCAATAGTCAGGACCATTCTCCCAGTGGAACCAGCAACTCTGCCTCTCTTTACCTGGGAGTCCATCCATTTTCACCCAGGCTTGTGAGAATTTAATGTTTTCCATCTGTCAGATTTCACTTGTGTTGGCCAACAGGACCAAAATTCACGAGAAGGGAACAACGCAGAGGCTTAGGGTGTGCAGTGTCAGCTGATTAAGTCTAGAACTCATCAGTGGTGAGTTATGACACCTGGAGCTCCAGAGGCTGCCAGGCCAAGGAAGAAGCACTGAGACAGAGCTCGTATCTGGTAAAAGAAAAAAAAAAAACCAGAAAAAATATGTGTGTAAGTAGTCTGAAGTGCAGGAGAAGAACTGAAAAGGAGGTAAGTTTGAAGGAGACACAAAACTGGGAGGAATGGCTGCTACTCCATGGGACAAGAAAGTCATGGGAATTTTTGTGGGTGTTGAAATTGCCTTTTCCATTTTAAGGGAGTAACCAGTGGTCTGCTCTAACAATAACACACTGAATCTTTCATGTTGTCCACAACCAATTATGCCCAGAACTGGGATCACTTTAATAACAGAGGTGTCAGTTGCCTGCAGACAGCCTGTGATTAGGCTTGGCTTCATCACACCTACTTATGAAATGGGCACCCACCAAACCTGCTGGTCTTGGCTCCTCCCTCACTCAACAGAACAAGATCAGCACCTAGAGAGGTGATTCATCTTCCTCTCTCCCCATATCTGATCCCCCTCCCGGATTATGGTGGGATGAATCACCCTATGGAGGCATCATTCAAGCCCTAGTAGATATTGAGGAACCCTACTTGATTGTCTTAACAAATGGTACAATTCTTAGTTGGCTTAAAGCAAAAATCCAGCCTAGAGCATGACTTGGTTGCTGCTGTGGCTTCTCTCCCTCTGGGGGATGAGTTTTCTGGGTTTATGAGATGGAGATTTCTCCATCACAGCAGTATTCCAGGTGGCAGGAACAGCCTCCAATCCAAACAGAGCCCCATCCCTGCAGGAGCAGCACAACTTTATCCAACTCCAGCTGAAAGCTTGCTGTCATGAATGATCAAATCTCTTGATATTGACAGGAAATCATTTAGAGCTGCAGGAAAGAAAAAGCCATCAACTTTTTCACTGTGAAACCCAATCCTTGTTTTTCCAGTGGTTGCTCTGGTGTGTGTTACATGGTAATCAAATTTTGGGGAATGAGGAAAGACACAGATGACTTTGGAGACTCATCTTCACTGCAATTTGCTTATACTCTGCATGAATACATTCCATTCAAATGACCTTGAGGAAAATATTAATAATATGATAATGGATCATTTGCATACCCTGTTGATTATGTTGACAATTCAAACAACAGAATTTGTCCCGAGCTCTTTGTCAGCAAACAGAGAAACAGAACAGGTCACTCTGAGAGTAACTCCTACATCGAACCCCCCAGCTGATGTCTGAAAATATTGGTGACAAGCTTGACTTTTTGGTAAGATTTTTTGAGTACCAGACCACAGCAAGAGGCAATGGGACTTGGGCATTTAAAAATATTTCACACTGTTTAGAGCTTCATTTCACTTTATTTTCACTTTTCCTCTCCTGATCATTTCTTGCATGCTTTAGCGTTCCCTAAACATCAGAAAAAATATTACCTGTCTGTAAGACATGACAAATTCACTTCAGTTGTGCTTTCCTTAAAATCTGTTTAAATTTGAACTTAATTTTATCATCAATGAGTTATATGTAAAAATAAAAAGCACAGAACCAGCCTTGCTCACACAATTTTAGGTATTTTAACTGTGCTGTACGTCTCCCTGAAGCAGAGCTCTGATAATTTCTTCCAGGTGATTTAGAAACTTGAAATTTCATCCAAAGTTGGAAAAAATCCACACTGTGGACTTACCATTTTCATCTCCCTTCATGGTATAACTTTCCCCGTGGTGACCACATTTATTATGGGCATAGAAAGGACAGTCTCAAACATGAGATATGTACTTTGTGTGCTAAAAGGGCTCATTCCTCAAAGCTGAGAAAAATTTTGAGAGAAATTGACATAAGTGTAGACAGGAAATTGTGAATGAAAATTGAGAGTCTTTCAGGAATAATTTATTAGATGGCCCAAAGCCAAGCATCCGCAATCAAGAGAGGATAACTTTGACTAAAAAGCCATTAGAATTTCCTGATAAAGTGAAAGCCTCAAGTAGAAGTATCTATATATAGGCCTGTTATCTTTGTGTCTGTGGGCATTTATTATGGCTATTTTCTTCCTTACTTCTTCTGTGTATACTGGAGTTTTTTTCATGCAGATGAAAAAAAATGCATTTATATATTCTTTTCATAGAATCAGAGAATGGTTTGAGTTGGAAAAAGACCTCTAAGATCATTGAGTCCAACTGTTAACCTAACACTGTCATCTTCATCACTGAATCATGTCCCCAAATGCCACATCCACATGGTTTTTGAAAACTTCCAGGGATGATGATTTCACCACTTCCCTGGGCAGCCCATTCCAGTGCTTGACAACCCTTTCAGTGAAGAAATTTTTCCAAATATCCAACCTGAACCTCCCCTGGTGCCACTTGAGGCCATTTCCTCTTGTCCTATCACTTGTTACCTGGGGCTTTGTTATCAGTTTGCTCAAAGCCTCAGCAAACCTGGCTCTGAACCCTTCCTGTGATGGGGCATCCCCAGCTTATCTGAGCAGCCCAGTCCAGCTTCTCACCACATTGCATTATCCAAACTTTTATCCACCAGTATCCCTACATCCTTCTCCTCAGGGCTGATCTCAATCCACTCATCCCCCAGTCTGTATTGATAACCAGCATGGCTTTCACAGAGGTGCAGTACCTTGCACTTGACCTTTTTATGCACTTTTTTTCGTTATTTACTTTTCTTGGCATTTATTTTTTTTACTTAGAAATCCCAGATGAGAGAGCAAACAGAAAAAGACAAAGTTTTGAGAAAGAATAAGAAAGGTGGGAAAACCTCAGACTGGCAGGAATATGAGATAAGAGTGAAGCCAAGAATGTGAAAGGCCAAAAATTTAACTGTCTCCAAGTAATGCCATTATGGAGTATCCTGAGCTGGAAATGGATCCATCATGGATCCTCAAAGTCCAACTCCTGGCCCTGCACAGGACACCCCCAATAATGTCACCATGTGCCAACATTATCCAAATCTTCTTGAACTCTGTCAGGCTGGTGCTGTGACCACTGCCCTGGGCAGCCTGTTCCAGTGCCTGACCACTCTCTGGGTGAGAAACTTTTTCCTGATATCCAACCTAAACCTGCCCTAGCACAATTTCAGGCCATTCCCTTGAGTCCTGTCACTGGTCACCAGAGAAGAGCTCAGTGTCTCCCCTCATGAGGATGTTGAAGACCACAATGAGGTCTCCCCTTGGTCTCATCTTCTTCAGGCTGAACAACCCAAGTGAGCCCAGCTGCTCCTCAAGCCTTGAATAAACATTTCTGTTCTATTTTAGGACATCTTAAAACTTGCTGAGATTTTCAGCCTTGGCACGGTTAAGTTTCCACACGCCTTGGGATCCCAGAGACATTTCAGGAAGCAGTTAGACAGAAGTCAGTAGGAGTTATGGCCACAGCAATAGGTCATAGGGATGGGGAAGTCCCATGGGAAAACCTGGGCCCATTCCAGCAGCATCATCCAGCTGAATGCCAAGAACAAGGAACATGGGCTGTGCTTAAGAACAGAATATGATTTTCCAGCTCACAGGAGTTGCAAACAGGGATTTGGGAGCTGGATGGCAACCAGCCATGACCTCCCAACACAACATTGTGGGAAGAGCAGCCTTTGGCTGGGTGACCAGGGGAGAAGTGAGTGGGAGTGAAAAGCAATTCTCTATTTACAGAGAGAGTTGGTCAAGCTGGTATTGCTGAATTTGCGTCACGTTGTGGCTGATCTTTTTCAAAAGGTCACTGGAGGTTCTAGAAAATACTGCACTAGAAGTTAAGATGAAGAGAAAGTTTCCTTATTAAATGAGACATAAAGGGGTCATGCTGTTTATTGAAAAAATAATAAAAAAGGAAAGCAGTGCCTAGGTTGTGGCACAGACCTACCTGCATCAGAGGAAATTGTGGCTGTTCAAGCTTTTCAATCTAGCAGAGAATGGCAAAACAAATACCACAAGCAGAAAACCAAAGACAGAAAAATCCAAATTAGAGGAAAGACACACATCATTAACGGTGATTAATCACTGAAACAAACTGTCCGGGGAGGAGACAGAATCTCATCTCCTGATGTCTCCAGAGCAAATGTGTTTGCTTTCTCAGGCAGGATGCTTTCAGTAAACAGATGTTATTGATCCTGATACAGGAAGAGCCAATAGAATTTAAGAAAGTGTTTAAAAATATGACCTTATGACCCTTATTCTCTTATCTCTTCTTCTAAAGCTTTTATGAGTCTATGAATTGTACCTGACTAGCTATATTCAGTCGTTACAGAGATAATGAGAATGTCCTAGTTACATCAGAACCAAGATCATAGGCATAAAACACTGCCAAACAAGCACAAAAGTCTGCCCAACAAAATTTTACTATCAATTGACAAGGGAAGGAGGGAAAATATCCTTTTTCTCTGACCCATTGATCTTTATTCTCATTTTATCTCAGGGAGTTTCTCCTGGCCAGGACATCTTTGGTCTGAGACACTCTGTGTTTCCACACCTGTCATTTTGCTTGCAAACCTTTTAAAAAATTGATATTGTCTCAAAATGTCTGATCTCCTCAGCTTGCTGTTTGTTGCAGAGGCTGAATGAAATGCCTGAGTTCCATTTCAGTCTGAGTGTTCAATACTGCTTAAAAACATCACTTAGGAGATGTCCCAGATGGTCATCAAAGGTAGTGGAAATTCAGATGACTAAAGGAAAAGAGTTATATATTGGTATTTGATAGCAGCACAAATATTAAGGGCTGTCATATAATGTCTGTGCAGGAGTTGGTTTATGTTAACCTGATCTCAGAGAGAATTAGACAGTCCAAAATTACGGCATCACTGTTATTACTATGACATTATTAATGCCAAAATTAGCATTTTAAGCAACTTTCTTCCCTTAACTAGCTAATCTTCACCCAGAACATTGTCCTGTAACAATATATAATGCAAAGTCTATCAGGCTGGGAACAGAATGATTCTGAGGGTTGGAACATTAATTAGGAGCAACAGGATTCTGATTTATTCTATTCCCATTCATCAACATGGCTTGGGTCCTCTTTTTCTGATCTGGATTCTGTTGTTTACCTGCTTTTCTTTGGCTTGCTAGTAAAGCATCCAGGATTCCCAAGCAGTCTCCCACCTAAATACTGCCAGACTTTGAATGGGTTCATTTCCAAGAAGAGATGAAAGCAGCACAGTTGTTCCAAAATGGGCATAGGCCAAAACATTCAATGCTCACAGCCAACTGCTCATGAACTGTCTACACACCAAGAGTTATTGGCAGGCAGCGTATGGCAAATGTGCTGCTCTTCAGAAAACTGTGATCTCTTTGTGAGCCACTTTTAAGTAGATAAACGGACCAAATGGTTTGTTATGAATTATACACGCCATTTCTGTATGTCACCAGATGTGTTTCAGTGTAAAATCACCAGTCTGCAATGATTAGTTATCAAGTTGGAGATGAGGAGAGCTTGGACAGGCATTTTCAGCTTGCTGGCTCTTAAACCCTTGCCAAGCTAAATCAAATTATGCCCGGATATCAAATTGTGCCTAATAAACTCCAGCGCTGATAATGAGCACCTGTATTTTTCACTAATATGTCCCAGTGTTGCAACAAAGATTCATTGGGAAGAGGAATGGTTGTGTGTCAGCATAAAAGTGACCACTGCAATAGCTCCAGTAATTGCTGGCCACCACAATGTCATTGATGGCAAGTCAGATGAGGAAGAGTGGAAAAAGTATAGATGTGGATTCGTATCATCCTTTGCCATGGCTTGCAGGGTGTCCTTGCTCTTGTGCGTAACTTCAGATTTTCATCACAGTAAATGTTGGCAATTTTTTTTTCTAGATTTGTGTCCTGTCATTCACTTCAGATCAAGTTTTACCCCTTCACTCTTGAATTCAGGGAAGTATCCTACGGTTTAGGAATATGGATGGACAGTCACACATAGGCTGCGAGCTTTTGTCAGCTTCTTCATGTAGTTTTCCCTCTACAACAAAAAAGTTCATGGAATTGTTTAGGTTGGAAAAGTCATCTAAGATCATTGACTCCAACCTTTCTGCCAGCAATTCCAAAGCCACCACTAAACCAAGTCCTCAAGTGCCACACACATCTTTTAAATCCCTCCAAGGATGGGGACTGCACCACTTCCCTGGGCAGCCTGTTCCAATGCTTGACAACACTTTCCATGAGAAAAATTTTCTTAATGTCCAAACTATACCCCCTGCTACAACTTGAGGCCTTTTCCTCTTGTCCTGTCCCTTGTTCCCTGGGAGAAGAGATCAACCCCCACCAGCTACACCCTTCTGTCAGGGAGTTGTAGAGAGTGAGGTGTCCTTGACCCTCCTTTTCTCCAGGCTGAGCCCTCCCAGCTCCTTCAGCTGCTCCTCATCAGCCTTGTGCTCCAGACCCTTCCCCAGTTCTGTTCCCTTCTCTGGACATGCTCCAGAACCTCAATGGCTTTCTTGTTGTGATGGGTCCAAAACTGACCCCAGGACGTGAGGTGTGGCCTCACCAGTGCCCAGCACAGAGGGACAATCCCTGCCCTGGTCTTGCTGGCCACACTATTGCTGATCCAAGCCAGGTGCCCTTGACCTTCTTGCCCACCTGGGCACAAGCTGGCTCATGTTCAACCAAACTGACACCTCCAGATCCTTCACCACCAGGAAGCTTTCCAGCCACAGGAGTCTTTAGATGAGGTTTACCTCAGAGGGGAATAAGGTCAAGCAAAAACTACCTGGGAAGTTCATTGGGAAGGGCAGTGGGGAACTCAGTCCCTGCAAACCCAACTGTAGAGAACACAAGAACATATAAAAACCCCCAGCATTCCCTCTCTCTCATGCCACACTTTCTGCTCGAATAGCAGGCTGATTGATGCTGGGGTGCTCACCCAGGCTGGAAGGTGAACTCTGTCTTCATGCTTACACAGCCTGATTTTAATTTAACGTTTCTCTTTCTCCCTTGTGGGTTCCTCTCCCTGCCCTGCTCTGTGAGTTCACTGGGTTTTATGAGTTATATGCTAATCATTCTGCCAGGGCTGGGCTCATCCATCATCTGGGCTCCAGCGGATGGATGAAGCTGGGTGGCTGCTCTCCCTGCTTCATACCCCACAGCCTCCAGCAATCTGGAGGAACAGGCTGGTGGGTAGGGTTGGACCTGCTGGGAAAAGGGAAGGAGGGCCTACTTGGCAGAGTAGAAAGGGCAATGGGATGCCCATTCCTTTCCATCATCTTGGAAGTGGATCTCCTCTCTCCAAGTAACTTTTCCTCAAGACAAAATGATCCTCCCAGAGTTTAATGTGAGGATGGGGGTACTGGAGAGCTCCAGAAAACAGCATCAGTGTCAGTGAACTGTCAGGAACTTGCCTTGCTCATCACAGGGTTTGGGTAACTGCCAAGGACCCTACAGTAATTCAGGTGAGTTTCTTCCCTGCTAAATGAGTTTACAGTGATGAATAGTGTTTTCTGGGTAATTTAATAATATTAATGGGATCTCATTAGGTTGGCATTCATTAACATTCTTGAAGGCGTATCCCCTGCTGGCAGTCTTTGGAAAGACTGGGATGGAAAAGGAAAACCAATATCCTAATTCATTCACATCCCTAAATACTTCCAATGAGGCAAAGTTTTTAAAGCACTTTATTGGTTCAGTTTATTTAATTTACGTCACTCTTTGTGTACTGTGGTTTTATTTCCTACACAGGCAGTAAAACCAATATTGTTTAGCTGAAAGTGCCCTCAAGAAAGAAGATATTAGAATTAGAAATAGATATCAAATGGCCAGAAGTATTATTATGACTATTATGATCCAAAAATCAGATGATGGAAATGCAATAATTTACTCAAAATAAATCTGTCTTCAGAGCTCAAGTAACCTCTCTGTATGAGATGGCAGAGCTGATAGCACTGGTAGCTGTCATCTCTGCCACTGCTCCAGCTATTGAATAGAGACTGGCAGAGAAAAGGTACTCACAGTGTTTGTTTTGATCTCTCAGAACAAGATTGTCTCTTTGATTTGCATTAAATTACACATCTCACTCTGTGGAACTCTCTTCTCTTTTTTTGCTCCACAGGACACATGAAGGTACAGTCACCACCAACAACAACCAGAATAACAGGATCAGGAAAAATAATCATTCCAGAAATTAAAGTGTTGCCATGATGTTCCAGGAGATCCACAGCGGCAAACTGAGAGGGAAATTTGGTTAAAATTTATATTCAAAAAGGCATGTCTCAAAATATATTTCTGTGCTTCATGTTCTCACTGGCCAGATCATAACATCGGGTGCAGTTTAATTTTCTGAGCAAATGACAGTTTTCTGCAGAATTTTTGTTTGGAGACCAGTGCAGGAGATATTAACTCACATGCTCCCTGATATTCACCTTATTGAATCTCTCCCAAATTTTCCTATTCACATCATTTGTCAGTAACTTTAAAGAAACCCTTATTCCCAGAAGCTCATACAGTCAACTGAAAAATGCCTCATTTTATAGAGAATCTCTTATTTTCAGTAAATATTTACTTCTCTTTTTGAAAAAAAAACCCCAAACAACTCATCCTTTATAAAACTGAAATTTCAACTTTTAAAATATTTGTAATTCTTTTTATGTTGTATGGTGATGAGTATAATTTTGGATGGTGAAGACTCAAACAAGCTGTTTCTGTGTTAGAATGCAAAAAAAAAAAAGCGTAGACAAAAGAAGTGATATTTTTAATGAAATGCGTTATTCGGCAAAAATACTCCCACATTTCTCATCACAAATTTCAGATGGATTTTTTTTTTTTTTTTATGTGCCAGCTGTAGTTTACCTCTGGTACCAGAATGAAATCCCTATCATGATAAAAGCCTCCACATCCTCAGAGCTCATATTTCATGCCATTTTTGCACCAGAAGAGTGAATAATTCAGCAGATTGGAGTAATGAATCATTTTCTCATCCCAAGGTGGCTGCTGCTCACGATGATTAATACTGATTTATATATTACTCATGACAGTCTCAACCAGGTCAGGGCCTCGCTGTGTGACATCCTGGATGGGAGACACTGAATAAACACTTCCTGCCCCAAATTGCTTCAAGTGTAAGGTTTTGTTCTTTCGGTCTTTGCCAGTGGGTGACTGACCTTAGTGAGCATCCAGCCTTCACCCACACCAGCCTTGGAAAAGAGCAGGGAAGAGGCAACAAGGGAAGGAAGAGAGGAAAGGAAAAGGAAGAGGAGAGAAGTTCATCTGATTGCATAAAAACCTTCCCAGTGTATCCTACCTTTGATAGACACTAGTTACTCATTTTTTTCAGCAGCTTCACCTCATGTCACCTGGAAAAAAAACTGGATGCTGTTCCAAACAAGGAACCCAGAAAGAGGCATTTCCAGGCCTCCTGACAGTGTTGTTGGGAGTTGCAGTTACATTATTCAGCTCCCCATGCTGGGATGTGTTCAGGCTTTTTGACAGGCTGAAGTCCCAGGCCAGCAAGGAGCAGAGAGATGAAACACAGGTTATGCATAGCTCCATTTCTGTGCCTTTAGTAATCCTTTTAATGAAAAAACCAACGTATTTTCAATATAGCAATGCCACCAATTACGTGATGGTCTCTCTGCAAAGGTAACAGTTTGCACCAAGGAGGAGAGGTGAGCACTGGACAGCTGTGAGTCAATCACACAACCACTGCACCTTCTCAAAACAGCAAAACAGACTGGACTTTCTAATAGCAGGCTGTCTAGACAGTAAAAAAGAAAAAAAAATCATATATTTGCTTGTAAGTGGAAATTGTGTCTTAGGACCTCCCATTTTCTCACAAACACTGAAGAAGCCTGTTGCTGTTGTTATTATTATTGCTGTTGTTTCATGGTTAGTACTAGAAAATAATTGTGTTAATATTATTAAATTAAGCATTCTTTTTATTATTGTGTCCCAAACACAGATTTTAAACATTATTATTATTATTCTGTCCCAAGCACAGATTAAACGGGCTATTGTCAAACAAAAAGGATAAAGGCATAAAAAAGAGGAAGCCTGTCTCTGTCCCCTGCTTTGGTCCGTGACATGGGACTGCCCTGCTCTCCCTGGTATCCCTCCAGCCCATCCAGATGCTGTTTCCACAATGAAACAGGGGAAGGATGGGGTGGTTGGTATCTTTTGAAGAAGTGCTGCTTCACTTCGGATCCTTAAGTTGTGCCCAGATTTAACTCGTCCCGCCTCACACATGACACCTGGGAGTGCTGTACTCAGTGGTGTGTGTGATACTTTTTAACCCAGAATCTCATCCTCCTGCCTTCTTTGACAGGTGCTTTTATCCAGTCTGCTTTGGAGGGGTAAAAATTAAGCTCATGTAAATTCAAGATAGTAGAGTTTACCCACAATTCTCTTTCTCATCCCTGTCGCTCCATAGTGAGGAATGGGATTTCTTTTCAGGAATCCTCTGCAATTTTCTCCCTGAAGGGAAAAGTTAACTCCAGGGAGCCTGACTCACACATGCCCAGCTCAGATGTGAAGTGGTATCTGCAGACTGGGATCAAGTCTCATCTATAAATAGGACGGTTCAGCTGCGGAATAAAGTCCTCTTATCTGTGGGTGATGCCCCTGTAAAGGCATCGCCCTGGAGGAGTGAGATAACTTTATGATTCAAGAGTATCTGTCCCAAAATATTCAGGAACTGTATCTGTAGGGCTACACCAGTGATGCATCGATACCGGCAGAGTGTCTCCTCCACTGTTTCCTGCTCAAACAAGCATCATTCATCATGTTGTCCTACACCAGGGAGGGACAACCCAGCACTGCAGATGCCTTTAGTCAGTGATTAGAAAAACAGGGATATGGTTCCTTTTTTAAAAAAGGTAATTTCAGCCTGCATTTTCTTCCAGAGAGCTCAAAAACAGTGGTGTCAATTTATCCTGGTCAGTAATTTCTCCCTAAAAAAAGAGAAGTGCTGTTCCAAGTTCATGTGCATACTCTAAACACAGTGTGACCTGTACCTTTTTGGAATGAATAGGTCTAGGACTGCCTATTTGTTGTTCTTTATCATTTGTCTCCCTTCTTGGCTCTTTATAATTACAATTTTACAATTAAAAGGTTACAATTTTTACAAGGTTAAGATATTTTACAATTGTTCACAATTACAAGGTTAAAATATTTTCTGGTTTTAAGATTTTGTTTCTTCTCAGTTTCTAGAATCTGACTTAACTCCTTTGGTTTTTTTTTTTATGGTGGGTCTCCAGACCCCTTCTCACTACTTATCTTCAGGAAAATTAAACTGCAGACACACATTTATCCATCACTGTTATGCAAGGGTCCCATAAAAATCCTTATCTTTGCTAGCTACATTCCAAATGGAAATCTCATTCTTTCTGCTTGGCATTGACCCATAAATGTCCTGTTATCTGCTCAAATCTGTGCTACAGACTGGCCCCCTCTCGGGGGTTGGAACCAGATAATTTTTAGGGTCCCTTCCAACACAAACCATTTTATGTTTTTATGATTCTCTGCCTTTGTTCCTCTCCTGAATGCTCCAGTTTAAAACTCAAAATACCAGCAAACCAACACAGCATTTTCTGTTGGCTCCTTCCTCGATGTCTGTGGCAAACACCAGCTCCTTGACTGTCATACAGGCCCTGAATGTCCATCAGCTCCAGACCAGATTTGTCTCTGATCCACCCATCCAAGCTGTGCCTTGATTTTGCAGATTCACCCTGGCTAATAACTCTACACCTCCCCTTTCTGACCCCTCTGCCAAACCAGTGGGCCAAGGTCTTTTGCATTTTCCCTGGGGAGTTTTTCTCTGCATCCTTCATATGTAACATTGGGAAAGTCACTTCCTCAGGGTATTTTCACACATCTCTGTTGACTCCAGCAGTTCCCTGGAGTACATAAAAGATACAGTGTGGTTTGTTAAACATTGTCTTGCTTCTCACCTCCCTGATCTTCTGCTGTCGAGGTGCAAAACCTTCCTCATGGACAAGATTCCTCCCTACCCAGTAACCCTGTGGCCTTCTCTGGTGTGAGCATCAGCTTGAGAGCCCAGCAGGCACCAAGCCCTGAGATTCAGGGCAGGATTCATCTCACCAGTCCTGCAAAGCCTATCACAGAATCATCTACACCACAGCTCATTGCCTGGAGGTTCCCTGTACAGTCAGAGAGAAAAAAAAGAAGATACTCCAGGCTCCAACTGACCCACTTTATTTTGGGAGGCCTATTCTTAATGACAAAAGGAATTGTACACAGCTCTGCAATGCTCCACTGACTGCATTGACTGGATCTCTCCCAATTAGCTGAGGGCAGGTGTTTCCTGTGAAGACATCACACGCAGATGAAACCTGCTTATATTACCAAGTGTAAAAAGAATTTGTTGCTGTCAAGTGCACCACTTTTTTTTTTTCCCCCCACAGTGAGGTGAAAGCATTTAGCTTCCTTGCAGGAAGAAGCCACTGGCAAGGTGTAGGCTCTGAATACCAATCCAGAAACAACACTTAAAGAACTGACTGCTTCCTCGGGAATGAAAATGCAGACGGAAAACTTATGTGCATTCAGCCCGGGCCTTTTATTCAGCATCCACAACAATTTCCACACAGGACATTTTGGGTTAATTAGGTCAGCTCAGATTAGTCACAGCTCTCTTAACGAATGCTTTTAAATAGGTTTCCCTCCTTAGGGCTCTGTGGAATTAGTAAGAGTCTCGTCAAAATACATGGACATAACAGCCTTTTCTGGGCTAGGGCTTTAGAAAGTTTATTTAGAGAAAGCTATTTAAAAAATCCAAGTTCTAGTTCAGCTCCCCTTGAGCACGAGGAAATAAATAGTGTCCCTGTAGTGCAAAGATGTGTCCCTGGAAGTAAACAAAATAAGGGATACTTGCCATCTCTGCCCTTTGACTTCAGACCTCCAGACCAGACTGATGGCAGGTTGCCCACAGACTCAATAAAATGTGTCCATTATTGCAGTCTGTAAAGTAGAGCACTGAGGTCACACTGCCCTGCAGAAAATACTCAGAGGAGGGGAAAAAAGGTCTCTTTTTCTGGTTTGCTTTTTTTTTAAATTTTTTATTTTTTTGTGTGAATGCTGTTTCGTGTCACCCATGCCAGCCTAGATCAGCCACCCTTTGTCCCCAGCTGTCACACTGACCACTGCAGCTCAGAAATTTCCGGAACTGATGGAAAAGGTTTTGTGGGCTGTTATAAGCCCGTATCTAGTGGCGACCTTGTGTGTGCTCCCCAGTGCCATGGCCCACAAATCTGGGGTTCCAGCCACCACAAATCCCTTTGGAACTATCTCTAAAAGATCTGCAGTGGTCCCCATGTTCATGATTGGGCACAGACACAGTTGGGAGCTATGGGATATCCTTCAAACCTGGCTACTATCAAACCTGTAGCCAAAAGATTCTCAATTACAATGGTCCTCCTGCTGCCTGAGCTGATCTTGAAGATGTTTCAGCATGGCCAGGAGTTTTCCAAGTGTGCATTAGGGCTGGGTGAGCTTGTTCTCCTCATGGCACACTCACTCTGGATGGATACAATGGTGGCCATGCCAGCTCTGGCCAGCCAGAGCTCTGCCCTACCTTGTTGTGCTTTGTCTCATCCCCACAGACACACAATCAGTGATGGTCAAGGCCATTCCAAGTGTAATTGATGTGTCTCTAAACCAAGAACATCTTGTCTATGTTCTGGAGGAGAAAAAGAGAAGGAAAAGCTAAAAATGTGAAGCTTTGGACATTATTTAACCCATTGCCCAGTTCTGTTCCCTCTGGCCCTGTGGGTAACCTATGCCTCTGATTCCTCTTTTTCTCCTGCTAGGGATCCCCCAGATTCCCTTCACCTTTCACTGAGCTAAGTGATCCAGAAACTGTTCTCAGTGCTTTGCCCTTGTCCCTCAGCTCAGAAGGTTATGTCCATCTCATCCTCAGGGATGGAAACAGGACATGGGGGCTGTTAATGCTTCCTGAGGTAGTGGATGAGGAGATCATCAAACAATCCACTCCCCTGGGGTCTGCCCAAGAATCTAGGGAAGAAGATCCCTCAGCCTGAGAAGGAATTGTCAGCCTTGGCCCCGTTGTAGGTCTCTCTCTGATGTTTAACTCCACCCACATGCTGGTTGCAACCTTTCCAAGGCATCCCTTAATGTGTGTGGGTTCTCTTCCAGTAACTGTGATCCTGTGAATATTTTTGTCCCCAAACGGAGAGGAGAAGTTTCCTTCTCCCAGATGCAGCCTGGGTTACAACCTCATCTGATGGAGATGCTATGTGGTGGTGAATAAAAGAGATCAATGCATTGCCTAAAGTGACTCAAGATGAACAGTCAGGATCAGTATTTCCCAGGAACAAGAGACTCTTGGGATAGAGGGAGGGCATTGTAAACCCTGAGTGCAGCTCTTCCCTGCTGCCTCCCTGTGGATGGACACCTGTGCACAATATCACAGGGAAATAAAAGCTCCAAGGATTATTTCTGCTGGGGCTCTCTTCCAGAGTAGAGTAGAAACACTCCTGAAATCAGCTCTAGGAGTAGTCCCTCTAGAGACTGATGTTCTGGGATTGCATAGCTGCAATCCTCAATAACCTCTACCAGAAACACCTGAGACCCCCAGTGTTTATCTGAAGGTGATTTATCAAACCCCAAGCACTCCTGAATCCTGGCAGAGAGCTGGATGTGTTCCTCTCCCAAAACATTCCAACAGGACACAGAAGACAGGGGAGTCTACCAAGAATCAACTCCTCTTCCAAATGGAACCAATGGAAGAGTGAATGCTCTTCCACCCTAGCTCCTAAAATATTTGAAACAACACAAGGGAAAAAAATTTCTTTAAAACATCATTTTCACTCAGATTCATTGCATCAGGGAGAGGGGCCCTCTGGAACTGACACTGCTCCCAAATCCACTACACACTTAAGGGGTCATTTTCACAGGAGGGAGCCAAAGATTTCAGATACCTCCACTCCTTTGTGCTGCAGGTGCATTCAGCATGGTAAAACAACATCAAATAAAAAGAGAAAGTA
Organism: Corvus brachyrhynchos; assembly: GCF_000691975.1. Lineage (NCBI taxonomy): Eukaryota > Metazoa > Chordata > Aves > Passeriformes > Corvidae > Corvus > Corvus brachyrhynchos. The sequence continues at coordinate 1,388,209 of NW_008246063.1, forward strand.
AAATGCATAAATAAAATGCACAGAGATAACATGATAAGAACTGATGTTGCAAAAATATGAGGCACCGTTTATGCAGCCCTAAAAATTATGGGCACTATTATTGTGAGCTGAAGTGGTTCCCTGAGTTTAGCTTTACATCTACCTTGTTTAACAGAGGCTACTCCTATTCCTG
>NW_008246063.1:1388459-1395194 GCF_000691975.1 Corvus brachyrhynchos
TGCTGGTAATGGTGCACAGATCACAATAAAACAGCTCGGGGGGAGTCCTGGGCAGCAGAGGGGGGGGAGAAAAGAGGGATATCTCCAGAGTTACTGGAGTTCTTTGTCACTTTCTGGCAAACAGAAACGTTGTAACTTCTCGAATAAATTTCTACTTGTCTCACTGGATCATGCACTCACATGAAATTGTACAGGTTTAGTGCAAAGTTTGGTAAATACAGACAAGATATTACAGCTCAGCAGCTGTGTGTGAACCCCTGGGCAATGGGAACAAACAGTCCAGGAAAAGGCTTTTGGAGCAGCCCCCACCTGAGTGCTGCAAAGCCCACCTGAAATTCATCAGGCACTGGATGAAGGTGCATCATTCCAGCTCCTGTTGTGAATCTGACACTTCCCAGAACCCTGTTTCAGACCTTGTGTTCTCAGACACACCAGGGTGCACTGCCACCAGGAATGACAGGAGGGACACCTTGGGAAACTGGTTGGAAACATCTCAGGGATGTATATTTTAGCTGGGAAATCAGCTCTGGGATCTACTACTGGGAAGGCAAAGGAAGCATGGAAGCAGGGAGTCGGCGGAAAGCCGAATACATCCTGGCAAAGAAAAGTCTTCAAATGATCATAATTTGGGTACCTGAGCCCTGATCCTGCCCCTCAGCTTTAGCATCTTCCTCCCTTCTTGCATCAGCAGAAATGAGGGAAGGGTTGATGTAACCTTCAGGGTTGTTGGACAGAGAAATGGACATTTAGGGAAGGGAGCTCTGGCCCCTTAGACTCCCTCATACTCTCATCCTGGATTTTCCACCAAGACTTCTGCAAGGGGTGGTTCCTTCATTACTGTCAGTTGTAAAAAGAATTTTTGGGATAGGGTAGGAATGCACCTGGCCACTAAGAACCCTCCAGACATCAACATTTGGATGTTTTTTCCCTAGGACTGATGTGATTTGAAGACCTGGAGGGCCTTTACACAATGGGGTGAGGGGTCAGTCACCAAGAGAACAGCCAGAAGAGTTTAGGCCCCACTTGAATGTGCACTGAATACTCTGAACTCTCACATGTAGATGAAAGATAGGGAGAAACTCCTAAAAATGTCTTGATACCAAGTTAGAGTAAAACTTTGAGCCCGTTGTAAACTGAAAACCCCTTGAAATGGCTTGATGACCTTAGAGGTGTTTTCCAGCCTAAATTATTCTAATTGTAAAGTCACAGCCAGTTTTTGGTGGGGATTCACAGGTAGTGGTACAGTGAGAAAAACAGTTTGGGGTCTTATTTCAAGTGGGTGGGATAAAGCCAGTGATGAAGACAGGACACAAGGACTGGTGGGGACAGCAAATGGTCCATAAGAAACACTTGGGAAACAAGGTTTACACTAAATGGAACTACTACAACCGCCTCTGAAAACTGGGTATATCTTGACCTTGAGTAAAATCCCTGTCAGAGCCCTCTGTCTTCCAGTCTGCCTCCACTTCTCCTTGGTTATTAACCACCCATGGGGAGTTTGGGAAGTCCTCTGAATACCTGCATTTCAAGCAGAGAATTTCAGAGCTTTGCATGTTACAGAAAAGTGACAGGAGAGGTGTGAAAATGAGCCACACATGCTGTTTTCATGGCTGAGACTTGATGTGCCTTGGATTCAGAAGCACTCCTGATTAATACTCATCCTGCACTCACCAAATCAAATTAGGCTGCTTAAAATTAAAAATACATATTTATTTTATCCAGTCTGGGTATTCTGAACGAACTGAAAAGGAAAAAGGATGGAATATTACAAATGAGACAATTAAGCAAAGCGAGCAGGAGAAATTGTATGAATTACAGTCCTGTGATGAACACAGGGCTTTGATGCAAGGGAAGGGAGCTGGCAAGGATTCCAGAGATGGAGAGTGGTGGGGATGGGTGGTGGGTAAGGACTGAAAGTAGAAAGAAAAAAACAAAACCTCAGAGAAAATCCATTAGTATTGATTTAAGGAGGTAATCAAGGGGAAACAGTCTCAAACGGACAGGATGGAGTGTTAACGGTAACACATGAATGCCGTGATGCTCAGGGCCTCACACAGCTCTTTCAGCTGCACAACTGCACTTCCGGGAGAGCCTTGATCCATCCCTGGTACCTCCTGACCTGGCTGGATTCCCAGCACCTGCCAGGTGTGATGAAGCTCCTGGGTGTGAAAAAGGGTTAGATCAGACCTGAAAGCCCTTGGACAATGCTCAGGATAGAGCCAGGAGCAAATGGAAAGGGCAGGAGAAAGGGTGTTTGCTGCACTCAGAGGGAAGCCAATGGGAGAAGAAACAACTTTCAGAGCAGCATTTTGCCAAATTTTGGTATTTTTGGAACAAGTAAAATTCTCAAAAAATCTAGGAGAAGAAGACAAAGTTGGCCATGGATGTTATTCACAGCTTGTTGGAAACTAGAGATGCTCAGCACATTGAAGAATCCAGTCCCAGACATGTGAACTCTTCCTGAATAGATTTTCTCATGAATACACTGAAAATGTTTCCCAAGCACACAAATTTTATGGATGCGAAGAAGATCCTGGTTAATGTGGGCAGGGACACCTTCCACTAGACCAGGTTACTCCAAGACCCATCCAACCTAGCCTTGAACACTTCCAGCCACAGCTTCTCTGTGCCAGGGCCTCACCACCCTCACAGGGAAGAATTACATTTCCATCGCGTGTGTGTGGTTGTGCAATTTCTATGCACATTTAAAATATATGGTTTACATTTATTTCTTGAACAATTCAGCACAGTAATATTTTGGTCACAACCAAATCAAATCTCTTTGGGATTACTTTTTCGAAGGGAAAAATAATTTCCATGCAGAGGCTTGGGCTGTCAGTGGAGGAGATTTAGAGACTGTTGAGTAAGGCACGAGCTGGATTAAAGCAGTGTATGGGCCTTCCATATTGATTTTTACTTCATCCAGCAGTCAAGCAGGCATTTTCGCCTTTCACAAGCCCTATTGTAGCTACAAAATCCTAAAGTCCTATTTTCCACTGCACCCAATGCTGCTGTATCCCTGGAATTGTTCAAAGCCAGGTTGGACAGGGCTTGGAGAAGCCTGGTCTACTGGAAGGTGTGCTTGCCAATGGCAAAAAATTTGAAATTTGATGGTCTTAAAGGTCTCTTCCAACCCCAATCTTCCATTGAATTCTGTGATTCAATGAAAAAGTCCTACAAAACCCCGTTTTTAATCCCCTAGTACAAACTGGCATATGGTTATGCGTTTGATTTTTTTTTTTTTTTTTTTTTTTTATTTTTTTTTTTTGATCACTGCCTTGGGAAGTAGATCTGATTGACTCTGGCCATGTTAGAGATGAAGGGGCATTTAAGTGCTCCTTCAGTTTCTCTTGGCAGGTGGTTCTTTGCAGAGTTGTTATCTGTAGGTCTGAGATCAGAGATCATCTTGATCACTGAATATCAGTGCTCTTGAACACAACATTCACTTTCCTTGAGAGCTTCCTGCAAACCTCAGTTTAGCTATGTACTGCAGAATTATGCATCTAAATACATATATAACTACTATATAAATGCAAAGTGATTATTATTAAGGGGAGAAGGGAATTGCTGTATCCATCTAAATAATATGCTGGTAACTGTCAAAGAGCAAATACACTTTCTGCTAACAGGGTTTTTCTAATTCTAAGAGGAAGAATAACAGGGCTGGAGGCTGGAAGACATGTAGCAGCAAATAGGAAAATGGGTTTGTTTGTTCTCCTCCTTTGTTCTGCTAAATTCCCGGTGCTTTGCTGCCTGCATGTTTTCCAAAGCTCCGAAGCACTTTCACCCTGCAGCAAGCTCTGAAAGCAATTTCACATGGCCAGCAGAGCTGAAGGAGGAAGTGAAGGGGAAACAGATTGACTTTTCAATCCAAGAAAATGGAACAGGGCATGGAGAGAGACCTGAGAGACTGGCAGGTGTCATGACAAGCAGCCATAGGTATGGATCTCCTAAAGCCTGGCTTTCCCTCCCTTTAACTGGTTTGTGCAGATATATACATATATATGTATGTGTGTGTGTGTGTTCATTTGGACATTTGGGTGTCTTTTGGGGACAAATACTTTGTGGAAGAAGTAAAGAAGTATTCTCACATTCCAAATACTTCTGATGAGTCCAGCTCTGAGTTCTCAACACAAGAAAGACATGGACCTGTTTGAGCAGATCCAGAGGAGAAGATGATCAGAGGTTTGGAGCTCCTTTGCTCTGGAGCTAGTCTGGGAGAGCTGGGGATGTTCACCTGGAGAAGAGAAGGCTCCAGGGACACCTTAGAGCCCCTTCCAGTGCATAAAGGGTCTCTAAGAAACCCTGGAGGGGTGGGGTGACAGGACAAGGGACAATGGTTTTAAACTGAAAGACAGCAGGTTTAGATTGCATATTAGAAAGAAATTCTTCCCTGTGAGGTTGGTGAATCCCTGGCACAGGTTGCCCAGACAAGTTATGGATGCCCCAACCCTGTGAGGGTAAGGTTGGATGGAGTCCTGAGCAACCTGGTCTAGTGATTTGAAACAAATGATCTTCAAGGTGCCTTCCAACCCAAACCATTCCATGATTTTATGATTCTATGGCAAGGGAATTATACTCGATGCAACAAAAACCTCTTGTTGCTCAGGTGGGTTTCTGCCACCCCACATGCCAACAGAAAGTAGAGACATTTCACACTGCTCTGTCTTCATCAGCTGAAAGCCATACAAGAAACAAGCTGAGACTTAAACTCTGCTGAAGCAGATGAATGATAATGTTTTCTTCTGGGTCTGCATTGTACACTTCTATTTTTATATCAGACTTTTTCTGTTCAAAACAGGACATGGTGTTGATCAAAAAGGGAGTTTTTATACTTTTTTAATACTTCCTTTTAATTTTATTTTTTCACTTTTTTTTTTGTTTTGTTTATGTAGAGTGTTCAGGAAGGAAAGGGAAGCAATACTGCAGTGGAGTGACGTGTGTTTACAGATTGAGGCAGATAAAAGGTGCTGTCAATCATTTTGCTTCATGAGCAACAGAAGGCTGAATGAGTGCTCAGGAGAATTTATGGGTGTTCTCTGTGATTAAATTGCCACATGTCCAGTGCTATGTCAGAACACTGAAATGAAACAACAATAATGAGAAGGCACTACAGAGATGTCCAACTCAGATCTAGACATGGTCTAACACATGTGGTCAGTGTTGTAGCTCATCTAACAGCCCCTGACCCTTCTTAGGCTATTTTGTCCTCCTCAACACCTCTTCTCCATGTTTCAGCATTTTCCTGCTATTTCAGGCAGGGATATCCCAAAGGTGAAGAGTAAATTGAGTGAATCAAATGTGACGTCCTTTGACACATGGTGGGGCTTGCAGGGACGTGCAGCATAGTCCCTGTGTATATGAAAAAGAGAAGTTCCATAGGAGAACTGAGGTCCTGTGAGGTGAGGACGTGCAAGGTCCAAGCTGGTGGTGATGCTCATGTTTTGGATCCGGAGGATTTGCAGGATGTTGATACCTGCAGTGAGGAGGGATATTTAAAGCTTTATTTTGGACATATTAGACCACTTCGAGGTCAGCCACAAGGAGATGCCAGAGGGAGACCACCTGTGTTAATGGTTTTGGGCAGAAGGGTTAACATTCATCTCATTTAACTTCAGATTTCTGTCCTACAGACTTCCCTCCTCTCAGCTCAACACTGAGAATCCCTACAGCCACTGGAGAGACACAAATATTTCTCAGTGCTTCTCACCATGTCCTTAGGGAGACCCTGAAGTATGTCTGAAGAACTGTGTTCCAAAAGTACTTGTTAATTCCCATTATGCACAAAAAGAATTTTCATCAGTAGCTCAGATGCAGAAGTGTCTCTTGCACCTGTATAAAACCAGGCAAGATCAATCCCACCTCAGGAGACATCTGATGAAAAGGAAAGTCTTGAAGCAGCTACGCAGGGACGGCAATTGAAAGGGCAGGTGACAATAGCAGGGCCACGAGCTGGTGGGAATCCCCAACCAGCTGGAGGATAAGGAGAATCCCTCACAAGAGCCATGGGAGGGGTAGAAGACAGCAATCATGGAAATTAAAAGAGAACAAGGGGAGTCCATGATGAATAAAGAGCAAATGGAGTGCTGTTCTTAGCTTTGGCTTGGCAAAGGCCATTGGAGATTTCTGAATGAGTAATTTCAGCAATTGAGGCAGGCACTGGAATACAGATTTGTGGGTGGAATTGGCAGAGGGGAGATCCATACCTTGAAAACAAAGGGTCAGGGAGGTTGAAGATGAAATGAAACACCTTTTCCTTTTGGAAAAGCAAATAAAATAAAGCCTTTCAATCCATTATCGCAAATATATTTGTGAAATAATAAAATTTGGGTCAGGTACACATCATCCTTCCATTCAGTAGCTCACCTTTTGAAAATCACTGGTAGCACAGATGTGGGCCAAACTCTGTGTCTTGGTTTGAAAGACAGGTGTCTGCCAAGGAAGGCAGGAACCTCCCTTGAAATGGAAAATGCAACCTCCTTCCCTCCGAATTATTATAATTTTGAAATTAAGGGGCTTTTAGGCAAAGATATGAGGGATAGGAATAACAGTTCTTTACTAATATATATATATGTATGACAAGGCAAATGAACAACAATACCTATGGCAGTAACAGCAAACAATCACAAACCCAGTCCCAGCCTTCTCGGCTGTCGGGCCCTTTCCCCTCGGGTGCAGTTCCGCTCGCAGCCGGCAGGGGCGCTGGCGGCTCCCGGTGAGCAGGGCAGGTGCGAT
>NW_008246063.1:1395387-1464517 GCF_000691975.1 Corvus brachyrhynchos
ACCCCTGGGCCAGCCGATCCCAGTGTCCAGCCAGACCCTCGGGAACAGCAGGCTGGAGCGGCAGGCTGGAGCAGCAGGGACGAGCACAAATCCCGGGGGGCAGACGAGATGTATGGAACTCCAGAGCTGCAGTGGGAATCCCGGGAGGTCTCAGCAGGCAGGGCATGTGAGGCTACGATGTAGCGAAGGCTCGAAGCAACGGCGGGGGCAGAGCAGTCGCGGCTCGGCTCCCAGCAGAGCAGGGAAAGGCAGGCTTGGGAATCCCGGGGTTCTCCCTGAGGCACCTGAGCAGATGGTGAACAGGTCCCTCTTTTAGTGAGGTGGGGTGTTAGGGTCCCAGTGCAACAGCCGCTCCAGTGAGCAAGCTCCACTCACGGTAGAAGGAAGGCAGCCGAAAGCAGAAGCCTGCAGTGCTGACGAACTCCCTCTGAATGCCGAGAACATCACCCACCCCGGGGCTGCACCCAACCTGCTTTTTTCCAGTTCAAATCTCACGGGATCCCCCCATCCTACACAAGAAAACCCCAGGTGAAAGAGAGTAGCTAGTTGGACCCCTCCCTCTGTGGCCAGGTCTTTTGTTTCTCCCAAGCACCCAGCAATCTGTCGCCCCAGCAACATAGATGGGAAAAATTCCTCAAGAGAAAAAGAAAAAGGTAAAGGAAAAGGAAAAGGAAAAGGAAAAGGAAAAGGAAAAAGAAAAACTCCCAAAACCCCAACACTCTGGAATAATGGCTGGACTTGGGCAAGTACAAGGCAGAAATACCCCCACAAACATAAGCTGGATTTTTCAAACTTTATCAGAACAGCTTTGTTCAAATGGTCCCTAATGTGGGTGTCATCCTTTATATTCCATCCCTGGGGATGTTCAAGGCCAGACTGGATGGGGCATTGACCTGCCAGGTCTAGTGGCAGGTATCCCTGCCCATGGCAGGGGGCTTGGAATAAGACAATCTCTAAATTCCTTTCCAATTCAAACCATCCTGTGATTCTATGATTCCATCTTAAATAGTTCTGGGAGACAGTTTTCAACAGTGTTCTTGTCATTGAAGACCTTGTTCAAGAGTAAAAAGATGAGACTCACCCATTGACTGTGGCACCAATTGCCTGTGTAGTACCAGCTTGAACTTATTAAAAACCACCTGCCTCAGTTTCCAGTTGCTAAACAGGTATAAAACTGTTCTTTGCCCTGCTTGTTCAGACTAGAAATGTTCTGGGTTGCTTTAGGATCTACAGAAGTACAGTCCTGATCTCTTCTGAGGTCCTGGAAGCACCTTGTTATAACCAACAACCACAATTTCTTGCAATTTTACTAAAAAGATTTTCTCTCCTTCTGCCTGTCTCCATATCCACATGCGTGAATATTAATCCTGCCGAAAGAAAAGGGGGAAAAAAAAAAGGCAAGAGAGGGGGGTGATAAAAATTCAGTACATCAAACTGACTCTTCTTGATTTACAGTATGTAATTATCATTCTTCATGCATGGCTGGTGCCCTGTTGAGGGAAAGCAGAGCAGGTGGAGCGGGGCTTGTCCAGAATCCTTCCTCCCGACATTTGCTTCCACCTGCAAACTCCCCACACACCTGCAGCAGAGAGGAATTGTCAGGACCAGACAGAAGGACAGGTGGGAAAAATAGATAGAGATAGCTGTACAAAAACACCTGGAAAAGTTGGGTTAGCCCATACTTGAAATGTTCCTAAACATCCACTTTTGCATTTAATGTGCCATGGCAATGGTTCTGTCTTGTAACTGAGGGGGTAAAAAAATTAGCAGTAAAATTAAAGGCCATAAAAACTAGTATGAAATGATAATTGGAATGATTCAGATAATGGATTAAGACTATTCCAAGTACCATGATCTAAATCTGAATGGTGAGGGAGGGGGAAGAGGGGAGTAAACTAATAGAATTTGAAATTGATTTTCAAAGAATACAAAAAAATTATTACTGGTGAAATTTACAAGCACCGTAGATCACACTCGCTGCTGCCTTGTTTGTAACAAAAATATCCAATTCCAAAATGAATTGGTCTCTGCTCAAACTAACTCTTGCTGATGGTGGCAAGTTATTAATTAAATGACAATTTTGCACTGTTCGTTTTGAAAGTCTATGGAAAGATAACCCGAAGTTCTCAGTTTCTGAAATGAGTGGGGAGAGGTGAACAAGTACATATTTTTTAAAGACTTCAGGGGTAGGAAAAAAAAAAAAATCCCTTCAAGAATATGCTCACTTGGACAGGATTTTATCACATAAGCTCTCCATGGTAGGATTTTATCACACAGCTTGAATTTGGCTCAGGCCATGTAGCTGTAGATGTCTACAGAATCGAGACTGAACATGTCAAAGCAAGTTGTCTCTATAATTAATGAAGAGATATAGGCACTTTTAAGGAATGAGTCACCTGACCTTTTTTTATAAATCTGCTTCATGATCCAATGAATCATGTCCTAAATTCCACTGTCTGTGTTGACTAGCTGTCCATTTACTGACTCAATTTATTCCCCATTCGTTTTGACAAAGATGTTTATTTAATCAGATGTACTCCAAGCCAGGAAATGTAAGAAATTACCTCTTTATAACTGTCATTTCATGCTCTTAGCCTAAGTGTCACAGACAGGGGAGTGGGGCTGAGGGACAGGCTGATCCCCTGGAACAGGTCTGACAGGCCTCTTTAAATCATGTTTCTGAGTAATTGGCTCAAATTCTGAGTATCAAGGTCTAGGGGAAGGTTCCCTGCCTATGGGAGGGAGGTTGGAATGAGGTGATCTCTAAGGTCTGTTCCAACCCAAACCATTCCATGATTCTGTGATTCTCCACCAAGCCATCTACATTTAGAATCTGGAAATCTGATATTGTGTCAATGAAGAGACAATGCCACCTCTGCAGAGAAGCAGAGATTAGGGTCCCAGTTTCCATTTCCACAATTGCCCTCTCTCAATGAAAATCCAAACCAGAACTGGGCTCACAATACCTCATCAATGACATTTCACAGAATCATTGTAGAATCAGAATCTTCAAGGTTGGAAAAGACCTCCAAGATCATCAAGTCCCACCAACTCCCAACAGCAGCTGCAGGTTTCTGATGGGATGATCACACATTGACTAAACCATCTCTACTCGTTTTTCCTGAGGGCATGAGCAGAGCAAGGCCACCTACCCTGGAAGGCTTTACTATGATTAGGATAAATCTACTGGGAGTTTGTTTCCTGCTCTCTTTAGAGAGTCTGAGCCTAAAGGCCCAGATTTTGGCAGCAAGGACATGTGGTCTTTCACTCTGTGGAAGAATCCCATGTGAGAATCTCCACTTCAGATCACTCTGCAGGTTTACTTTGATGTTCAAAGTAGAATTACAGAATTATAGAATCATGGAATGGTTTGGGTTGGAGGGAACCTTCAAGATCATCTAGTTCCAATCCCCTTCCATGAGCAACCAGCTCAGCCAACCAGAAACTCCTCAGTGTGGATATCTTCATGTGGCCACAGGTAACACAGTGCCCATAGGAAATTTAATTAGTATGACCTAAAAATTCTTCCCTGTGGGAGGGCACTGACCTTGTCCTTGCTGTACCAATGAGCAGGGACACCTTCCACTAAACCAGGTTAACCAGAACCTGATCCAGCCTGGCCTTGAACACAAGTAGAACTGGAATGATCTTAGTGCATTTTCTAATGGCCACAACTCCTCATCCTTCAGAGGTCTTCCTCCTTCCCCATCCAAACAGCCAAAGAGCAGGAGAGCCAGCTCAGAGCAGAAAACTCCTTGGAATGTGGGAATAGGAAGGAAGAAGGGGACAGTTTCTCTCATAAACCTGCCACCCTGATTATTTTGTGGCCAGGATGAGTCCAGCCTTTCTGGTGAGAGCCCCATGCACAGAAGTGTGGGGTGAGGGAAATAACAACACCATAAAATGTGCCACCTTTTGAGTGGTGAGTAGCAGGGGATGGATGCAAAGGGGTAAAAGGAATTACAGCATGAAAAATTGCTTTCTTTGGCAGAATTATAAAATTATTGGGTGAAGGGAAATTTGCAGATTTAATATGCCAATTAATGACTTGACATTTGAAACAGTCTCACACAAAAAATATCTCATGATATTAATTGATATTGTCTGTGAGAGGACTGCTGAGTTTAAAATCGGTGGGAGCATAGAAAACAAAGGAAAACCTTTATCCAGACTGGTGTGCACCCACAGAGAGGTCTCAATAAACTTCAGTTTTGGTAAAAAGCACTAATAATGTCTTTAATGAAGTACTAAAATCCAAGGGGTTCTTTTGTCCTTTTATTTTGTTTTTTTTTTAACCAGGTAGAAAAATCAAGCTACTGGGAACTTAAAGTAATTCACTGTACACAGAATTTGCAACATTTGCCCTCTCTTGGTGACTGAGGCAACAATCACAGCAGAAGACTGATGAAGACTTCCCAGCTCTAGTCCCTTTAGCTCTAGTGACTGGAGGAGGTGCCTCATTCAAGTACCTGAGATGACAAAAATTCATATTTGCCATCTCCTGAGAAATCAAGGGATAAAGAAATCTCTCTTTTTGGGATACACAAAATCAGCTCCAGACTGGCAAACAGATCAACCAACCAGAAACTCCTCAGTGTGGATATCTTCATGTGGTAACACAGTGCCCATAGGAAATTTAATTAGTATGACCTAAAAATTCTTCCCTGTGGGAGGGCACTGACCTTGTCCATGCCATACCAAAGGAGAAACAGTTCAAAGGAAATAAATCCCCTGTGCAAACACAGCAAGAAGATAAATGAGAGAGAGATGGACAAGGGCCAGACCTCCAGAATCCAAATCCAGTGCCTTAATAGCAGCATGTTCTGCTTTGGGATATAAGGTACCTGTGAGTCACAAGGAGCTGTCACTTGGATTACAATGTGAATCAATGTCAGATCAATCTGCTTAAATGCCTTAATAGCAATATGGAAGGCAGAAGTTGGAGAATCCTAATGGCCACTGCAGGTTGGAGACTGGTACAGAAATCAAGACACGGCTCACAAGGGAAGAAACACCAAAATGGGTTTAATTTCTCAGGAATTGTCCTGAGAAAAGTCCTGTCAGGAAGCCTTTTAGTGAGGAAGGTCACAGAATCATCGAATCAGAGAATGGTTTGGTTTGGAAGGGACCTTCAGGATCATCTCATTCCAACCCCCTGCCATGGGCAGGAACACCTTCCGCTATCCCAGGTTGCTCCAAGCCCCATCCAACCTGACCTTGGACACTTCCAGGGACGGGGTAGCCACAGCTTCTCTGGGAAGCCTGTGCCAGGGCCTCCCCACCCTCACAGGGAAGAATTTCTTCCCAATATCCTATCTATATCCACCCTCTTTCAGCTTAAGGCTCTTCTCCTGTCTCTCCATGCCCTTGTGATAAATCCCTCTCCAGCCTTCCTGTAGGCTCCCTTTAGGCACTGGAAGGGGCTCCAAGGTCTCCCTGAAGCCTTCTCTTCTCCAGGTTGAACAGTCACAGCTCTCTCAGCCTGTCTTCATAGCAAAGGTGCTCCAGCTCTGGGATCAACTTAGTGGCCTCCCCTTGACTCATCCCAACAAGTCCAAATCTTTCTTGTGTTGATGATGTGCAAAAAATGTGTGAGAAAAATCAGTCCTGGGTGCTCTGCACAAGTGTTTCTGAGGAGGAGTTGAGCTCATGTAGAAAAAGAGCTGCAGTGAAGAGCCCAGCTTGAGTGTCTGCAGAACATCACCAGAACCTCTCTTTGGAGAGGTCAGAGACAGAAATCCAGCAGAGACTACAAGCAAGGAGTCAGGAGCAATCCTAACTGCAGGACAAGTTAGGTAACAGCCTATATTTTTCCTCCTGATGACACAGCATTGTAAAAGCCACTGCTATTGCACAAGATGTTCAGTAAAACACAATAAACCCCTCATTGTGAGCGACCTGAAAAATGCTGATTAGAGACTCAAAAGCAGTGCAATAACTTGTGATGAAAAGGGAAAGTGATAACAACAGAGCTGAATAATATCTGAAGTGCTGAGAAGCCATCCAGGAAAAAAATGAAGGCATGAATTAAAAGGCCATGCACTTGGGGAGAGAAAGGGAAAAATAGCAGTGATATGTGACTCAGTGATAGATGGAGATGGCTTATGATGTCTAAGAAAAAGTATACAGTGAGTGTTTCTTTTTATCCCTTTGGAATAACAATAATGGTGGGAAAGTAATATCACCTTTGGGTGTCAAAGCCTTTGCAGTTGTTCAGGAACCAAGAGTGTTGTAATGCGTATCTGCTGACAGAAATACATTGAGTGTTTAGGCAGAGTGATTTATACCCTGAAGTTCTGAAATGCAGAGGCAAATGGCTGCATTACATTTGGAGTCAGCTTTTGAGAAGACATTAAATGTGGGAGTGTGGATGTCACTCGGCTGATGAAGTGGAATTAAACTGATCTGGGGTTGCAAAGCTGCTTTGTGCATTCTTCTGCAGAGGAACAAACCTTCTCAAAGCATTTGATGTAGCAGTGATGACAAAAGTAGCAGATGGAGATATTGGTAAAACACATGGCAAACAGATGAAATAGATAATCAATAACGATTAATCCTCAGTGGGGAAAAGAGGAGTTTCTAGAGGGATATAGAGGGGCGATTTCTCTACCTGATCTACACAACATGTACACCAACAAAAAGAGCATTAGTAAAAATGGATAAATAATAACAAAATGATTCAGTGAAATGTTCTATGAAGAAAAGCAGCCCAGCCCTGGAGATTGTTCCCTCCGTGTCTGGATAAGCCACTGACCATGAACTCCCAATGCACTACTGTGGCAAAAAGACTTAATTCAGTTCTTGCTTTTAGAGTGGTGAATATGAATAGGAATTTATTGATGTCTCTTGTTTCTCTCTTGCTCCTCTTTATTTTAATTTTTTTTCTCTTTCAGCACAGGCAAAGAGGAATTCAGAAAGAAGGAAAGGATGGGTAAAATGCATATCGAATGCTGATGGATTTTTCAAAAGATTTCTCCAGATATCACTAAAACTCGGAAAATATGAAAATTACAAACAGTCGTGTTTTGTGTTTGTTTGAGGAAAAAAGTCGTTTTTATCTAAAAGGAAACTTTAAAAGAAAATACTGCAAATAGCTCTATTTAGGACTCTGGAAGCAAGACTGAACTTAATGCCAAGGAAGGCTCTGTAGAAAGTAAATGAGGCACCAAAAGACTTTCTAACTGCTCCATTAGCCCTCTTTCATCTTCTCCATCTATGACACAGCCAACAGAGACACCCTGAGAGTCTCAGAGCAGAGTTTTTACTGGCTTGCAGGGGGATGCTATCAACTAACTGTGGTACAAACCATCCAATTTGCACTGAACTCTCCCAGCCCAGTTAATTTCTGCTCTAATGGGACAGACAGAAGCTTCAGAGGGATTTATCATTTCTTTCCTTCCATCCAGAAAAACATAGGAACGAAGGGCACAGAGCCACTGCCAAGAAGTTAGGCAGTTGTCATTTAAACTGTAATTCACCCAGAGCCGCTGCAGAAGCATCAGCCTTGGTGGGCCTGGAGTTGCAGGATTAATGGAGCTGAAGTGGAGCTGAATCTTTTTGCATGCAATTCAGGAAATGTCTAGACTTTGTGAGAAACCTGCTAAATTAGAGTGGCAGGATTTCGGGAACAGGGAAGCGCTTCTTGCTCTTGGCAAGAGGATCGGTTGGTGGAGGCGGGGGAAGCTGTAGGATTGATGGCTGGGGGGGTGTCTCTGTTTGGAGAGTGACGGAGTAGTTGGCAAAGTGAGGCATTATCTGACTCAGGACTTCTGTCTCTAAATAAAAGTGGGGCATGCCCAGAAGGAAAATAATTTGGGGGCATCTCTTGTGAAAATAATGGCCCTATGGCAAAACTGCTGTGGACTCCTGCAACAGCTGAGGAGGGAGGAAGAAGAACTGTTAAGGCTGATTGATCAAAGAAATCATTTTAAGGTCTCCTTTTCACAGGAAACCATGCTGCTTTATCTTCAATTTTGTTCAAGCTTTCCTCAGGTGAGGTTTTCTAACAAGCAGAAGACAAACAAGTCCCCAGAAGCCATCTAGACCAAAGCAGTGGCACAAAGGGCTGCCCCATGAGATCTGGTGGTAAGACAGCCCATGTAGTAATCTTCCAGATTTATCTGGCCAGGAATTTCCACTGTTTCAGCCTGTGTTTGGTACTTGAATTCCCTCTCTCTTTCCCCTCATCTCTGCTTATTTCCCAGACTCGTGTTATTATCCTGGTTCCTATGCTAGCTCCAAATCTTCAGCTTATCAGAACCAATTATGTCAGACAATTGTCGTTGTTTTCCCAGGACAGGATGATGGGTCTTGGGAGCAGGAGAGAAGCAGCAGAGGCTACGAGTTGGCAGTAGAAAGGCTCTGGATAGTGTTTCAAATGACATTTTCCTGAGGAAGATAAGGAAGTGTGGTGAAGATGGATGTGAAAAAGTGGGTACCCGCAGAGGGATGATGCTTGTCATGCTTTCACAGTGAATGTGTGCATCCAAGGGGAACATTCAGGGACCTGCCAAGATATCTATGCAGGAGCAAAGATTGCAAGACTCACCCACTCAACTTTGCCCACAGATTCCTATCCAGTTTTTGAGCCCTAGAAAGGTCTCTAAACCAGCCATGGTTCTGAGCATCTCACCTCAAAAAATGTGGAACACTGGCAAAAGCTGATTAAGGGAGAGCAGGGAGAAGAGAGAGGCATTAGAGCACCTTCTAGTGTGTAAGAGGGGCTTATAAGAAGGATGGAAAGGGACTTTCCACAAGGACAAGGGGAAATAGCTTTGAACTGAAGGAGGGGAGATTTACATTTGGTATCAGGAAGAAATTATTAATTATAAGATTGGTGAAGTACTGGCACAGCTTGGTCAGAGAGGTTGTGGACTCCATGGAAATGCTCAAGGCCAGGTTAGTCAGGGCTTGAAGCAACCTAGTCTACTGGAAAGTGTCCCTGCCCATGGCAGGGGGGTGGAATGAGATGATCTTGAAGGTCCCTTCCAACACAAACCATTCGAGGATTCTATAAGAATCAAGCGCCAGAAAATTGCCTTCATGGTGTCTTGGCCATTTGATGCTTGGTCTTCCAAAAGTGTGAAATAACGAACCTGAGATGACCCTGTAGTTGCCAGAGCTTCTTTTCTGGGGGTTTGAAAATGAAATGAGAGGGAAGAGGATGGGAATGGGGGATTCTGTGGATCTTAAAAAAGCAGTGAAAGATGTCATTATACCCATTTTGGCTGCTTTGCACAATTTGTGCTCTGGCTGGGGGTGGGAGCCCAGGCAATGCAGAGATTAAAGCTGGTAATCACAGGGAGAACATTTGAGGGCCTGACAGACCCACATAGTCTCATCTACCACAGAAATTGGTCATTTCCTAAATCTTTTATGGAAGACACTAGGGAATGGGTCTCTTTTTTCACCACCTGCTCCCATTCTGTCACTGCTCTTTTAATTTTCTTTATCTATAACATTAATAATCCTAAAGGTATTTTTAGTGGGTTCCCTAGGAGATATATCTCTTCCAGTCTGTGTGTTTCCTTGAATACCAACAGTTGAATATCCTGATATCATAATTATCTGCTAAAAATGATCGAACTTTTTTTCCCCATAAAGAGTTTCCCACTAAAAATATCCAATAAAATTTGTTTTCTAAATTACCTCCATCCTGTGAGAGTGCCTGTGACAAAAAATAGTTTTTAAAATGTCATTTGTTGCTGCTAAATTTTCAAATTAACTGCAACTTTAATGAGAATTATTGCTCCAGACAATCCCATATGAGATCTTCCAAACTTTTATCTGTTGATATTTGCCAGCTATGATCATCTTTCATAAATCAGAGTGCAGTAGTTTTAAGTGTGAAAGCTCATTTGCTTGTTTGTTTACAAAAATATGTAAAGAGGAGCTTCTTTTTCTACTGAACAGGCATTTATTCAGCAAAGTGTTCAAACCTCTGCTGTTCTTTGCAGTTTTCTCATCGTGCTCAACTTGAACAACTGCAAATTTTGTCACATTGCTGGTACCTATTTTTGCATTCACCTTCTGGGAGCCCACCCCTCACTAACACAGCGCTCACAACTAGGCACACTCACAGCAAGAATTACAGAATCACGGAAGGGTTTGGGTTGGAAGGGACCAAGACCATCTGCCATGGGCAGGGACACCTTCCACTATCCCAAGTTCCTCCAAGCCCCATCCAACCTGGCCTTGGACACTTTCAGGGATGGGGCATCCACAGCTTCTCTGGGCAACCTGTGCCAGGGACTCACCACCCTCCCAGGGAAGAATTTCTTCCCAATATTTAATCTAAGTCCACCCTTATTCACCTTAAAGCCATTCCCCCTTGTCCTGACCCTCCAGGCCCTTGTCCAAAGTCCCTCTCCAGCTCTCTTGGAGACCCTTTAGGCACTTGAAGGGGCTCTAAGGTCTCCTTGGAGCCTTCTCTTCTCCACACTGAACAATCCCAGTTCTCCCAGCCTGGCTCCATGGAAGATGTGGTCTCTTAAACATCTTTGAGTCCATGACAGGACTGCAACTCTTCTCCCAAGGCCACACAGATTCACAATAGTCTTATGCACAACATTACCTTTCTTTTTTTGGTAATCCAAATAAATCCACCATGACTTCATCTCACAACCCTTTGCAATGGATTCTTGTTGATTATTGAGATACGGTTTTCCCCTCCAGAGGACATTGTTTATTTTCTCTATTGCACCACTGCAAACAATTTTCCTTGTATGGAAATGATACCTTCCTGGACAGCTCATTTGATATGTTTTTTTAATGTGTTTTTTTTTTTTTAATAATTTATGTATTTAATTAAAAAAAAAAATTGATACCAGGCTCATTTGGTACGTATGGAAATGATACCTTCCTGGACAGCTCATTTGATATGTTTTTTTAATGTGGTTTTTTTGTTTTTTTTTTTTAATAATTTATGTGTTTAATTAAAAAAAAAATTGATACCAGGCTCATTTGGTACCTTTATAAAGCTACACCTTAGTATTGAAGGTACCTGTTTCATAAAATCATGAAATAATGAAATTATAGAATGGTTTGTGTTGGAAAGGACATTAAACATCATTCAGTTCCAACCTTCCTGCCATGGGCAATGAACCTTCCAGTGGAAAATATTCTGTGCCAGAATAACTAAAATTAGTAATTCCAGGAGCAAACTGCAACTCAAAAATATTCTTTCTGTATACTCTGCATGGAAAAAGTCTGTTGCCTCTCATTGCTATTATATTAATTCATTGCATTCAGACTGCAGCAGCATCCAGACACTATATCAACATCCTGCTAAAGGACAAACCCTTCCCCAAAGAGCTTAATACTGTACCAGTTTTATCATATTGCTGAACATCAATTATGCTCCAGCTGCTCTCTCCACAAAGGTAATAACTCTGTTCTTTACAGGCAGGGTCTCAGGCAACTTTCTCATATCTCAAATAAAAAGTCTTTAGAAAACCGATCTGATTCCAGATTATTACAGGACTGGGGAAACACTGACCTTGCACTTTTAAGTATATGGCTTAAAGAGGAGTATGAAATAACACCCAAACTTGTTGCCCAGGGAGAGCCTATCTTTGCTCTTCCATCAACCCCCTTCAACAAAGCTTTTTCCACCTGATATTTCCTGGGCAGGCAAAGACTTGCAGGAGAAGGAAGAAGGAACAGGTAGCACAGGGGAGATAAGACAGCAGTGATATAAAATGAAGGTACAAGGTGCCCCCAGGCCTGCATAATCAATTCCCTAAATCAGCCAAAAAATTTTGCCCAGGTTCAGAAAAAGCAGCACTTTCAGGAGGCGCTTTGTTTGCCTTCTGCTTGGCCAGGGAGAAATCTGACAGTTTGGAGCAGTAGCTCAAACTAACAAGTGTCTGTGTCCTCACAGTGCAGGAGAGGCAACAAGCAGGCAGTGAATTTATGTGCTGGTGAAAAGCACCTTATTATTTTCAGCAGTAAATTAGACTCTGCAGACGAAGAGCTCACATACTTTGGCTCACAAGCATCACTGCACACTTGCATGTGAGAGTGCAAATATACTGATATTGAAATATTTGCATGAGAGCAGAGATAAGCCCTGCGAAATGCATTCATAGAAGGAGATTGAGATCATCAAGATCATCTCATTCCATCCCCCTGCCATGGGCAGGGACAACTTCCACTATCCCAGGTTGCTCCAAGCCCTCCAGCCTGGCTTGGGACACTTCCAGGGCCGGGGCAGCCACAGCTTCTCTGGGCAACCTGCACCAGGGCCTCCCCACCCTCACAGTCAAGATTTTCTTCCTAATATCCAGTCTGTAAATGTAAACCTGAACTCTTTTGGTTTAGAGCCATTACCTCTTGTCCTATCATTCGCAAGGGCATGTACAGTTAAGAGTAAATCCTTGGATAAACATGGAAGTCAGTAATGCAAAATCTCTAACAACTGCAATGCAGCTGTCAGGCTGTGGGGAACCATCTTTTTCTAATAGAAATAACCAAAACAATTACTTCCTCAAAAGAGGGGATTCATTAAAACATGGGATGGTTTCCTTCAAGAAAAGTTATTATTTATTTATCCTAATAATTATTCAGACTTATTCCTTGAGATGTCTGCAGATTACAGAATTTGCAAGGATACAAACAAGTCGATGCTCATCTTTGGACAACAGTGGCTACGTCCTTCAACTCACATAATTAAAGGAAATGCTTATTTTCAGAAGCATAAGGCTCAGATCTGTGGTTCTTTCAGCACAGTCCCACCTGTCAGCTGGCTGTGGTAGCTATCAGACTGCATTGTTTCCCTGTTCACTCTGGTTTGGGCTCAATCACAGAAAATCCCAGCGGATTGGGCTACGAGCACACTCAAAACCAGTCCGTGCAGCGGAGCTTGTGGGGTCTCTGCTCCCCTGGCTCTGGGGACTGGGTCTCCTCAGCAACCTCTGCTTACTCAGATTCCTGCAGTGGTGGAAGAGATGCTGGAAGGTGACTCAGTAAAGGACTTGGTAATTCCCAAGTGTACAGATTCCATTATCTTCACCAGCACTCAACTCACTCAACAACGCCCAAACAGCCAAAAGGAGTTGGTGGCTGC
The DNA here is from genome assembly GCF_000691975.1 of Corvus brachyrhynchos. Taxonomy (NCBI): domain Eukaryota; kingdom Metazoa; phylum Chordata; class Aves; order Passeriformes; family Corvidae; genus Corvus; species Corvus brachyrhynchos. The sequence continues at coordinate 1,408,454 of NW_008246063.1, forward strand.
AGAAGGACGTATTAGCATCAATATGTGACTTTAACTGCTTTTTGCTTTGTTTTGCACCAGAACAGCTTTCCTACATATGGCAGAGCTCATCCCAATGATTGATCTGCCTCATTTGACTTCCCAGTTCCACAGCTGATGAAGATTTTGGGGAGGAAGTCCATGCAAGCATCAGAGAGAGGCAAATTGGGTTTTCATGGCCCCATGCTACTTTATCCAATTACGCTTCCCCATGCAAGGGCATCCCACTGGGGGCTCACCCTTGGATTCACTCTTCTTAATGACATTCAATCATTTTGTGCTGAAGACAGTCATTTTCATAGCTGCTTGCATAATAAATTCTAAGTTACATGCTCACTGGTTCTCTAATTACACCCCATTCCTGCAAAACAAAATGATTAAACTGAGTTTTCACTGAAAAAAAAAGTGAGTCAGCACTTCTATTTTACTGATAAAGTTTGGCCGTGTTTGGTTTTATTTGATATTTTCTTCTGCAAATTGGAAGCTTGTATTTAAAGGTTAAAACATAGAAAACGATTGGGCCAGTGGATAATTGTCCATTGAGTTTGTAGGACATTCTGAATTTCACTCCTGGTCTAAAATGATCTCAGTGACCTTGGAAAAGTTAATCTTCATTGAGCTTGGTGTTTGTGATACTTGGTTATGCAGAGGTAGCAGGACTCATGTGAACTAAAGGAGTTTCAGACATGGAGACACCATAAAAAAATATAAGGAAATCATTCAGTAACTGTCTGGTAGATAACGGAACATGAATTATTCATCTATATTTGGATCAGTCCAATCACACACCTTGACATCAGAGAGGTAAATCTGGGAAGCTCCAGTGGAGGTGGTGGAAACCATCAGACCTACAATCACAGTGATTAGACTTTCTTCTATTTTAAGTAACCAGTGCTGAGGTTTGCAAGTGGCTGCTGGCTCAGAGGTTTCTGGGCCTCTTGGATTGACAGATGTTATTGAAAATGACTCTGCAGTGGATGATACAGGTTGAGGATGTAATTCTGGGTGTAGAGCCCCTGGAATTGGCCATCCCACTTGATTGTGCCAGCTGATTGCAAGACATGAGATAAACGTAGTTCAGATTCTAAATACAGTTGAGCATGGGAAAAAAATAACCAAAGGGATAGGCACAAGCAATAAAGCTCCATTAGGAGGGGTCTGCCAGCCTTCCTAATACATTCCACAATGCCCTACCAGTCTTCTGTAAATGGTCCCAAAACTCTCCAGCACTACTGGGGACAGGAGCTTTGAGATCTAGGACAGAATTGTTCCAGTGAGGGGAGAAAATATTCCTATGACCTTGCTGTGGTCACCCAACCAGTCCCTACCACTTACCTCATGTCATTCAAGGGAACATTTTCATTTAATTATTTGTGTACACAACCAAGAAACTAGAAAAAAAGGAGGTGGATCTCTAATTTAAAGGTTTTCCATGCATAAACAAGTGATAGGCTTTCCTCTCCAGCCTAAAAATTTTGGTTAAAATCACCTGTGCCATCAAAATTAAATCTTATCCTAGGCACAAGCCACACATGCCAAAGCAGTTTCTACTGCAGCTCAGGAAGACTTTTCCATAAGTTATCATTAAATTATCTCATGTGCCTACAGCCAGGAGTGTGTCTGTGGTAGCAGGGAGCTCAGTGAGGGTTTTATACCCTAAAATCAATTCAGTTTTCCCAGAAAAAAAACTATTGCAGAGACTGTATCTGAGCAGGTCTCTTTGGTACAACCTGCTGCAAAGGCTTGGCCTGAGGTGGGATTCATCCCACCTAAAACATGGGACAGGTCTTGTCTGATCAAATAAAGGTGGAGATGAGATGATCAATGTCCAAAAAACCCCTGCCTCTGCTGACTCACTCTTCCTTGACCTTAAAGGGAGCCAGCCTGATGGCCTCAGATATTGGCACTTCCAGAATAGACACCTCTGTTTACTCATCCAAATCCTGCCCTAAGCAAGTCCAGCTCACTTCACCCGGCTTCTTTCCACACCCACACAGAACTTATCTGCTCTTACACATCCATTTTGCTTCTCTCAGCCCTGGCAAACATGTGGTTACATTGGTAGGCATTGACATGGGAAAAAAATATCCATCTCCTCCTCCTGCTGGCAGAGAGCTCGATCTGTACAATCTGCATCTGTGGACTCAGTGAGCATAAACCGACTTCAACAAGCCTGATGTAACTCAGGCAAATGGATCAAAAAGCAGGAGCTTGTGTTCTGGAAGGGCAGTTGGTACATCTGCTGTGGGGACATCATCTTGGGCTGCAGTTGGTGGTGGCTGCAATGTTGAAATGGTTTTGCTCGTTCCCTCTGTGTCTCCCTGCAGATCTCCCCCCTAAACCTCACACTCCCAGCTCCTTCGTTTTTAAGGCCCTACTGGAAAGCTCCGTAGTCCTTGAGGGCATGTCAATAAATGAACAAAGTGAGTGTGATCACTGCTGTGTGGATGGAGGATTTATGCCACCACTGTTTGTTTCCTACTGCTGGATTCTGTCACCTCCCATCCCTCATCTTTGCTGCCTTCTGACATTGTAAATTCTTCCCAGCACAGAACTTGCTCTCTAATTTTTCTGTTAAATGCCTAGTCTACAAATGAGTCCCAGCCATCCTCATTAACAATACTTTGTACTTATTCCTTCATAAACTGATGGATGAAAAGCTCCATAAAAGCGCAAAAAAAATATTCTTTCCCCCAAGAGGAGGGTTTGCAAAGTCATTGCTCAAAGAAAGCCAGCAGACTTTCCCATCTAACTCAAATCCACCACAGCACAACTCTGTCGCCAGAAGCATATCTTGTTTTCCTCTCCTTTTTTTTTTCTTTTCTATTTTACTTTATCTGCTGGTTGATTCACTTATGAAATTAAAGGAGATTATAATTTTAACTCTTTGGTTTTAGAGCCACGAGCAAGGAAAGCTACGAGAGCTGCCATCTGCAAATTGCAAGAGACATAAAACAGTGTAAAATCAAGGGAAAAAATGAGTGTTTTCCACTTAGCAATATATTTCAACAGAAGATTAATTTGCTGTCTGACACTTGATGCTTATTGTTTGTAAACTCCAGATCTGCAACTGCAAATCAAGCTGAAAAGCATCATCTAATCAAAGAGGGGATAATTTAGCAAGAAACCACTCAGATCTGTCTTTCTTTCAGGTTATCCTTGTGCATGCACTTGGAAACAGAGATCCACTAACCCAGTACATATTTGTGTCCCTGGCAGCCTTCTTGGAAAAACCGTGACTCACTGACCTTTACTTCAGGTGAGGGAAGAGGTGCTGATGTCCTTTCACAAAGACTCAAGAAAACACCCAGTCCTTGAGCTCTGCCAACTCATATTCCAGAGAGGTGCATCCAAACGGAAACAGAGGAGAAACTGAAAGAGGGAGCAAGTGAAAGGGAGATCCTTTGCCTGGTTTTTCAGGTGTGATGGTTCAGGTGAGAAGCTGACACAGTGATCCAGGAAATTCCTCTTCCCCCACCTTTCCATAAATGTAAGATGCTATTAAAAGTGTGAACCCGCAGTACGGCCTTGAGCACACTGCAGAAAAAGCACATTTCTTTTTAAATCTAGACTTGTTTGAACCCTATTAAATCTTTGCTTCACTGGTTCTAAGCCTGCCCAAGTCAACCTGAATGATTATTGTTATTATTAACAGAGTGCAAAGTGAGAAAAGAGAGGATTTTTTATTTAAATAGGTTATTCTGCCTGCAGCTGGCTGTGCTGCAGAGGCCTGGCACCAGTTCATATTACAGGCATTACGAATTCCTTGGAGCTTTTCATGGGAGAAGCTTGCTCTGACATTCTTATCGACTCTTCTTTCCCCTATTTATCAGCCATAGATTGGATGATGTCCTCTCATAGCATTAACTGCAGTTTTAGAAGCCATCTATGCACTTCTGTCCTTGTGTTGGGGCTTTTCCATGGGATTTCTGTTTCCTGTTGTTTACCAAATAAATAATTTTTGTGATTTCAATGAGACCTTCCTCTCCTTTTCTACCTAATAAATGCAGCTGTGGCTGTGTAAATCCGTAAGAATTCAGCAGAAAAACCTTAAACAAGAGTACATTAAAATAAAAATACTGGGTCTGATCAAAAAACAATTTCAGCCCACGTTGTGACTGAGAGTGGTTACAGAGTACAAAAGCAAGGCAGCCAGGCTCTGATACTAAACAGTGTATTAAGAAACTTCAACAGATTTTTTTCCATTGTTTTTCCCCTAGAAACAACCCCATCCCATGGCAAGGAATGCCACAGCTCAACCACACACTGCCAGTGAAGAACCTGCTCAATTTCCCCATCCCTGCTCCACACCCATCATGACTTTAGCCTGAAAAAAACCACTCCCTAAAATGTCTTTTTTGAGACTGAAGTGTGCACATCTATCTAATCCTTTCCTGTGCTGCTGCAGCTGTTCCTTATCATTCTTCTGGCCTCTTCTCAGAGCCTTTTCCAGGGCCACTAAAGCCTTTTGAGAGGGGAGGACAAGCACCAGACACAATATTCAAGCTGCAGGTCCAAAATGCATTTCTTCAGTGGCATTATGATGATTTCTGTTTGGTTTTCTATTCCCTCCTTAATAATCCTTAACATTCAATTTCCTCTTTTGATTGCTACAGAACAATGAGCTCATAATTTCATTCAACTGTTCATTATAAGACCCAAATGCCATTCCTGGGCAGCAATAATCAGCTCAGAGCCCATCACCATGCACAGAGTTGGAACTGTTGTTTTCCTTGTGTGCAATGCTTGGATTTAATGCCAGTGAATTCCACCCAATGTTTTATTACCCAGCAATCAAAAATTCTTCATGGGTGGTATCAGGAAGCTTCAAGTCTGGGCTGATCCACAAGGGAAAGTGGGATGAAACACAAGGGCAACAGCAAGGCAGGCAGAGACTTCCCCAGCAGGGTGAAGGAATTTTGTAGAATCATGGAATTATTAAGGTTGGAAAAGACCTCTAAGATCATAAACAAATCACTAAACCATGGTCCATCACTAAACCCTGTCCCTAAATACCACATCTACACCTATTTTGAACACTTCCAGGGATGGGGATTCCTCCACTTCCCTGGGCAGCCTGTTCCAACACTTGACCACCCTTTCAGTGAAGAAATTTTTCCCATTATCCAATTTAAACCTTCCCTGGAGCCAACGGAGGCCCTTTCCTGATATGTGAGACTTTCTGAACAGAATTCACTGCCCCCTCACTGTTCCCTTGGGGAAAGAGCTGAAATATGATCCTTTCTGGTCCAACCATTCCTTCTTATTTTCTCTGCTGGTGCAGCCTTATTTAAAGGTGGGTGTTTGAGCCTTGCAGTCTAATCAAGCAGTTTACAGCCTGCCCAGCTGACAGCAATAATTTGGTATCACAAGTTTGCAGCTCCTTTTAATGTGTGTGATGTACCAGATCCCAGAGTGTTTCTCCTAAAGTATCTCAGAGATGTTTGCTCTCCACGCCAGGGAGTGTTGCAGAAAAAAACCTGAATGCTCCCAACTCTTTAACCAAGACAAGTAGAAAATCCTTCCATGAAGCCAGATAAAGCTATATATAAATTTATTCCCTACAAATTTAGCCACTTGAGACAGGTTATATTGGGACTTTTTCAGGCAAGACCCCAGGAATCCTTGAAGGAAGAGCTGTTCATCATATCTTCTGCTTCGTGATGGGACCAGAGGTTCAAATAAAACCTTCACTTGGTAGCAGACCTGTCTGAGAAGGTGGAAGGTGGGGTAAGTATAGATGCCAAAAACGAGGTACAACCAAGACTTCCCTCAGGTTTCCCAGAGATATTGTGGAGTCTCCCTCACTGGGGGTATTCAGGAAGTGCCTGGATGCGACCCTGCGCCCTGTGCTCTGGGATCACCCTGCTTGAGCGGGGAGGTTGGACCAGATGACCCCACCGTGGTCCCTTCCAGCCTGACCCATTCTGTGATTCTGTGTTACCAGGGCCCCTCTTGTTGGTGGTGCAGGGATTCCAGACCTGCTCCACGCAGCAGGGCAGGGAAAAGCTTTGGCAAACAGAGGCATGAATAATGGTTAGAGCTTCTTCCACAGGAAAAAAGTGCCGGTGAGATTTGCTTCTATAAAAACCTCATATTGCTCCCCCTTTAGTAATAACGCAAGATTCCCCCCAGGGGAAGTAGAACAACATTGCCCCAGCATCGTTTAAAGGGATTTGGGAGAACAGGTAGGGAAATTATTCTTATCATAAGAAACTGCACAAGGAGACGGGCATTTGGAAATGTGCTGAAAGCTGGGTTATTGCAGCGCTGTTACTAATGACTACAATACATCATTTCAACTTGTTGACTTTTCTTTCTTTAATTTCCAGATTATCCGGCTGTTGCTTATCCTCCACCCATTCTGGGAGTAAACAGAGACATCATGTGCTTGAGCTGCAAAAAAGTTACTTCCAGCAGAAATTAACTTGTGTGGGTTTTTCCTGTTTTTGTTTGTTTGTTTGTTTGTTCTGTGGTTTGTTGGTTGTTTTTTTTTAAGAAAAGAAAATCTTTCAGCTTTGCCTTTCAGTTTTACCTTTCAACATCCTCTTTCAATTTTCTTTTGAAATTTCACCTTTGTACCATTTCAATGATTTCAGAAAGTATTATTTCTATTCTAGAAATAAGAGAAATGATGGCAAAGGGCAGTTGAAATCTCTTGCATAAAGTTCCAGGGGAAGTCTCTGAGAGGTGTCAGAGGGGAAGCTGCTGCTTGGGAGATCCAGCTCAGAGCACTCAATATGATTGAAATGATGGGCTCTGACCAGATTCCAGCAAGAGAGGATTTTTTTCACACCTTACTGAGATCTCAGGCATAGGAATCTTCTGGGATTGTTTTGGGAAATCTGACTTTCTTTTCCTTTAGAATCATAGAACGGTTTGTGTTGGAAGAGATCTTAAGGATCATCTTGTTTCATACCCCTGCCATGGCAGGGACACCTTCTGCTATCCCAGGCTCCTCCAAGCCCCATCTGACCCAGCCTTGAACACTTCCAGGGATGGGATACCACAGCCTCCCTGGGCAACCTGTGCCAGGGCCTCACCACCCCCACAGGGAAGAATTTCTTCCTGATATCTAATCTAAATCTGGTCCAAAGACCCTTCCCCCAGGGTCTTGAAGAAGTCCTGCAATGCACTGCCAACCTCAGCTGCAATAACTGCGTGCAACTCTTTTTTGGATGAATAGCTCAAGGAAATATAGGAAAATCTCCTAGAAAACCTCAGGAAGACTCCAGTGGTCTTGGCAAGGCTGCCCAAAGTTCCTCTGTAAAATATACAGAAGGTCTGGATCTATCTGCTATTTTTTCCTTCTTTGGTTTGGAAGACACCCCAGGGGGTTGTAACTGAATGATCTTTAGGGTCCCTTTCCACCCAAACCATTCTATGGTTTTGTGATTCTTTTGCTCTCACAAAAGCTCTCACATTTTTTTTCAGGGAGCAGCTCTGTTTTGAAAGGGACATGAATCATATCCATCAATCTTCAGGAGAAAAATAATCAACAGATGATTATTTAAGATCACATGGTGCCACTCAGATCATGAGATGCAGCAGGAAACCAACTCTCTTTCCATCTTGCTTATACTTTACTGAAGTCAAGTATTCAGTCATATCCAGCCTGGGAGGAAACATATGAACACCAGTGCTTTGTGTGTGGTACCAAAATCAGGCCACAAAGCTCCAGCTTCAATCAGGGAAAAGTTTCTACCCCTACTAACTTGAATAAGAAAGAGAGGAGTGTTTTCAGGCCACATAAAAGAACTACTGGATTGCCAAAGGCCGAATAGTTTGATCTCAATACTTGGTGTGCAACCTGCAGCTGCCTCTCAACCTGGCATCTTCCATTCCCAACAACATCAGCAAGGCCACATCCAATTTTAATGCCAACAGGTGTGGGGGAGAACCCACAAAATGCAAATTAGACATCTCTTATGGAGCTATTTTAGATTAGCTATTAGGATTATTTTAATATAGTTTGTTTATGTTATTTTATTAATAATTATATTATTGTATTTTTATATAATATTAGTTAATTATTATATTATTTTAAACTAGAAATTAGGAAGAAATTCTTCCCTGTGAGGGTGGTGAGGGACTGGCAGAGGTTGCCCAGAGAAACTGTGGATCCCCATCCCTGGAAGTGTAGAAGGCCAGGCTGGACAGGGCTTGGAGCAAGCTGGGATAGTGGAAGGTGTCCCTGCCCACAGCAGGGCATAGGAATGAAATGATCCTTAAGGTCCCTTCCAGTCCAAACCATTCCATGATTCCATGGTATTTTCATCTCAGCTTGCAGTGAGCCTCAGAGGTGTCAACAAACCAACCATCACAGTAAGGGGTTAACTTAGAAAATGGCTGCAAATTCTGACTACTTTTGCTTTGGGCAGCTTATTTCTAAATCCCAGACCACTACAAAAGACGGACTTTGTCCTTGGACATCTATTATCCTCCTTTGGTTTGTGTTTATACAAAACTGGACCTATCCAAGAGGGGAACCCAGGGCACAAGAGCATTTCCTCGCTGCCTTGGAGCCAGCCTCAACTCGAGTTGCCAATGGTCCCTTTCTATCCCAGAGAAAAAATGTTTTCGGGGTCTTCTTACGTCAGAGTATCCAAGTCTAGGCAAGTAAATTCATTCTCCATGACAACAAGAAGCCACTTGATGCTATTACAACAGCCAAAAATTGAACTGTTCAAAAAGTGATGACCCTTTGCTGAAAAACTCTTAAGCAGGTGGTGGGATTTGAGATAAGCATTTTTGTTTCATTGATGTTTCGGTTTGTTTTTTTTTTCTGGGAGAAAACGGAACTGTAGCTACAAAAATTTTCTCTCAAAAATATTTTCTCAAAGATCTTTTCTGAGCTGATGTCTAAAGAAGGATGAAATTCATGGTCTGGAATGCACAGACAAGGCCCTGTAAAAACCTGTCACTGAAATGTTCTTAATGTTGTGTGGAAAAATACAACAAAACCCCCATACACCCCCCAAAAAACCCCAAAACTCCCCAAAAACCCAAACCAAACAAAAATACAGTATCTAGAAGGCCTAGAAGGAGACCTGTAGAATTGCTTACTTAGGGGAAATAAAGCACGTTCAGGGGATAGTGTTGAGCCATTTCTTGGGAAAATAATCTTTCAGTTTCCAGCAGATCTTAGAAATTAATGTATGTCCTGCAATTCCATGTCCTTCATTTATTCTATTGCACATATGAAGGATGAGGAGCACTTCATGCATACATCATTGTACCTTGGCCATTTGTTTCAGCCAGGGTTTCCCACCTGAGCATGGAAAACCTTCAGGTTGCAAGTATTTAACCCCAACTTGCCACCTTCTCTTCCCACAACTGCAATTGCAGAGTGCCTGAGAGCTTTCCCATCATTTTCTTACTGCTCTTGTGAATGACGTCTTTGCTTCCTTCATGCTTTATCTTCTCCCAGTGACTCTCCGCTTCAAAATGCACATTGGAACAGGACGAAAATTCATTCCAGATAATTACTCCCAGTTCCCAAAGCCCACCTGAATCACCCCAACATCAGTGTCTGTCATGAGTAATGCATGGGATGGAACCACACACAGTCTGTTCAAGACTTGTCTGTTCAAGACACTGAAACCATGGAAACACTCCTGACGTGAGCTGCTCCTTGGGATGATCAGAGGAAAGGGTGGCTGAAGGAAGCTGGTCTTATCCGCCTCTGTTTCCCCAGGCCAGATCATTACATGCCGTGAGGGATTTCAGGTGTCAGACTTGAGCCCTGTAAGGTTGCTGACAGTTTTGGTTAACTGGAAAACTTAAGCAAGTCCAGAAATAGGCAATCATGGAGTTTCCTCAATGAAATCAAAACACTTTGATGTGGGAGCATGGATATTGGTATGAAATCCTCCGTGTGTAGATGGGGAGGCCCTGGCACAGGTTGCCCAGAGAAGCTGTGGTTGTCCCATCTCTGGAAGTGTTCAAGGCCAGGTTGAATGAGGTTTGGAGCAATCCAGGCTAGTGGAAGGTGTCCCTGCCCATGTCAGGGAGCTGGAATGAGATGATCTTTAAGGTCCCTTCCCACCCGAACCATTCTGTGTGTCTCTGATCTCTGGTCTGACTCCATGGCTCCAAACCACCTTCACAACCTCCAGCTGACCTTGGAGGCACAGGAAAGAAGCTCTTCCTCATGTCCAGGTGGAACTTCCTGTTCATCAGTTCCTGCCCGTTCCTCTTGTCCCATTGCAGGGCCCCACTGAGCAGAGCCTGGTCCATGCTCTAAGCCCTCCCTGCAGACCCTGACAGACAGGGTTGAGGTCCCCTCTCAACTGCCTCTTTTCAAGGCTGAAGAGCCATGCTCATGATAATTCAATCAGTAACTAGAACAGCTTAAATTTAATATCCCACTCCTCAATATCCCATTCCCCCTAGTCTTAAAATCAATCTTTCCACCCCTCAGGCATCATCTTTTCCATACTCAGAACAGATCACGCACTCCCAATACACCTGACACCTCTCCCATCTATTTGGAAGTGTCTCCTCTTCTTTTGGGGCACATTTAAATGATCCAGAGCAGCTAATGCATCTAAAATCCGCATGATTTGGTGTGGAAGCAGCAGCTAAAATTAGGCTGTACTGTGAAAGTGCAGAAAGGAGAGAATCTCAGGGTAGATATCCAGTTATTTTGCAGCTTCTTGAGTCATCCGTGTGGAAGCAGCAGCAGCTGGGTGACACGGAGTGATACAAACACTGCAGTGAAACACCCCAGTGCTAACAACAGCTCCCATGCATGGAGGGTCTTTCACTGTCCAGCTTCAAAAGGGATCAAAAAGAAGTAAAGCACATCCTTGGAGTGCTTCATCCACCCCTGCAGTGATGTAGAAGGAAGGTTGGATGGACAGATTCCCAAAACATCTGCAGGCTTTGAAGAAGGATGTTCCTGCTCAACAGTGATCAAAGAAAACCTGCAGTGACACCAAAGCCTGAGTTGGTGAACTCTGGAGTAACTTTTCTCACCTGAATAGGTTCATAATAAGTCAATAAAGAGCTTAAATAACATACTCTTAAATGAGTGGCTTCCAAAAACTTCCTCATCTGTGCAGTCTGGTGATGTGTCTGAGCACAGCTGGGAATAGACCCCAAATCTGGATGTGAACCAGTGCTTGGTCAATATTCCTTGGTAATGTTTCATGTCTTGCCTCTTTCCTTACCTTCTGTCATGAGAAGGTAATTTTTGGTGTTCATGAGCACAGCCCAACTTCTGATCTCACTCCAGCAAAGAAATTATGTCACTTTTCAGTGTATAAAACTTGAGATGAAGCAAAGCAACACACAACTCTACTGAATAACGGGCATGTCTAGCAATCACCTGAAGTTTCTGCTCCTGTGTAGTTACTTAATACCCAAAAACCCCCACAATTCTTCATTCAGGAGAGGCAGCCAAACAGTGCTGCAAATTGCAAATTATTCCAACACAAAGATGTTTTCTAGGTAATTACTGCTATTTAAATTATTCTGCGTATACAGCATGAGTGGCAGATATTAAAATGAAGAGATGACTTAATAAGTTCTAGTTATCCAGATGTGTCATTCTTGTAACAAGATGAAAAAAAAAAAAAAAAGAGTGGTTATATTTTAGACTTACCAGGTGTACAGTAAAAATAAAACTAGTTTATTGTATTGCAAAATCCTTGTAAGCAATATTGCCCCTGCTAGAATTAAGACAAATGACGCCAATAAAAGAAGCAGATTAGGATATATTGGTTTTTAGGTGTTGAGTCAAAAGTGTGTGTAACTTGTTGACATGCACATTAAAATCAATGTGAAGGAAAAAATCAACTCCCATTAAAATCTAGTGGAGGGTGTCCCTGCCATCACAGGGGGGCTGGAACTAGATGATCTTTAAGCTCCCTTCAACCCAAACCATTCTATGATTCTATGAAAATGAATGATTAAAGAGGCAAAATCACAGTCAAGGAGAAATGGGCAGCTTTGAGAGAATGGAGAAAAAAATTCCTGGTACCTGAGTTTCTGTTGATGCAGCACAGCAAATATTTTTAAAACAGGGATTTCAGCTGCTACTCAGATACACCGTAACTGATCCATTGATAGACCAAAAGCAAAGACGGAGGGTGTAATGGCATTTTAATACCCTCTCTTGCAGCTAGAGCCAATAATTTAACTTTTTTGATCAGTCATGAAGACAAGAAAAATAGAAGATTGCTCCTGCTCCTCACAGCTGAGGCTGAACCCAGGCAAGCTGGGTTTATCCCAGTACAATGTGTTTAGATTTGTCTCATTGCAAGGTCAGGTTTTAACAAACAATGACAACAACAGACAGAGAAGGGGATTGTGGCTTTCAAAACACATTCAGCCAGGCAAGCAGAGTCCTGCTAAAATAGGAAATGCAGTCTTGGATGTCTGTCCAGGGAAACCCTGAGTGAAGACAATTATTTATGCACCCAGCTCTAAAGCACTGTGTCTGCTCCTGCTGTTCCCTGCTGCAGAACAGGCTGAGAAACAGGAATGGGCTCAGACTGAGAAGGTCTTCACAGGCACAGCCTCAAAATCTGGAGGCATCAAGGAGGTTGGAAGAAAAGGGAAATTGGATTATGCATGTTTGGATGTTGCAAGCAAACCTGCACTCCTCTTTTGGATGAGGTGAATAAATTGTTCTTTTTAGGCAGCTAAATGTGTTATGCAAGACCCATTGCCAAGGTGGGCATCTATTTTAGGGATGGTTTGGTAGACCCCTGGAAGGAATCAGATGAGTGTCTCATTCAACACATGCATGGACATAAAAAGGGAGTTTTCTTCTGTTTTTTTCTGAAAGTCTGATGCAATGGACGCCAGGGCTAAGAATTTTTAGTGGTTTCTTTTGGAAAATTGGATGCCTTCTTCAGTGGGATTGTATAATCGTCATATATATCTTTACCCAGAGGGACTGTGGACTCCCCATCCATGGAAGTGTCCAAGAGCAGGTTGGACAGGGCTTGGAACAACCTGGTCTATTGGGAGGTGTCCCTGCCCATGGCAGGGGGTTGTAACTGGATCATCTTGAAAGTTCCTTGCAGTCCAAACCAGTCTGATTCTATACATGAAATAGCAGCATCACTGCCATTAAATGTGCACTGGTTTAGAATATATATGATATTTTCACAAGAATTTTTTTTTATCTGAGAAAGTTCAGTTCATAGAATATCAACTGTTTTACTCTGGGAAGAAAATAATCAATTTTGCCCCAATTTTCTGCAACATTGTGTTTGGCTTTTATTCAGGATTCTCAGGACTGCTTGGGTTACCATCTTTTACAGAGCTGGCAGATTGGGTTTCAGGCTCCTCACAGAGCTTCAGATGTGCTTGAAGAAGATTTAAAGGGAATCCCTTCACAACTTCATCAAAACTGAGTGTGAGAGTTCCCATTTCACAGGAGATTAGTTTCATTCTATCCCAGAATAATTATCTCTAAAAAGAAAACAGAGGGGATTTTTCAGTGGAATTCCCAGGGAGTTCCAATTTTGAGCCAAATCTATAGATAGACTTAGTTTATTCTGTGCTCAGAAATAAACTATGAATCTTTCTGGCCAGTATGGAGAATCCCTCAAGACTCTGACTTCACACAGGAGTCCAAAACACACAGAAATAGATGGGCTGCTCCTCTCAGTTAAATCCTTGGCAGAAATCCCACCCTTAATTCAACAATATTTGTAGTGAATCCACCCCTTTCTAGATCCCAGCCTTCTCAGGAGGACAGAGCAGATCTGGCTGACAAAAAAGTGTGTGTGAACACAACTTTCTTCCATTTTCAATGTATTTCTTGGTTTAACAAAGGGTGTTGCCTCCATATGCAACTTATGCCTTGCCTACAACAAGGATGGCAGTACTGGGATACCCCATTTGGGCAGGGAAGAGGCAGGATTTGAAATGGAGAATACAAGACATGGAGAAGAAAGAAGCCAAACTGAGCAGAGCCATCTGCTTCCCAAACTTAACAAGAAACAGAATAGAAGCATAAAATGATCAAGGCTGAAAATACCTCTGAGACCATCAAGTCCAACCATTAACCCAGCACTGCCATGTTCAGTGCTAAACCATGTCCCCAAGTGCCACATCTCCGAGGCTTTTGAACACGTCCAGGGATGGTGATTCCATCACTGCCCTGGACAACCTGTTGCAAAGGCTGATCACTTTTCTGGTGAAGAAATCTTTTGTAATATCCAATCTAAGTTTCACCTGATGGACTTTGAATTCATTTCCTCTTGTCCTAGCACTTGTTACCTGGGAGAAGAGAGGACTGACCCCCACCTGGCTCCACCCTCATGTCAGGGAGCTGTGGAGAGTTACGAGGTTGCCCTGAAACCTCCTTTTCTCCAGACTACACAACACCATCCATTGATTATTGAGTTTTGAAGTTCATTGTTAAAGCTTCAGACCTCAGGGAGAGCTGGTGGGCACCAAAGCCTGAAGTCCCAGCTGTGCCCATCAAGATTGAAAGTATGAGTCTTCCTCTCCTTTGTTTTGAAGCCAATGGTTTTACTCTTCAGCCCACATCCAATCAAGACACTGCAGTGAAGACATTGAGAAGTCAAGTTAAAGGAACCATAATGATGTTCTTGTGCTCCTAAACCCTTAAACCCTTACAATTTAAGGTTATAAGCTGAAGGAAGGTACAGTTAGGTTAGATATCAGGAAGAAATTCTTCACTCTGAGGGTGGTGGGAGACTGGAACAAGTTGTCCAATGACACTGTGGACTCCCAGTCCCTGGAAGTGTTCAAGGCCAGGTTGGATGAGAATGGGAGCAACCTGGGAGAGTGGAAGGTGTCCCTGCCCATGGCATAGGGGTTGTAACAAAGTGATGTTGAAGGTCCCTTCCAACCCAAACCATTCTATGTTCCTATGATTTTATTAATTAAAACCACCACTAATAAGCTCATAACACCTCTAATAATAATAACATAATAATAACCTCTAATAATAATACCTCTACACAGAGAACTTTCTGGGTTGCTGGAGGTGGCTCTGCCACACAACCAGACTGTGTGGCCGAGGAAATTGAGCATGAGCTCTTTCTGCCTCCATTTGTATTTGGTGAGGGATAAGTTCTCCACTGAAAACGTCCTAGACCAGCACTGTATGTAAGTTTTGAGGCCCATCTCAGGAGAAATAGACCCAAGATGATGTAAAGCACCCCACTGGTGTGGCTCCATGCTCCTCTTCTCCATGTTGCCTGTGTGTTGTATGAAGGTCTCCTTCTGTGTGCAGGCATTTCCTCGGACCGTTCAATTACTAGAATCATAGAATCAATAAATAGTTTGGTTGGAAGGGACCTTGAAGATCATCTCATTACATCCCCCTGCCATGGGCAGGGACACCTTGCGCTAGACCAGTTTGTTCAAAGCAGCATCCAACCTGGCCCTGAACAGTGCCAGGGAGGGGAAGTCCACAACTTCAAATTCCTCTGAGTATCCTGAAGCCCTCAGTACTAAAACCATCACCCTCAATGCCTTCTGTTGCTCAGCCATTCTCTGAGGACTTCCCAGTCCATTTGTTGCCTCCTAGGAAGCTTATTTGTCTCTCTGCCTCAGGCAATAACTTCTGCTCTCAGTGAAGCCTCTCTCCAGCTCTCAGGTTCCTTCGAAAAGGCATTGGTATGGGAAAAACGAACAAATCAACAGGGGCTCAATTCACCTCCACAAGAACCCCACCTGGCTGCTTCTCCCTGTGCCGTGATCCACATTAAAAAGTCATGGAATCTTAGAATCAAATCATTCTTTATTCCACGCAGACAGTGGGCCTGAGTCACGTGGCCATGCCTGTCACAAGCGGCAGAGCCGGGATGGGATGCAGAGGCACAAACAATCCCTCTGTACTGTATGATAATCAACAAAAATTAGCTGCCTAAAGGAACCAGGAAACTCTGCCATGAATGCAGCAGTTAGAGACTGAGCCTATTTATTTAACAGGTGTCCCCTGAGCTGGGATGCCAGACCCTGTTTGCCAAATTTGCAGGGAGAGGAAGACAGCTTGAATAAATATGGGCAAGAAGAGAACAGTCCTGAAGCCATTTTCTGTGTGGATTGTTGTGTTGTTTTGGGATTTTTTTCCCCAGCAACTTTTTATTGTAAGAAAGTATATCCTAGTTCTTGGCTGGGAGTATTTAGACAGCACAAACTGTGCCAAAATCCAGTTTCCCTCCTCATAGTGGTGCAGAGTCCAGCTCAGCCACAAAGCAAAGTTAGCTCTGCTGGATGGCTTCCTGATTGGTTTGTTTGTTCAGTTTAATTAAAATACAGTATGGGGTACATTTTGGATGAGAACCCATCCCAGGCTGTCTGGGACCAAGAGCCAACAACAGCTGTGCTGAAATGATCTCCTTCCCCATTCCTGTGCAGTGGAAACACAAGTTGCTGTCTCTGGTGCTGCAGCACTGAGGCGCCTTGGATTGTATCCGATGTCGCAGCACGAAACATTCCACACAGAGCATCTGGGTGGTCCTTGTTCACTTCTTGGAGTGTTTTCACACAATCTGGAGAAAAGCGATAGAGAAGGACATAGAGGAACTGCTGTAGGCATTTATTCCACCTCTCAAGTGGAGTACAAAGCCAAGCAGCTCATGAATGGGTTTTCATGGAAGTCACAGAATCACAGAATGGGTCAGGCTGGAGGGGACCACAGTGGGGTCATCTGGTCACCTCTACTCAAGCATGGTGACCCCAGAGCACAGGGCACAGGATTGTGTCTCCAGGTGGTTCTGGAATATCTCCAGGGAGGGAGACTCCTCACCCTCTCTGGTCTCTGTGCTTGGTCACTGCACAGGAAAGAAGCTTTTCCTCATGTTCAGGTGGAACTTCCTGGGCAACAGTTCCTGCCTGTTCCTCTTGTGCCATTTCTGGGCCCCACTGTGCAGAACCTGGTCCCTGCTCTGAGCCCTCCCTGCAGATATTTTAGGCATTGATAAGTTCCTCTCTCAGCTGTCTTTTCTCAGGGCTGAACAGGCCCAACTCTCTCAGCCTGTACTCACCAAGAGATGCTCCAGTCTTTTGGTGATGTTCAGAGCCCAAGTGAATCCTGAACCTCCTTCTGGCAGGTCTCCTCAGGGAACTGTTTTCCAATATGTTCCCTGTTGCCTTTTGTTCGTGCCAGAAAGCCAATGCAAGACAGAAGAATCAGCAGACTCAAGGAGAGGGGCCTGCAGCAGCCCTGCCTGACAACACAAGCTGAAGGCAGTGAGCAGAGTAAACAATCTGCTCATCTGGTGACAAACTCACCGAGAACATCCCAGACAACCACACCAAAAACTCTGTAAGCATCAGGGGGAGAAAACTTCCTCCAACTAGATGTTTTTGCCTGAGAAAGGGAGAATTTCCAGACTCTGTAGAAACTTTTACTGACTGCTCCTTACAAGCTGTAGCAAATATTTGCCAGCTGCACTGAGAGATAATCTGATAAATAAAGAAGATGATATTCTTTTCACTTAGTTTTTGTGTACAAGGCATTGCCCCAGCAATATCACCTACAGAGAGCACACAGATCTTCTGGCTGATTCTCCCAGCCTTCTCCAAGTCATTCCTTGCTGATTTCAGTCACGAACAGGGCCGACATTTACATCTTATATAGCCAGGGAAGACATTTGGGAGAAGTTCATCCCCATGGTAAGACAAGAGATGTGAAGGTCCTGGTCGTGCCTCCTTCCTCCAGCAGCTGTGAGCTGAACAAGCACCATCATGAGCCAAATGCTGCCCCAGGTGTCACTCAGTGGTGGAATCTGGGGTTTGCAGCAGTGGTCAGTGCGTGACAGAGGGCAGCTCACTCCAGCCCTGCACCACAAACATTTGTGCCTCCAGGCTACCCATGGCAAAGGGGGATTAAAAGGCATCAATGGTACAAAGTGAGGTAAGAGCAGATTTTGCCTTTCAGCTTTGATGGGGACACAAGCTTGAAGAATAGGACTGGATTCCCCCTCTGGAGAGTTTGGAAGAGCCCAGTCCTGCTCTGCAGTGGCTGAGTTCATCCACACATCCATTCGTGCTGCTTCCCATGCTGTGTTGCTCTGAGCAACCTCTCCCACCACCTCTGTGGCCGAACCTTCTCCTCTCTAATCTCCCAAAACAGCTCCTCACAGGTGACCGTGAAATCTTTGACCACTGGAAAAACAGAAATCTTTGTTCTGGAAAAACAGAAACCAGGACAGGGAAACTGCACCCCGTGCTCCTGCCAGCTGTGATTAAAGAAATAAGGATTATATCATTTGTGTTGCTTCTGCAATTTCTACCCTAAAAACCCAGAAAAGCCCGAATTCTTCTTGAACCCTACTGCAGGGAAGAGAAATGACGACGTCTCCATAGGAATAGAAACCTAAAATAGTTGTGTTTCACGGACCTTGCTGGAATGACATTGCCAGTCCCAATCCACAACCTAGTAAAGGGCTCTGTAATTAATTCAAGACACCCAAAGTGTTTTCACACAAATTATCAAGCCTACGGGAGAGGTTTGTGACAGCATTACAAATTCATAGGTCTGGGAGAGAACTCAAGAGGTTGCATAGTTTATTTTCCTGTCCCAAAGCAAGACACAGTATTTCTAGGTCACTGTTGATGGATCTTTGTTTAAACTGGTTGGTTTTTTTCAAGGCTTCCCATGATGGAGATGTTGCAGGCAATTAATCTCAGTATTTTGCAGTCCTGACCATTGAAAAATCTCTCCTCTTATCACAGAATCACAAAATGATTTCGACTGGAAAAGATCTCTGAGACTGCGTCCAACTTTTGACCCATCCCCACCTTGTCACCCCGCCCAGAGCACTGAGTGCCATGTCCAGGCCTTCCTTGGACACCTCCAGGGATGGGGACTCCAAACCTCCCTGGGCAGCCCCTTCCAATGCTTAACAACCCTTTCCATGGAGCAATTCCTCCTGATGTCCAACCTGAACCTCCCCTGGCACAACTTGAGGGCATTTCCTCTCATCCTGTCCTTTGTTCCCTGGAAGCAGAGCCTGACCCCCACCTGGCTGCCCCCTCCTGTCAGGGAGTTGTACAGAGCCAGGAGATCCCCCCTGAGCCTCCTTTTCTCCAGGCTTTTCTCCCTCAGCTGCTCAAACAATCCAACACCCCTCCTCCCCAAAGCAGCTTAAACTTTTCCCATGGATTTCTTCTCCCATGATAAAACAACCCTTCATGGATTTGAACAGCGCTACCATATTCTGCTCAGACTCTGAAGGAGATAATAATTTTAATATTTCCCCACAGGTAGTTTTTCCCTGTTGGCTACTCTCTTGGTTCCCACTAGGTATTCCTGAAGTAGGACAAATCTTTCTGGAAATGGAGTGCCCCACTTTACATAATCTCCTCCACCTGAGGAGTTCCCACGGGTGAGCAGAGCATCTCTGGCAGGTTACACTGCCTAGAACTGTGTTCATCTTTTCCATGACAGCACAATGTGTTGATTTGGGGGCAGGCTGTGATTCATTACAGCCTCCAGGTGTGGGTTTCTTTCTTTTTTTTTCTTTTCTCTGAGTGCTGATGTCTGATCAGTTGTTCCCAGCCCTGAAATAAATTAGGAAATTACTGAAGTTAGGCTTCCTAAGGCCATGCTGGAAGGAAACCAGGCTAAAGGGTGAGTGTAGGAACATTTATTTCCTTGCTAGAAATTTGTAATCATGGTCAAACCTGAATCTTCCTTGCCCAGTCACAGACCTACTGATAATGGCACTTTTGGGGAAAGTAAGAAAGAGGGTATAAAGGGAATTTCACTTTTGCCCAGTGGTTTTGCCAGATTATTCTCAATTAGTGACACTGCTTAACCCCAGCCAGCAACTAAACCCCACAGAGGTGCTCATTTACTCCTCTCCAGTGGGAAGGGGTAGAGAACCAGAAAGGCAAAATTGACAAAACTTGTGGGTTGGGATAAAGACAGTTTAATAGTTAAAGCAAAAGCCACACACATGCAAGCAAAGCAAGAGAAAGAATTCATTCCTCACTTCCCATGGGCAGACAGGAGTTCAGTCATGTCCAGGAGGGCAGGGCTCTGCACAAATCCAAACCATAGCCACACATCAGCTACTATGAAGAAAATTAAATTAACAGCCAAAAGCAGCACCTTCTCCGCCCATTATTCCAAACCATTCGCAACAACCTCAGGTCCAACATTATCCAACACATTGTGTTATCTTCCACGCCCCTTCCCATCATTTGAAATAATACATAGACATCATTCCTGCAATCTATGGATAAATCCTGCAAAATGTTCATAAAATGCCCATAAAATGTCCACAAATATCCACAAACGTCCACTGAGTTCATTTAGTCCATGACTTTGGGCTCCAGCTGTCATGGTGGTCACTCAGGAAAAGAAAGGTGGTGTGTGGTGTGGAGTTTTAGAGCACCAAACCCAGTTCAGGTTAGGTCACTGCTGCACTTGCTGCTTATAAAGCTTGTCCTCCACGGATTCGGGTGGTTCCTGCCAGAATAATTGCTGAAAACATGCAGCCAAACCACGGGTTACAACAATTTTAAGGTATTCCATTACAATCTCCACCCCTGGTCCCCTTAAGTCAGGTTATAGGGTTTAGTATTGCAATGAACTCCTGCCTTTGCTCTCAACCCTGCTTGGATTTATCCACAGACTGCAGTCCCTTAGGAATGTACCTGCTCCAGCTGGAACCTTATCCGTGAGCCATAAACTCTCCGTGGTGTGGATTTATCCACAGTCACAGTCCCTTCAGAAGAAAACCTGTTCCAACACAGCCTGAGCAGGGATGTACCTGCTCCATCGTGGGCTTATCCATGGCCTCAAGCTTTGAGGTGCTCCAGTGTGACCTCATGCACAGCCACCGATGCTTCAAGATGTGCCTTCTCCGGCTTGGATTTATTTTTTGGCCAAAATCCTTTCAGAGACGTGGCACAGACAAAACTCCTGTCTCAGACCCTTCAAGAGGAACCTGTCCTGGCGTGGCACAATCACAGCCACAGGTGTTTCAGGGTGTTCTGTTCTCTGGTGGAGTCATCCACAGGTCATGTTTTCTTTGATTTAAATTCACCCTGGAGTTCCAGCCTGTCCAGTACAGCAGCACAGAGTGAGCAGTGATTCCCTGGCCATCTGCCAGGGCAGGCACATCCCTGCTGCTGTTATCAGAGCATTCCCAGGCACAGCACAGGCAGATAAGGAGCAGAGCAGCACCACAGCAAGCAGCGGAAGGAAAGAGCAGCCACTAACAAGCACTGGGCTCAAATGGACACGCGGGCAAACACAGGGGCTGCCAATTAACAGCTGAACAGTAATGACAGCCATAAATTCCGTCCAGAAGGTCCCATTCAAACCTGGTGTTTTCTTGAACTCTTCCAGCCCCAGCTTGGGTGACACCCAGACACTCACTCACTCTGCCCTGATGGGAAAAGGCATCAGAAGGATAAAAGTGAGAAAAATAGAGGGTTGTGAAAAAAGGGAGAGTTTCACAGGTAAAGAAAAAGCCGTGCATGCAAGGAAAGGAAAACAAGGAATTCATTCCCCACTTTCCATGGACAGGCAGGTGTTCAGCCATCCCCAGGAAATTAGGGCTTCAGAACACGCAACAGTGACCTGGGAAGGCAAACTCCATCACCCTGAATGTCCCCCTCTTCCTTGTTTTTAACCCCTTTATATGCTGGGCATGATGTCACATGGTCTGGAATCTCCCTTGTGTCATTTGGGATCAGCTGTCCTGGCTGTGTCCCCTCCCAAAAACTTGTGAAGCCCCAGCTCACTCACTGGTGGGGTGAGGAGCAGAAAAGGCTGTGCAAAAATTCAAAAAACATTCTATTTCTAACTCCCGTGACAAGTTCCAGGATGTGTGTAAAGGGAGTTCTTTATTTTTGCTTTAAACCTGCTATCTGATCACTTCATTAGTGTCCCTGGGTTGTCACGGGATGAGAAGTAATGACTAACCTTTCCTTACTCAGCCTTTTTCTACTCGTCATCACTTTGTAGATGGCTGCTGGTGCACAGAATGACTCTCAGCTGCAGTGAGAGTTACTATTTAGCCATTCATCCTATTAACTACTCCACATCTCTGATCATCCTTTTTTTCACCTTTTCTAACTCTACCACATGCTTTTTTATATGGCATGAATGGAAGTCCATACATTGCCCCAGATTTAGGTTCACCAGGGATTTCTATATACACACACTTTTAAACAGAAGCTCTGTTTTCCATCCATTTCCTAGTAAATTCTAGGACTTTATTCACATACTTTGCTTGTGCTGACCACTGAGATGACACATAAAAGCGTCTGCAGTGACTCCAAGATCTCTTTCCTAAGGAGTCACTGCTAACTTAGAGCAGATTATTGTGGATGTAGTTATCACCTTTTCATTTCCCTCCTGGCTGCTCCTTGGCATTAGCTCGGGCTCAGAGGGGTCGTAGTAATATTCTGAGTCACCAAACATCCTGGGTCCTCCCTCAAAAAAGATCTCATGCCCCATCTGGAGCTTCCTAGTTTATTATGTGGGCTCAGAATGAGCAGTTGAAAAGGTAGACATATGCTGGGTACTTATGTGCATCTTTTTTTCAGTCATTAATTGAAGGTAAAAGCCAGAGATAAAAGAAGGTGAGTCTGTCCACAACCCGTGCCAGTTCAAGTCAAAATCTGATCAATTTGGCTGATTTCACTGAGAGGTAGAACTTCTATGACCACTGTCTTTCAGAGATGAGAGAAACTCCACCATCCTGCAGATTTTCTAGTCCAGAGGCCATTTCATATGACTGGGGAACACAGCAAAAA
This sequence comes from Corvus brachyrhynchos, assembly GCF_000691975.1. Classification (NCBI taxonomy): domain Eukaryota; kingdom Metazoa; phylum Chordata; class Aves; order Passeriformes; family Corvidae; genus Corvus; species Corvus brachyrhynchos. The sequence continues at coordinate 1,431,191 of NW_008246063.1, forward strand.
AAAACAGCAAAGATTTCCATGACTCCAAATCACACGTCTGGTGGGGATCTGCTGTTCCTGGCTCGAATCAAAAGAGGAAAAAACCCTGAAGATGTATTGCCTCAGTTCCTTACAGTGTCAGTCATAGCCTACAGAGGTGAGAAACTGCCTGTTAGATATTATTTTGTCACCTCTGAGGAGGTAGGAGTGATGTGGAGGAACAGGGAGCAAAGGAAAGGTCACATTTACCCAGCAGTCGCTCAGCCACAGCCTGACAACTCAGAACCACTAACTCCTAGACAATTCCATCATCCCACTTTTTCCTCTGAATTTCCTGCCCCCCGCCATGAGGAATTCAAGATCAGATGGATACTTCTTTGTTTAGCAATCGAAAGGTATCAGCCTTTTAACTTCAAACTTCACTGAGTTTTTTTCTAAGCTCACCAAGTCCTGGAGCACAAGGTTCGCTCCTCCCTGGAGGTTCATTAATCAGCCCCAGAACAAGGAGCCTAATTAGTTTCCACTCATGGGGATGTCTGTTCTCACAGACACCTTGTCACTAATGCTGTGACATGATGTCCCTCACCAGCATGACCTGGCCAAGCTCTTAAGTGCCACCAAGGACTAGGCAAGGGATACTCTGAGATGGACATACAGGACCTAAACCAAGCCATGGAACCATGAACCCCAAGTCTGTTCTGGATGCTTTGGGGTGAGATGACTGTTCAAGTTCAGGTCCCCTTCCCAAGCTGGCAGAACTGGCATGTGACAGGTCCCTTCCAACCATGTTCTAGTTTTAAGGCTCATGCTACTACATCTTGCTGTCTAAAAGGCAGATCCTGAATCACTGATTCCTCTCCATGGCTGCTGCCAAGAGTGGCAGAAGTTCCTCTCTCCATGCATCTCTGACTGCCTTTCTGGACCTCCTTGGAGTGGAGAAGAGAAGCTGAACTCCATTCACAGATCTTCTCTGGGCATTTTTGCACACCCACCATGGGGAAAGCACTCAGAACAGTGTACGACATTTCTAATACCCCGTTCAGCTGTTGAGAATCACACCACGAGGACAAATCTCAGACCTAGAACCTGGGGACACAATGTCATTGATTTTTTATAGCCATTTCTATACTCTTGTAATCAGCTTTTCACTTTTAGCTTGAAACAGATGGGAGGAAAAAAAGGTGTGTAATACATGTACAGCAAAGCAATGAGTCCTGATACAGCCAAGGTCTCTCCTGTTCAACTGCAGCCACATCCTAAAAAGCATTTGCACAATGCTCTCAGGCACATGGTGGGATTCTTGAGGTTATACTGTGCAGGACCAGGAGACGGATTTTGATGATCCTTGTGGGTCCCTTCCCAAGCAGGATATTCTATGATTCTATGTTTCATTTTTTTTTAAATTCATCATGCTATTCCCATTTGTGAATGTAAGATCCAACCATGAGTTTTGAAATGTCAACACAAAATGTACCAGTGTTAAAAGGATCTTGAATATCTCTCACTGCCCTGGCTTTTTGTATACTGAGAATCTCAGCTGGGATGTTAATGACCTCATTTGCTTTTGGAAATTGGGCCTTTCTAGCCAGAATCCCTGCAACTCTGCAGAGATGCAGTGAGGAGGTTCGGGGAAATAATATTGTTTAGGAAGAGAGAGTCATGTGATTCCTAGAATCAGAGAATCCCCTGAGTTGGAAGGCACCCATGAGGATCGTCAAAGTTGAAATCCTGGCCCTGCACAACCCCAAGAATTCCACCATGAGCCTGAGAGTGTTGTATAAACACTTCTTGAGCTCTGCCAGGCTTGGTGCTGTGACCACTTCCCTGGGGAGCTGTTCCAGTGCCCAACCACCCTCTGGGGGAAGAACTTTTTCCTAATATCCAACCTAAATTTCCCCTGACACAGCTCAGACCCTGTCACTGTTCAGCAGAGAGCAGAGATCTGTACCTTCCCTGCTGCTTCCCCTTGTGAGGATGTTGAAGAACTTCAATGATATCCCCCTCAGTCTCCAGGCTGAAGAAACCAAGTGACCTCAGCCACTTCTCCTATGGTTTCCCCTCCACACCCTTCACTATCTTCATGACCTCCTTTGGATGCTCTCTAACAGCTTTATATCCTTCTTTCCTTGTGGTGTTCCAGCAAGAAGCCTCAAAGGTGACCTGGGTCCAAAACAGGATCCCTGGCTGGGAGAGAGTGCAGAAACATCACAGGATCAAATTCTGGGAGCAGATCAAAGCTCAGTGGAGAGAAAGAGACTGGAGTGTCCCAGAGAGACAGGAAGGGATAAAATATGCAGAAGTACTTGAGTACTTGAGACAGAAAACTGCTAATGGGGAGATTTAACATCTCTTCCTAACTCTTTCCTGGCAAGAGGCAGTGAACATTAATCAGTCATGGCATTCATCCCTCATGTGCCTGGCAAAACGGGATGGTGCTGGTCTTGCAGGGACCTCTGCTTGCTCACCTTTCCCCTGATGAAATGCTCTGTCAACAGGCTCAAAATGAACCTGAGTGCTTTCTTTTCCTTTTTAAATAGATAAGCAGAACCTCTACCCAGACTGAAACATCACCGTGATATAAGACAGCAGCAGCACAGAAAATTAACTTAATTTCCAGGCTGAATCCAAAGAAAAAACAGTTACAGGTGTGCAAGCTTGAAGACGAACTCCAGCTTGTGTTAAGACACCGTTTCCTGGTGGTGAAAACTCCTCTGTGCAGAGTTTCCAAATGCATTTGTATTTCTCACCTTTGCTCTGTCAACAAACACGAAGAAACCTGCATCCAGATCTCTTAAAAAGTCAATTTTCCAGGGCTCCATGTTACAAGAACCCCAGTGCATCTACCCGTGGGTGTGTGGACGTAGGTGGTAATTTAAGGGTCTCGCCATAACCAACTCTTCTGGGAAAATTTAAAATACCATCCTGCTGTGGGTGGGGATTGGAGGACCTTCTCCAGCAAATTAGAAGCTTTTTTTTTTCAGTGCACGCGTGGGCGGTGAAACTGGGCTCACCTTCGGCAACTTCAGTGTAAAAATAAAACTTGTAAGACATTTAAATCTTCAGAGAGGATTTCAGACCTTCCTGCAGACAAATTAGCAATGAACATCTTACGCGTATGTAGAATACACAGAGATACAGAGCTGGTTATTATTAGCACAATATTAATATCTCTGGAGGTTCAAACTTAGGCAGAGGTGTTGGCATGCAGGACACTGCAGACACCACAAGTGGGACTTGCCAATTTTTATTTTAATTTGTTTTTTACCTACTGGTAGGCTTTTTGCTTATTCTTCATCCCCACTACACATTACCCATTTCACTTTTGGTCACACTGATAAGATGTATAAATCTTAGTTGAGGTTCCAGATCAATTTTAAGTAAAATAAATAAGTAAATTAGAAGATAATGGAACTGCCTATCTTGTGCTCAGCAGCTCGCTGGGAGGGGAAGGTCCTTGGGGTCCGGTTGTGGGGACATTTAATTCACCAGAACTTCTTCAACTCCTCTACTGGATGATGCAGACATGGCCTAGGAAGAAACAAAGCCCACAAGGGGAGTGCATGGTGGTCAATTAGAAAGAAAATAGAGCAAACATTGAATCTATAAGCTGCAATTTTAAATATTACCTGAATTAGTCACTGCTGCATCACTGACACACCACAACTAGGGTTAGTCAAGAATCATTCTCCCATATAATACTGTTATTGAAAATTATTTTTCCATGAAAAAATTCCAAATTATTTGTATTTGAGTCATGGTGAAACAGGTGAATCACTTTTTGCATGGCTCTAGTACAGCTTCTTACTGACTAATTTTGGTATTTACAGGTTTAGAATGATAATTTTGAAATGTATCAGTGGTAAAAGTCATGGAAAGTCATGGTAATGCAAAGAACATGGTAAAAGCAATGTTAATTAATGTTGATTTCATTAATAGGAAGTTGGCAGGACATGTTTTAGAACCCAGAATTGAATTATAGAAAGTTATCCTTAAAAGGTTCAGATCACAAATTCAAATTCAGCTTTCCTTCTCCTTTTGGGTATTTTGAACTTCGGACTTAGGCTTCATACTGAACACCCAACTGTGAAACTTGTCACAGTCACTTGTCAAAATTTAATATGGCTCTAGATCAGTTCCTAGAGTGTGGAATGTATTATCCAGCACCCTGGATGAGACTTCCATGCAGTTTTCTCATGTAGAAAATCCTATAAGAATTAATGTTACCCATTTCTTCCTCCTAAGCACAAACACTCTGCCCATCAAAGTGCAGAAATTCCTTTCTAGAAGACAAGGCTCACCCAAGGGGTGGGTGTTTGTGCAAAGGGGGGGCTGGAGGCAGAGGACTGGGAAACCAAAGACCTTAGGTTGTGTTTTTGGAGACTTACAGAATCATGGAATGGTTTGGATTGGAAGGAACCTTAAAGATCATCCAGTTCCAATCCCTGCCATGGGCAGGGACACCTTCCACTAGCCCAGGTTGTTCCAAGCCATGTCCAGCCTGGCCTTGAACACTTCCAGGAACGGGGCAGCCACAGCTTCTCTGGGCAACCTGTGCCAGGGCCTCACCACCCTCACAGTAATTTCTTAATATCCAACCTAAATCTTCGCTTATTCACCTTAAAGCCATTCCCCCTCCTCCTGTCACAGCAAGCCCTCGCAAAAAAAATCCCTTTCCAGCTCTTTTCAAGTAATGGAAAGGGCTCTAAATTCTCCCCAGAACCTTCTCTTCTCCGGGCTGAACAATCCCAACTCTTTCAGCCTGTCTCCAGAGCAGAGGTGCTCCATTCCTCTAAATCATCTTAATGACCTCCTCTGGACTGGTCCAGGTCTTTCTCTGGGGGTCGCAGAGCTGGACACAGCTTCAGGTGGGGTTTCACCAGGGTAGAGGGACAAAAGCCCCTCCTTTGACCTTCTGGCCACTCTGTTTTAGATGCAGCCCAGGACACAGCTGGAGAATGACACCCTCAGATTTGTTGGCAAACTGCTTTTCCCAATTACCAATTATCCCAAGTTAATTACTCACAGAAATGGAAATCTCTCAGTGGCACAAGACTCAGCAGCACCATCACCAGCATTCTCATGGCCAGAGAGGATTTGGAATGTTTGAAGTCCACTCTCATTCTGGAGATCATCCTGTTGACCCCAGAGGAAATTCACCCTGGATGGAATGCTTTCAGTGCTTCTGCCTTATTTTGTGTCAGCCCTTGCTGGGATTCCTCCAAGCTGCCTTATATCTTTAACCAGACACACTTTTTTATTGTATTTTCTAAAGTTAAAGCAGAGAGAGACATTTTCCAGTGGGATTTGCAGTTTCTGATGAGTAGAAATGGACAGTCAGTGGGACCACCTTTAATACCTTTAGCCTGCTCAGCTCTTCTCCCAGAAGACACAAATGTCCTGTAGCTATGTGCTAAAGCTGAATGCCTGAGTCTGGCTACCCAAGGTGACTCCCAGCTTCGTGAGGGGAAGATAATTTCAAAGCAAAAGACTTGCCTAATATTTCTGTGAACTCCAAAGTCTGAAGCCAGAAAGGAAAGGAAAGGAAAGGCATTTCCTTGAATTTCAATGGACACACAGCTAAGCTCCAGAGTTTCTCCTGGAGGATTGTCAAGGTTTGCTGTGTCTTTGAGGTGCGGAAGAACGACAGTGCCTCAGCTTTGTCCCCATAATGCAGCTTCCAGTAAAATCAGCTTGAAATTCAGGCGTGCATGGCATGATAAGGTCTATTTCCCACAGTTTATTTTTCTTCCATATACATTCCTGGCAAATACAATTAAATAAATCAGCTCCTCCTAACAAAGAGAAGCATCATTAATGAAGGCAGTTACGACAACTGTGGAAAAAAAATGGGATTTCAGAGGCTTTTACTTCATTGTTACAAAAACAAACCAACCTCAGAAAATACTGGCAGAAGCAGCATCTCAGCATTTGGGAAGATGGGGGAAGGTAGGGAAGGATGAAGAAGACAACATTGACTCCAGATGACAATAACATGACTTGGAGGAGGAAATAAGGGACACCATGATACTGCAGATGGTTTGGAAATAATAATTTTTATTAAATTTTCTTAACTTCAGCCCTCCTGTCCTTGGCTACATCCAAAGCAGTGTCGGCAGCAGGTCAAGAGAGGGGATTCTGCCCCTCTGCTCTGTTCTGGTGAGACCCCACCAGCACAGCTGCATCAGCTCTGGGGTCCCAGCACAGGAAGGACATGGAGCTGTTGGAAAGAGTCCAGAGGCAACACTAAGACGATCAGAGGGATGGAGCAGCTCTGCTGTGAGGAAAGGCTGAGAGAACTGGGATTGCTCAGCCTGGAGAAGAGAAGGCTTCAAGGTGACCTAGTGGCAGCCTTCCAGTGCCTGAAGGGAGCTGACAGGAAAGATGGAGAGGAACTTTTTACAAGAACCTGGAGTGACAGGACATGGGGAAATGTAGGCTTAGATTGCATATTGGGAAGAAATTCTTCCCTGTGTGGGTGCTGAGGCCCTGGCACAGGCTTCCCAGAGAAGCTGTGGCTGCCCCGTCCCTGGAAGTGTCCAAGGCCAGCATGGAGCAAGTCCAAGACCTGGGGCTGTGTCCACTGCCCGCCCATTTGCCACAGAATTAACAAACTTTTTTTTCTTAAACAGAGAAATCCAGTAGTCTTTACATATTCAGCATCAATATTGGAATGTGGCACCTTGCCAGGGTGCACAGCTCGGAGCAGAATTTACTTTAGACCATCTGCTGAGTCTTTAAGTGACTGCACCATGACTGGAAGTTGTTTGGATGAATGTTGGACAATAATGCTCAGTCTGGCCCCAGCAGAGACCCAACCATTCATTGCCATAGAAACCACTAATGCAAAGGGTCCCTGAAATAATAATTCCTTATTTATAGACGCATCAAGGATGCTCCAGTGCTGCTTGAAACTGGCCAAAAACCCAACAGCCTTTTCCACTGTGAATGCAAACCTCGGGTTTCTGATGTGTGCTGATGGCTGGAAGTCACTCAGAGGCATCAAATCCCAGGGTCTGGGTGTTCATCAGTCCACCAAAGCCCCTGGCCCCATCCCACCCCCATGGCAAAGGGCACAGTGCCAGCAAGGTTCACCTGGCAGCAGGAGATGGGGGCTCCAGAGGCCCTGCAGGGTGTAAATCTCACTGAAATGTGGAAATCATATTATTTGGAGAATTTCTTATGCTGAGTCAATTGGGTGTGAAGAAGAGCTCTGTGTGTAACTGCATCCAGTCAGGTTTTGCATGGAAGTATGAATAGATATGGAATACTCCGGCAGGAATAGCACATTCAGCACCATCAGCTGACAGTGCCCAGAGAAGCTGTGGCTGCCCCATCCTTGGAAATGTTCAAGGCCAGGTTGGATGGGGCTTGGAGCAACTTGGTCTAGAGGAAGGTGTCCCTGCCCATGGCAGGGGATTGGAACAAGATGATCTTTAAGGTTCTTTTTCCAACCCATTCCATGATTCTGTGTATGAGCACCACTTAACTACTCCAATATTGTCATTGCCAGTCACTGTTGCCTTGCTTGACTGGACTGTTTGACAGTTGTCTTTACAATCTGTCCTCCTAGCATCCAGATGAGAGATTCCTGGGGATCAGGACTGCTCTTCTATTTTCTGAGCATGCCACTGCTTGTTTATGAGATCCCTTACCTACCTGGTTTCCAGAAAAATGTCTGGAAAACATTAATCAGTATAAAAAGCCCCAAAAATGCTCAGGAGTTGTTATTTTCCATGAGCTGTTACAGACAACTTGGCATTCAGTAAAATAGTTGATCTTGTATGCTAAAAAAAAGGGATTTATTTGTACCTACTAAGACAAGCTAAGAATGCAAAAAAATGAGCTATAGAAAAGAACTGGAATTATATTGCTAAGTATGTAAATCACTTGCAGTGTCCCATGTTCCTAAACCAGCATCAATTTAGGATACTTCACATCAGTCACCTAAAAAGTGAGCTGTTCCAAAAAACTCAGCATTTTTTAAATGATTGAAAATCCTTTTAATAAGGATTAACCAGAATAAGTCAAAGTTAGAGGCAGGGGAGACAGCAGGGAGTTTGTTCAGGACAAGAGATGAGATACAGGCAGAAGAAATGGGGAGCATGGTTGCACAATTCATTAATATTTCCTAGGGCACAGAAGACTCTTAAGAAGTCGATCTGTAACAAAAATATTTTATTTTCATGGGTTGACAGTTTGTTTCTTGTCATGAGTCTGTCCTGTTACACAACAACCCTTTCCCATGGGTTTTCCTTCTCCAGAATTTCTGACCAACTCATTCCTACTCCACGCTCGTTTGTCCCTTCGTGTTCCCTTGTTTTATTTTTATATTCTGGAGAATCAGGTATTTGGAGAGAGAGCTGAAGTGTCTGAAGTGCTGCCTCATCTCATCTCAGCTCCACAAGGCTTTTTTGTCCCAGGAGAGTTTTCCCATAAAAACCCTGGGTTTTTCTTTCCATCCTCTTCTCACCAGTTTATGAACCTGATGTGCACAAACTCCAGTGAACAAAGAGCACCTGTCCAGTTCAGTATCAGAGGCTCGTCCCAGTTAACCCTGGGTTTTTTTATAAAAAAACATCGATAAATTAGATTAAGAACACAGTGTTCCGTGAAAAACAAATGTTGGGTATTTCAGAAGTAGTTAACGTTGCTGAATAGAATTTTAAAATTTATTTATTTCCTGCTTTGCTATCTCAGTCATTGTAGATAAGATACAAATATATGACCAATTTTTTGTAATAATTTATAAGCCAGTGCTCATGATTTGGCAGCCAAGGTGCTAAAATGGAATCACAGAATCATTTAGATTGGAAAAATCCTTTAAGATAATCAAGTCCAACCATCAACCCAGCACTGCCAAGGCCACCACTAACCCTTGTCCCCTAGTTCCACATTCACAGGTATTTTAAATCCCTCTAGGAATGGGGACACCACCACTGGCTTGGGCAGCCTGTTCCAACATCTGACAACCCTTTCAGGGAAGAAATGTTTCCTAATATCCAATCTAACACTCCTCTGGAGCAATTTGAGGTCATTTCCTCTTGTTCTATCTCCTGTTACTTGTGCATGGCAAGATGCAGACCCACAGAACCTTCCTGGATGATTTTAGAGAGCTGCTCCTCAGGTACCACCCTCCCTTCCCCACTTGCATATTTGTGTGTGAACTATTGGTCCCAACCTCTGTGGAGCCTGTTTTGAATAATGATTTCAGCAAAGCTTGTCTGTGATTACACATTCTAATCAATGCTCCAGGCAAAGCACACAGAATAAAGGACAAGGCTTTGTTACAAGAGGTATTTTAGGGGAAAACTGCTTCTGCTAAAGTATCAGGCATTTTCCTCTAAAGTGAACCTTATATTGCCCTCAAATACACCATTGAATTATTACAAGCTTTGCTTTTCTAAATAACAAAAAGTCTCTAAGATATTTCATAAAACATTAATTTCAGAATCTATTACTTTTTTTTTTTTTACAGAGATGATGGATTTAACTTTAATAGAATAAGTATTTATCAGCTTCAGGAACTTGTTTGCTTGCACAAAGAAAAGATGCTTTTCATAGCTGCTGTGAATAAATCAAATTCCACAATATTTAAAAAAATGGAAAAAAGGTTCTTTGAAGAAAAAACATGTGATCATTTCTGAGCGGATGTTTCTTGAGGCATGTAAACACACTCCACTTGATCTTTCACTTCATTCTATCCTTTTGCTGATCCCACTTATTTCATAATGTTTATGACATCCTGAAACAGCAAACTTTATTTTTTTTATAAAGAACATCGATAAATTAGATTAAGAACATAGTGTTCCGTGAAAAACAAACCTTGGGTATTTCAGAAGTAGTTAACGTTGCTGAATAGAATTTTTAAATTTATTTATTTCCTGTTTTGCTATCTCAGTCATTGTAGCTAAGATACAAATATATGACCAATTTTTTGTAATAATTTATAAGTTTTCGTTTAGTTCCTATGTTCTGTCTAAACTTCAGTGCAATTCTAAGCTTTAATGTTGAACCATAAAAATCAGATAGACTTTGAACACATTTCAAAAGACACATTAAGAGTGACTGTGAGAAAGTCTGTCCTCACTTTTGTCTTCTTTAAAGAACATAGAAAACTAAATCAAGCAACTTTCCCCTAATATGCAAAAGAAGGGGTTTATGGCAGGCAAACACATTGAAATGTATCACAAATCATGAAAAAAACACACTTTGTGGATGTGTGTAAATGTTTTTCTGGTTTCAAGAACCACATGATGAAATATGCCCTGTAAATTTTAAACTCTTTTTGAAGGATGAAGAAAGGTCATTAAGAAATCCTGGTCAGCACTCAAGGCCTGGTCAATGTGATTGAAAAATAAGTGATATGAGAAGATCCCTGGTAACTGAAAAAGCTGATGTTAAAAGAAATCACCAAAAGTAAGTAAAACAGAGAAACAGCAACAATAAACATTGGAATGAGGAAAATATTAGAAACTATAAGTCATTCCAAGTCATTCCTCTCTGGAAAATTCATGGAATTCAACAGGAAGGGCAAAGTGTGACTGAGGGCCATAATTGCCTTCTATGACAGAATTGGATGGCTGGTGGGTGAGAGAAGATTGTGCTGTCATGTCTTGCGCTTAATATGACTTCAGATATCACCTCCCACTGCATTCTCGTTTGGAGGGAGCTGTGGAAGAACAGGCTGTCAAGTAGGTTGAAAATTGGCTGGATCACCTTGTTCAAGGGACAGGGATCAAGGGCTGAGTGTCTTGTCAGGCACCTCATAACAAGAACAGCCAGGGCTGATATCATCCTTCCCTTCCCACAGTGTCCAGGTGGTGACACGGTGCACCCTCAGCAAATTTAAGGATGGCACTAAACTCAAAATATCAAAGGGTTTCAGTTGGAAGGCACCTTAAGGATAATCTTGTTCCAACCCCCTGCCATGGGCAGGGACAACTTCCACTATCCCAGGTTCCTCCAAGCCCCATCCAGCCTGGCCTTGGACACTTCCAGGGATGGGAATTCCACAGCTTCTCTGGGCAACCTGTGCCAGGGCCTCACCACCTCACAGGGAAGAATTTCTTCCTACTATTCCATCTAAACCTACTCTGCTGCAGCTTAAAGTTATTTCCCTACTGTTCTATCATTGGATGGCCCCTCAATAAACCCTAAAACAACTCCTGCACTAAAAAAGCACTGAACCTGTTCACTGGAGAGGTCATGGAAGTGTCAATACTTGACTGGGAGAAGTCACTGGTGACTTTATCTAATGTTGGCAACAGCCCTGTTTCAGGCAGGAGGCTGCACTAAGTGCCTTCCATGAGTGTCCTCCAAGCACGTTGGAGTTCACATTTCTGTGAAATTCTCCAGCAGTCGAAGACTAAAATAAAGGCAAGAGCCTTAAAAACCAAAATTTTCTCAAAAAAACTAACCTAGGGATAAATTTCACAAGTGTGGTTGGTAATGCTGTTGAATATTCACTTGACGTATCATACATATCATACTATTTGCTGTCTCTGCCTTTAAAAGTTTCACTGTTTAGGAATTTTCTGGAACTCAACCTTCAGCATTTTCCACTTTTTATTTAGAGGATGAATTATGAACACCCTCTCCCTATGTCCAGGACATGCCAACCACTTTATGATCTGTCCTGCTTCCCACATCACTCTGGCTCCGCTGACACTTCCTAGCCTTTCTTCCAAAAATTGGTTAAAAATAAATGAGTTTAACTTTGAATAATAATTCCTCCCTTCTATTGAGCTTGGCAGGCTGCTGATTCTATTCTGTATTTGAAGGCTTTTTGCACTAAAAGCTCATGTGTTTTTTCGTTTCTTTGTTTTTCTTTTTCCTCAGTTATGTCACATAATCACAGAATCGTTGAGGTTGGAAAAGACCTTTAAAATCATCAAGTCCAACTGTCAACCCAGCAGCACCACATTCAGCACTGAACCATTGCCTCAAGTGCATGTTTTCTGAACACTTCTGGGGATGGTGACTCCACCACTTCCCTGGACAGCCTGTTCCAATCTTTTTACAACCCTTCAGATGAAACATTCTTCCTAATATCCAATCTAAACCTCCCCTGGAATAACTTGAGGCCATTTCCTCTCTCCTGACCCTTGTTTCCTGGGACCCCCACCTGGCTCCATCTCCCCATAAGGGAGTTGTAGAGAGTGAGATGGTCCCCTGAGCCTCCTTTTCTCCAGGCTGAGCCCCTTTCCCAGCTCCCTCAGCCACTCCTGGTTCTCCAGACCCTACCCAAGCTCCGTTCCCTTCTCTGGACATACTCCAGCCCCTCAAAGTCTTTCTTGCAGCGAGGAGTCCAAAAATATCAGCTTGTTTAAGAAGAGATTTTATCTCTGGCTAAGAACTTTGTTTACTTCTCATTTCCCTATGACCAAGGACCAACAGCAGCACTCATCCCATGGAAGAAAGTGTGAGTTTTGTCATAGGCAAACGATGACATGTTGTGAAGCCAATTGACTTTAATACACTCCCTGCAATTTCAAGCATTTCTAATGAATTTTTTCTCTGTTATTAAAAATAATTAAGCAGACAATAGATCACTTCTCTTTCTACTGTATAGGAATGAGCATCTGCCAGGAGTGTTTTAATATTTCCATAGTTTAAAGCACCAGTGGCCACAGAGGAAAATACACCCTTTTCAACCAAGCCTTTAATGATTCTTTTGATTGAAAATGGAGCTAGCATATCACCCGAAACATGCAATGCTTTTATTCTGCCAAGATATATTATTTAACAATGGGTGAATTTTTCAGAAGAACTCGTTTTAATTTGTTCTTTCAATCTAATGACCCATAGGAATGATTGTAGATACAATTGTGGCACACAAGTTGCTCCTATCAAAGTGAGAATGTGTAATTTTCTTCACATCTTCATTAGGCAAAACATTTCAAGTGTTTAAGCCGTGTATAAAATTTGTTTATAAGTTGCTTTGTTTTCATGTTGCCTTACTTGTGATGGTCAAGTAAGGAGAATTTTCTCAATCATAGAATCATGGAACCATTAAGGTTGGAAAAGACTTTTAAGATCATCAAGTACAGACATCAACCCAGCACCATCACCATGTTCACCACTGGACTGTGTCCTCAAGGGCCACATCCACACATTTTTTGAACATGTCCAGGGATGGTGAATCCACCAGTTCTCTGGACAGCCTGTGCCAATACTTTACAATCCTTTCAATGAGAACGCACAAAAAAAAATCACAATATTTTATCTAAACCTCTCCTGGAGCAACTTGAGGCCATTTCCTCTCATCCTGTCACTTGTTCCTTGGGAGAAGAGACCAATCTGGCTACAGTCTCCTGTCAGGGAGTTGCAGAGAGCAGTAAGGTCCACCTGAGCCTCTTTTTCTCCAGGCTGAGCCCCACCCCCAACTTCTTCAGCTGCTCTTCACCAGACTTGTGCTCCAGACCCTTCCCCAGCTTTGCTGCCCTTCTCAAATTGCTCCTTCCAGAGCTTCTATCCAGATTTTCTCCAATATTCGAGCCAAGATCCCTTCTTGATGTAGTTCAGAGATGTTCCTGCTGCCCCAGGCTGGAGCCAGACACATCTTATGTTGCATCCACACCGGAGTGACCGGGGAAGGATGTTCCCAGGGACAGGACCCATCAGAAAGAGCTCACTTGCCATCACCTCTGGAGGCTTTAACCCACAGATAACCTCACTGCAGCTTTGCAAAGAGGCTGATCTGCACCTCTGGTGAGAGCATCTGCTGCCTGCCGAGCTGCTAATGGGCCTTTCACAGATCTGCTTCCTTGCATGCAATTTCTCTGCTTGAGTAAAAAGTGAAAAGGCGGAGTTTATGGGGTAATAGCACATTTTGACAGGCAAGTCCATTATTTTCTTTTCAAGTGTGTAGTTGAGGACTGCTGAGGCAACATGAATGGGCTTTTCTTAAAACTAATTTGTCCAGGCTTGGGCTCACTTTTGTTAAAAGGTTTCTCAAGGTAGGTTTTGCACCGAAAAGTGCCATAAACACCCACTCTGCTTCAGTTCTGTCCTGCAAAAATGTGGCTGATTATTAGGCTGATCTTTCACTTACCTAGAAGAAATGGGTGAAATAGAAGGTGTCCCTGCCCATGGCAGGGGGACTGGAGCTAGATGATCTTTAAGTTTTCTTCCAACCCAAACCATTCTGTGATTCCATGATTATTTCAACAAAGGGAGAGCTTGTTGCCTTTAGGTCTTTCAGAAATAAGGGATAAACCTTGGAAAACAGGATGGTTAGTCAAGTTCAAGTCTTTTCCCTAACTAAAGACTCCCTAAACCTACAGCGTCTTTTATTCTCAAATATTGTCTGTCTTGGAGGGCTAGCAGAAGGCTCACAGCCTGTGTGATGTTTTGTACCCACATGTTTCTCACCAGAGTCCCACCTCAGGGGGCATTCCATAGTTGGAAATATAGAATCACAGAATCATGGAATGGTTTGGATTGGAAGGGAGCTTGAAGCTCATCTCGTTCCAACCCCCTGCCATGGGCAGGGACACCTTCCACTAGCCCAGGTTCCTCAGAACTCCATCCAGCCTGGCCTTGGACACTTCCAGGGATGGGGCAGCCACAGCTTCTCTGGGCACCCTGTGCCAGGGCCTCCCACCCTCACAGGGAGGAATTCCTTCCTAATATCCAATCTAAACCTCCTCCCCTTCAACTTAAAGCCATTTCCCTTTTCCTATCATGCCCTTGTTAGAAGTTCCTTTCCAGCTTTCTTGGACCCCCTTTAGGTACTGAAAGGCTGCAATGAGGTCTCTCTGCAGCCTTCTTATCTCAAGTTTGAACAATCCTAATCCCCTCAGCTTTTCCTCATAGGAGAGGTGTTTCCTCCAATCATCTTTGTGGCCCTGACCACCAGAGTTCACTGCTCTTTTGGGAGAGCTCTGAGGATGCAGAACCTCCTTAAACACTCCTGTTCAGCAGCAGCTTCCCACAGATCCCTTGAAGCACCAGAAAAGCCAAGGAGCACCAGGAAAGCCAAGGAGCCTCTCAGAAAGGCACTAATTCCCAGATGCAGCCCTGGTTGTGCCTGTCTTGGCAGTTCCTGCTCTGTTTGGGAGTCCCTGCCTCCACCGGAAGTGGGATGAGATCATTGGTGTGTCCTTTGCCATATTCCAGAGTGATCTGTAGAGGAAGGCACTGAGGAACCCTGGAATGACCAGAAACATTTGTGATTTTCATCCAACAGGACTAAAACCCTCTGATAAAAAAAAATTCAACAAAGATAAACAGTCTTTTTCAATTTCTGTTTTTCAGCTTTTAGATCAATTCAGATCCCACCTTCCAGCCTCTTTTCCCCAAAATTGAAATTACTGTTTTTGTTTTTATTTTGTTCAATAGAAGCTGAGGCTTGTATGTAATAATTTGTTTTTGAATCTCACAAGAGGCAGGATTTTATTGCGACACTTGGCAATGCTTTGATAATAAAAGCCCCTGTGTTCAATGCGGTTTGGACCTGATTCACAAATAGGATGGAGAATGTGAACACTTAAATAACAGGACATCTAAACTTTTAGTATATTAATAATATAACTGGCTCAAATGAGTCGATAAAGAGTAGTTTGGTCCTTGTTTTTCTAATCAGTATATAAATATATTTTTGAAAAAATGATAAAATCTGAATGACTTCTTCATACTGCAGCTAATTAATATTGTAGGTGGAATGGGTTGGCTTGGCTTCATGGTTTTTTTTCCTCCCTCTGTCAACAAACCAGCTCATATGCCAACTATGATTCCCTTTAACAAACTAAAATAGAAGCAAATACATTGATATCATAAACTATTCTGTTCTGAACATGTATCATATAGCCTTTAATGCAGGGGATTTAATATCTCTCATGTACAAAAGATCACTCAAATAACCTAAACATTTTCATTTGAATGCCTCTTGTACTTGGGGTCTGAATGCGCCATTCTGAACATTCCTGGACCTCAAATTTGGATGGAAATTGCTCATTTTGAACAAAAGAGATCCAACAGGTTGGTGTTGTGGTGGTAGCACCTGGATTTGGACAGGACTTTCCTGGGTCAAGATTTCCACAGCCAAGTGAAGCGACCGTGAGTGAATCCAGGCAGGGCAATGGAAGGTTTAATGTGTGAGGCATAGAGCCTGGCAGAAATGTGCAATCACACCCCAGATAAAGCTGATATCCATGTGGGAAATAATCACGATGAGAAATAAAAATATTGTCAGGTGCTAAAAAAGCCATGTTTTTGCAGGAGGGAATCGATCTGATGATAACATTTAAGATCAGCAAATACTGCACGAGCAGAGAGACAATGTGAGTTACAAAGATGAAACTACGTGTTTCACAAGTTTTTTTTTTCCCTAACTGATATCATCTTACCACTGAATAAGTCATTCTGATGTACATCAATGCCTATCTGTGCTCTCTAAAATGAAAATTTTCTAGAAACTCCTAAGAGATTAACATCTTGTAAAAAAAAAAAAAAGGGGGGCGGGAAAAGGAATTTCAAGCATAAGTTCAGTTTCCTTTGGATTTCCAGGAAACTAATTAACTCACACAGAAAATGGGAACCTGGTCTGGAGGGTCAAAAGTGAGTGAAGAGTGTGATAACACTTACTAATATGAGCCAAGGCCAGTGGCACAATGGGATAACCTTAAACTAAAGAGATCTTTGTTTTTTATTGCATTTGACCACTGCAGCTTCAAAATTCTTTTTTTTTTTCTTGATTTGA
This sequence comes from Corvus brachyrhynchos, assembly GCF_000691975.1. Taxonomy (NCBI): domain Eukaryota; kingdom Metazoa; phylum Chordata; class Aves; order Passeriformes; family Corvidae; genus Corvus; species Corvus brachyrhynchos. Next base: position 1,447,872 of record NW_008246063.1, read on the forward strand.
GTTTTCCTGAACAGTTTAAATATGAAATTGCTATGGCAGGGGGATTGAAAATAGAGGGTCTTTAAGGCCTCTTCCAACTCAAACCACTCTAGGATTTTATGATTCTATAAAATAAGTGACTGGCCTTTTATTTGGTGACCTCAGATGACAGAAGGGGTGTTAAGAAAAAAAACAAAATCAGGATGACAGTGATTGAATTGTCAAGAAACGGCACATGCTGGCATGAAATTCTCTTTGCTGGAGTTGCAAAGATGAAGATGAGTTTGGGACAGCATTTTTGGATGGCTGCGTAGCACTACATTGAACTGTCTGGGAACATCCTCAGACAGAAGAACATGATCCATCTATCTCAGCAAACTGTTGGAGAGGCCCTTGGCATGCCTTTGGGGCTCTCCAAATCCCTCCCAGCCCCAACTCCAGCATCAGCGCGTTCCAGGGTTCAGGCCCACTTGGCATTTTGCATCTAAACAAGTCCCTAGCACGGAGGCAGCTCAGGAGGTGCCAGTTGCCCTCACTGCACAGGAAATTTTCCAAGTATATTTAATTTTCAAGCACAGACAGAGTCTCCCAGAAAAAAGAGCACATTGCATCTGCAGCTTCTGCCTCTGCAAGCCAGTGGGAATTTCTGCTCTCACTTTGCTGGTTGCAAACATCTGCAAGGGGCCCTAATTCAGGAAAGCCTCTGTTCATGTGCAGTGTTAAACCACAGCCCACAGCTCATACAGGTTAAAGCCCTCAGGCATTACCTAACTTTTTTTCACATATTAATGGCAACTTGAATTATTTGTCCCCCCTGCAAGAGCTGACAGTAAAACTTGAGGTGTGAGAATCATGGAATGGTTTGGGTTGGAAGGGAGCTTGAAGGTCATCTCTTTCCAAACTCCCAGCCATGGGCAGGGACACCTTCCACTATCCCAGGTTGTTCCAAGCCCCGTCCAATCTGGGCTGAACACTTCCAGGGATGAGGCAGCCACAGCTTCTCTGGGTAACCTGTGCCAGGGCCTCCCCACCCTCACAGGGAGGAATTTCTTCCTATTATCCCATCTAAACCTACTCTCTGTCAGTTCAAAGCCATTCCCCCTTGTCCTGTGACTCCAGGCTCTTGTAAATAGTCCTTCTCCATCTTTCTAGCAGGCTCCCTTGAGGTACTGGAAGGACACAATTAGGTGCTCCAAAGCCTTCTCTTTCCCAGGTTGAAAAACCACAATTCTCTCAGCCTTTCCTCATAGGAGAGCCTCCCCATCCCTTTAATCATCTTGGGCCTCCTCTGGAGTTGCTCCAACAGCTCCATGTCCTTCAGCAGACTGAGGATGGTGGGCACAAAGGGCACTTGCAGCCATACCTCATTTTACTTATATTACTAATTTATTTATTTATTTTACTCGCTTTACTTAATTTACTAATTCTACTTATTTAATTTCCCTGGTGTATCACAATTACAAAGGGTCAAATCCCAACACTACACTGAGGTTGAGCAGGACTTTAATTATTTCCATAAGACTTCTAGGAATAAAAAGCACCATTCAGTGGATTGCTGCATGCAGCTAAAATGAAGCACAGGTATGTCTGACCCAGGGCAGTGATACCGAAGACATCTTCAGAAGCAGACAGTCAGCTTTATGAGAGTCCAAGGCTGTAGTTTCCATCCTGACAGAGTCCTGGACATGACAGCTGTGACTCACACACACAGTGGGTTACAGGGCCTCCTCCAAAAATAGAAGCTGAGGTCTCCCAAGCTGCAGTGGTAACCCGCCCAAGCTAATGAGGGAGATTTGCTCGGCGTGTGTAACATTTCTTGTTCTGTGATTAAAGGAATGATTTGGCAGTAAATGTGCTGTGAATGAGCTGACAAGACTCTGAACCAACCAGCAAATGACTGCAATATGCCGTTTTTATTAGAGCATGCGTCAGCCGGCAATATTTATGTAGAAGTGGATTTCCAAGGGATGCAATGGACCTAAAGGTCGTCAACTCCCGAAGCTTTTGGACTTTTTAATATTGAGCTATCCTTCTTTTCTAGAGTAGATGAGTAACCTCTCTGCTTCACTCTTCTTCCCAAATTCCCTTGGAAATTATTTTGTTCTCGTCTAGCTGTTTGCATTGGTTAAAAGAAAGGAGGTTGGAGGTGGTGTGTGTTTGTTTTTCTTCCTACAGATTCAAAAATAGAGACTTTGGGCAAAGAAGCAGCAAAGAACAAGGCTGAAAGCAATTTTCTGGGGCTTCTCACCTTCTCAGGTACATTCTTTGTCCCAAATCGTGAACCTCTGTCCTAACCCCCTCCTCTGCACCAAGGCAGAATCAAGGACACCTACACCACTCCACAGCTTGTTTGCCTCAGGTTTCCTGGTAAACATCCAAGGAGTTTTCACAGCCTCTCCAGACAACATTCACTCTTCATTTTCTTTTATGGCATTTAATTTCTTTTCTTTGCTAGAAGTGGAACAGATTTCGTGTTGTTTTAGTCACCAAGGGCACAGAACTATTGATCTCCATAGCCTCCCTCTCCTTTGTTGGAAGAACACATACCCGGCTTCCTTTAGGTTTCTCTTTTCTCGGCTAAACAAACCCAACTGTTTCACTTTCTCTTCACATGTTGTTTTCACATCCTCTTCTCATTTTCACTGTTATTCTCCAGAGGTTTTTCAGTACCTGTGGACTCTGTACTGTGCCTTTTCAGCCACTGCTGAAATTCATCAGCTTGCTGAAGTCTGTGGCTTTTCTATTATCCAGTGAAAGGAGCAAAAAAAGGCATACTGACCTCCAGGGAATTCTGGCGCTTAACTCCTAAAAATCAGCTCTAAGGAAAGAGAAGATAATTCCATCTCACTGGCCCAACTGAGCTGGAAGGGACACACAAGGGTCATCGAGTCCAGCTCCTGGCCCTGCACACAACAACCCCAAGAACCCCACCATGAGCCTGAGAGTGTTGTCCAAACACTTCTTGAACTCTGGCAGTTTTGATGCCATGACCACTTCCCTGGGGAGCAGGGACATCTCAGGGACTGAGACTGTGGAGAAAAGAACACCCAAACTCCCTAGAAATCAAGTTTTCCCATCTGCTTATCTCAAGAGTCTTGGGGAAATTCTTGGCCCCTTTGCAGTGAGGAAGCAAAGCAAAGCTGGGATGTGGGCAGAGTTCTCCAGCCCAGGCACGGACACTGTCCAGTGTCCATCGTGGTGGCCTTGCTCTCCCGGTGCCCTCTGTGCTCAGTGAGTGGGATGGAAATTCTTACCCTCCTCCTGTGTCTGCCCTCCAAGGTCTCCGTGTAGAGGCGTTTTTTGCCTTGAGGAAGGTCTCCTTTGCTGAGGGACTCACAGGATTTACTAAGCCAATGACCTGCGGTCTTTGGTGGGTCTCATGTGAAATGGAACAGTCATCTGGGCCACCAGGTCAGCTAATGCAAGGAATTATTCTGCATGTTGATGATCAGGTCCATATCTGCACTGAGACAGGGATATCAGTCTTAATGGCACCTGTCCAAATTTTAAGGGTCTCTGCTTGGCAGAGCAGCAAAATTTGGGTGGAAAGTCGAGTTACTTGGCACTCCAGCCCGTGGAATGTGAAATGGAACAGTCATCTGGGCCACCAGGTCAGCTAATGCAAGGAATTATTCTGCATGTTGATGATCAGGTCCATATCTGCACTGAGACAGGGATATCAGTCTTAATGGCACCTGTCCAAATTTTAAGGGTCTCTGCTTGGCAGAGCAGCAAAATTTGGGTGGAAAGTCGAGTTACTTGGCACTCCAGCCCAGAACCACTTCTGCTTCTAGACTGAGGAGGCAGCCTACAATCCATGGGAGAAAAAGTTGTTGCTTTGGCCATTTGAAGGACTTTAATGGGGAAAAGCCAACTACAACCTCATCCTGCCACTGCCAAACGCAGCCGTGCCTGTGTTCATTGCCCCCATGCTAACAGAAGCCTTGTTTCACAGTGGGTTCAGGCAAGCTGGAATGCAAGGAAATGAGGATTTTTTTCTTAGCAATCCAGGTTTAGAAGAAATTCTTAGGGGAATAAAATAAAATGTTGAGGACAAAAACAGAAGACAATTTTTTTTTTCCAAGACAGGCATCTTTTCTAGAACATCCTGTTTGGTACTGCCTTTGAGATACAACAGAGGAGGATATAACCCTCCAGTTAAAGTCCTGAACACCTTTTTCTGGTTGCTGGCTCAAGCCCACCCCTTGTATTCAGTATCTTTTTTTGAGTTATAATGATTTATGTAACAGGAGGTCAGTTTAAGAAGGGAGATTTTCAAATCCCATCCCTGCCTTGAGGAAAAAGAAAAAAAAAAAACCCAAGAAAAAATAAACAATGCAAAACAACTTGACAGAAGAAACCATGAGTGGCATGAAGATTTTCTTTAGCCATCTGGAAAAATCAAAAAAAAAATCAGGTGTGCCAGGTGTTCTATGGTATCAATCTAGCATGATGCTATTTACAGCACTGAAGACAGTCTTCCTAAAACTTCACTCAGATGGTGACACTGAGCAACGTTAAGAAAATTCCTTCCCCAGATAATTTTTCTTTGATTTCCTCCAACCTGACACAATATTTCATCTTATTAAGTGCCTCAGAAGTGAGTATTATTATCCAGGTAGAGTCAGCTTAGAGGTACGGAGGGGAGGAATAGCTGTTCATGGAGCTGTTTGTACAGGCAGTGAACCACGATGGAGATGTAGAGTGCCAAAGTCTGAGATATTTATTATTCTTCTAATTAAATCCAGCTATGCTCTGCAGATACCATTTGCTTCCTCTGATTACTGGACACAGATTTGTGTCACAGGCATTAGGCAGCACTAAGTGGGGATGGTTTCCAGCACAGCCACCTAAGCCAGCAGGGAACATCTGGATCATGAAAGTTTTAGGGAGATAAAGATCATGAAAAGTGACAGAGTTGGAAAGTAAGTGTACATCCCAAATTCAGAGATGACAAGCCCTAGTTCACTGCAGAGGACAGCAAGGCTGGGATTCACAGAGATGTAGGGATTTAACCCCCTTCTCTCCACACAGCACACAATAGTGGGGCTACTCAGGTCTAGAGGTTATGGAGGTACTACAAGTGAGGGGCAAAAAACAAAGGAACAAACAGAAAAAGAGAAAAAAAGAGAAAACCCAACACATTTTCAGGAGTTATCCATAAGATGTCTTTTTAATACATTGGGCTGTATCTGCATCCAGTAAAATTCCTGGTGATTCATTAATGGCCTCACTAATGGCTTTAAAGTGAAAGAGGGTAAGTGTAGATCAGATATTAGGAAGAAATTCTTCCCTGTGAGGGTGCTGGTGCCCTGGCACAGACTGTCCAGAGAAGCTGTGGCTGCCCCATCCCTGGAAGTGTCCAAGGCCAGGTTGGATGGGATTTGGAGCAACCTGGGATAGTGGAAGGTGTCCCTGCCCATGGCAGGGGGTTGGAACAAAATGATCTAGAAGATCTCTTCCAACCCCAAACATTCTATGATTCTATGATTAACTCTTAATAAGAAGCAACACTTATGTGATGTCCATCAGTCACAACCTGACCACCGAGCTCTCAAATATTTCTTCTGATTTTTATGGCGATTCCCATGAAATCCTTTCCCTGAAACAAGAGCCATATTGCAAGTTCAAGGGGTCGTTTTCTTTTTGGGAAACTTGGACTGAGCTGTGAACTTTTAATGGCAATCTAGAAACAACCTAAAAGTGGAGCTGATAAGATTGCTGTTCTGGGAAAACTTCCTACTCACCTTATAACTACAAAAAAACCCAAGGAAAGCACAATTGAAGTCAAGCACTTCTGCCCCCTTACGGAGCACGGGGGACACTATTATAATGAAAGATGAAGTCTTAAGCTTTCCAGCAAACATATAATAAATCAATGTCCTTTCCCTTGTTTTAATTTCTCACACAAGATTTATGAACCTGTATATTTAGACTGTTTATTTAGAGCTCTGGCATGCAGGCTACTCTTGGCACAATAAGAGAGCTTTCTCTGAATGGATTCTCAGAAGCTGCTTTGATTTGGCTTTATTTTAGTGATTTAAATTTAAGAATCCATCACTGCCTTCCAACGATCAGCTCGAAGTTACCAAGGCCACGGGCATGTTTTGTGTTAGTCTCGATTCTACTGCAGCATCAAGTCTGAACTACACCTGATTCCATGAATGGAAAAATCTCTCCTTTCTTCACCACATCCCTCTGTTCCTTCATTAAATCTCAGTCCTCTGTTGGTGTTGATCTCCTCCCTACCCTCTGCTCTTTATTTCTCCTCTTCTGCTGGGAATTCTTGGCTTGCAACCAGGTGCCACGCTGGAGTTGAACCAGGGGAAAACAGAGTTGAGCTCTTCAAGTCCTCTCACCAAAGAGCATCGCTCTGCTTGACTCACCAAAACGAGAGTAAATATAGATGGGTGGACAGTTTTTGAATCATTTTTGAATTTCTGTCATTCCCTTTCCATTACTAAAACTCTGTGACAGCGGCTCTCAGCCTTTTCTGTATCACGAATATTCCTCGCTTACACACACCATGGATACCAGCAAGGGCTGTCCTCTCCCGTCACTATGGGGATACAAGGGAGTTATGATGGTTTTCTCCTCCACAAACCTTTTTCTCCAAACAAGGGCAGATATTCCTCATTGTTTCCAGCCCCACTGTTCAGTGGATCACTTCTTTTCATATGACATGTCCCAAATACAGGCAGACTTTAATATCACCAACTGTCACCTGAGTGTGGGCTTCTGAAAAGAAAAAAATAAATTGATCATATCTAAATAAGAAGTTACATTTATTATTTTTCCTTTTAGCATTTTCCTTTTTCTCAGTACATGTTAAAAATACATCCTGCTTTTCTGACTGCTCCATAAACCCTTCTCAGATCTTCCCAGGATAACTGTGCTGTCACTCCCCCACTTCACTCCCCCATGGCTGTGTCTGTCAGGTCACACTGAGCTGGCAGCACCCAGCTTGCAGCAGCTACAAGAGAGATAATTTCCCTCAAGACGCCCCTGGTAACAGGGCAGAGAATTTGTTAAAATTACTCCAAAAGTGACACTTTGATCTCTGTGTACGGGGGAAAGCCTCTCTCCTTGCTCTCTCACAGCTGATCCCACATAAGGAGGACTCCTTGACTGTCAAGAGCAACGAACAACACATTGTTCTTAACTAACCCGTGGAATACATCTTTGATGTGGGTAAGGCACTGCAGAGTAAGGAGATATACATTTAAATTATCTAAAAGAGAAAAAGTTTCTTTTATAAATTTCTCCATTATTGTTCATTATTTTACTGTTGAGGTGACTCTCAGAGCCTTTAAGAAATGCATTTTCCCCTTATCATTGCAGGGATTTTTGCAGTTTCAGGAGGGCAATGCGGAGGTTGTATTTGGTTGTAGGTGAGACATTTAACCTTCTACTGTATTTCACTCACTCAGTAAACTGTGTAAATTATCCTTTACAAGAACGAGAGTGCAATGTCACTGCTGAGTAAGGTGTCCTGCCTGGTTCTGAACATTTCCTCTGGATACAGGGTGTGAGTGAGCATGTAAATGGTTTTGTGCAAGTACAGCAGGTTGGCCTTGTACCGAGAAACTTTGTGTTCTGCTGAAACATTTACTCAGAGGAGCTGTGAAAGGACAGCTCGATAAGGACATGTCCTTCCCTCTTGTTGCAGAAATGTCCTCCAGTTGCAACTGCAGTCCTGTAATGCATAGGCTCGATCCAGCAGGTAGAAATGCAAAGTACAAATGAGAGATTTTTTTCCTTCCTTACATAGGCCTGGTCTGCTCATTAATGATAAAATCATGGAATGTTTTGGGTGGGGAGGGACATTAAAGGTCATCTAGGTCCAGCCCCTGACCCCCTGCCATTGGCAGGGATCCCTTCCACTATCCCAGGTTGCTCCAAGCCTCATCCAACCTGGCCTCGGACATTTCCAGGGATGGTGCAGCCTTATTTCCTCTGGGCAGCCTCTGCCAGGGCCTCACCAGCCTCCCAGAGAGGAATTTATTCCTTAAATCTATATCTACTCTCCTTCATTGTAAAGCGATTCCCCCTTGTTCTGTCACTCCATGCCCTTGTGAAAAATCCCTCTCAAACTTTCTTGTAGCTCCTTTAGGTACCAGATAGAGCTCCAAGGTCTGCCTGGAACCTTCTCCAGACTGAACAACCTCAACTCTCTCAGCCTGTCTTCATAGCAGAGGTGCTCCAGCCCTCATGGCCTCCTCTGGACTTGCTCCAGCAGATCCACATCCTTCTTATTGTGGACCCCAGGGCTGAATGACGTTCTCCAGGTGTGGTCTCAGTAGAGAACAGTACAGGGACAGATTTCTCCCCTCACCTGCTGCCCACACTGCTTTGGAAGCAGCCCAGGACAGGGTTGACTTTCTGAGCTGCAGGTGCACAATTGCCAGGTCATGTTGAGATTCTCATTAACCAAGACGCCCAAGCTGTTTTCCCCCTGAGTGGCTTTGATTCATCCTTGCTCATTTTTGGCCTGATGGTAGTGTTTAAACTAAAATAGGAAGCACTCTGGGCTCCCAAGTTCCTCTATATAGAAAAAGATTCACCTTGAGAGTGTGGCTTAGCTCGTTTAACCTCAGGGTTATCTCCTCTACCTAAAGATCAGGAGAACCAGCAGCAGACCTCAAAATCTCACTCAAGACTCATCTAAGATGGGTTTGCACCATGCAACAGAGAACAACAAAAAGGCCCCAAGTCTGCCAGAGTTCAGGAAACATTTGGACAATGCTCTCAGGAACAGGGTGTGATTCTTGGGGTGCCCTGTTGATGCCATGACGATTTTTTTCCTTTTTTATATATATACCTTTTACATAGCTTTTACATATCCCCAGTGCTTTTAGCATGCATACTTCTAATTCCTTAAGTCTGATAACTTAGCTTAGACCCAATATTCCGTTAAGCCAGGAGACCAAACATCCTGGAGTCCTCGCAGTTGGAGGCGAGAAAGCCCTGCACTATCCTGAGAAACCAAGGTCTTCCCTAGAACGCTGTGTAAACTAATACAGGCCCATCCAGGGGGGATTCCTCAGGATGGGGGGGCTCATTTGAGCCTCTCATTGGGGAATCTTTGATAGATATGCTAATTTGAAAGGTCTATAAATTGTATACGCGATTTATCATTGGGCGTGTGCATTTCGGGGTGCATTTCGGCGCACTGGTGCACCTTTATGGACCCTTAAATAAATACCAAGGTAAAAACCCCTTAACCGTGTCTGGCTCTTAATTCTAAGACTAGGCAAAGCCAACACTGTGCAGGGCAAGGAGATGGACTCAATGATCCTTGTGGGTCCCTTCCAGCTCAGGATATTTTTTGATTCTGTGATTCTATCAGAGACACAGAACTGTCAGTGCAGCGTCATCCCAATTTGGGACTGAAGGTGACACAGCTGAGCTCAGAGTACCCAGGCTTTTTCCGGGCAATCAAAACCCATACTGTACAACAGCTGGTGATATCTTCCAGTTTCTACCTCATAAATCTGTCTATAAGTAAGGTCTTTTGTTTCCACTATTGGCATTAGGACACTGTCCCAGACCCTTCCATCTTAATTCTTAAGACTTTCCAGACTAAATAAATCCATGTCCAATATATAACAATTTATTCTTGCATCACTCTTGCACTATTCTTGCATAAGGGCTCTGAACATCCTGATCTGTGGGTGGCACCCCTGCCCATCGATGGGGTTTGGAACTTTAATATCACTTCCAATCCAAGCCTTTCTATGATTATATGGTTCTATAATCACAGTTCTCTCTCTGCTCAAAGAATCCTTCTCTGTTCCTGAGGTTCACTTATATTAAAGAATAATCACGTTCCATCTGAGCTGCCCCTATCCCAGGCTGTATAAAACACAAACACTCCTAGGTTTTCCTACCTGGCAACCTCTCCATGCCACTGGTCCTTCAGCACCAGCTTGAAGTCACATGTGCTGTTTGTGGGAGCCAAGGATTTTGTACCCCGGTCTGTAAGAGGCCTCATTCCAGTCTCACCAAAGACCTCTCCTGAGAACTCCTCAGCTGAGGCAGCCCTGGGATGTTTGCTTTTCCAGGGCCGTATCATTCTGTGATCAGCAAACACAACGTGCCCTTTTTACTCCCTCATTTTCCACTGTTCCAGCTTTAGAGCTGATTCTCTTGTTATTAATCCCCACACACATGACCTTACTCTTTGTCCCATTATATTTTTCAGTTCTCCATCCAATTCACCTCACTAATACACCAGTCCTCTCCTGAATTGCCTGTACCTCCCAGCTTTGTGCTGTCTACAAAAGTCATTAGTAAAGCTCTATTTTTTAAGGCAGGGTCACCAATGGCAACATTAAATAAGATTAGTCTGAAGACAGAGCATTGTGAAACTCCACTAAAAGCTGCCCTGCAAACTACAAGTTCTCCTCAGAATCCCAGGTCATTTCTTTTTAGTAGTTACTTACCACATTAGTATTTTGGAAATGATCCACATTTTCTCCAGTTAATAATATCCCATGTGGCACAATATTGATATTCATTGAAGTCTAAGTGGATTATGTCTAAAGCATTTTTCTCATCCATAAGAATTGGTTATCCTTTTTAAGGAAAGATATCAGACACAAACAGCCTTTGATAAATCTGTATTCCCTCCCATCTTGATTTATTTTCACCTCCTTTGGTTGTTCCTTTTCTTTAATTATTCATTCATTTTTGTTTTTGGGAAGATTTATTCTAAAGCTTGCACATTTCTGGGGCTGGGTGGTTGCTTTTCTGCACTCATATATGGACGCTATATTTATTATTTGACACACAGATGGAGCCACCCCCAACTTCATACATTTATTAAAGAGCTTTGAGATGGAGCACTGATTTCCTGAGCCAGCTCTTTCAAATATCAAGGATGCTGATTACCTGGCTCTGTATCTCTTCCCTTCTCCCTGGCTAAATGAAACTAGTTTAGAGAGTTTTGTTTCCACTTTGGTAATAGAAATTTCCATGTCCACAGTCCTCTTCCCATTAATCATCTTGTCTTTCCTTAACAGGTTCAACAGCAGAGTCCTTACAGAAAACAGAGCTGAAGTAGACCTTAAACTGCAGGGTCATATTTCCATTATCTTCAATGTGTGCCCTGTATTTCTTATTCCACATTTCTTTCTGTTCTCATGTTTAAGTGCTGAAGAATCTTTGCTCTGTATTTTAATTTTCCTTGTGAGGATTAATCTGAATTAACTTTTAGGAATGCTCATGCTATTCCTGCATTTCTGAACTCTAAAATGCGGTTTCCTCTTCTGAGCTTTTTGCTCTTTGTAAGGTTCTGCTTAATCCCACTTCTCTATTAAGGCAATTTCAGTTGAAGCAGTTCCCCTTCCGAGGATCCTAATAAATCTCATCTTTGCAAAACACAGGTTGAAAAACACCTGTGGTGGCTTCTGTTTTTTTTTTTTCCACCTGCCAGGAGGCAGATTTTACTGAACCTTGAAAATCTTGCCTAAAGGATGCACCTCCATCCTCTCCCATTATATTATCACTTATATTTCACTAAAGTCTTATTCAAATGTTTAAAACAGAATCATAGAACATCCTGAGTTGGAAGGGACCCAGAAGGATCATCGAGTCCAACTCCTGGCATTGCACAGGACACAGACCGAGAATCCCACCCTGTGCCTGAGAGCATTGTCTAAACACTTCTTAAGCTCTGTCAGGCTTGGTGCTGTGACCACTTCTCTGGAGAGCCTGGGAGTTCCATTGATAAATCACCCTATGGACAAAGAACTTTTTCCTGATATCCAACCTAAACCTCCCCTGACACAACTTCAGGCCATTTCCTCAGGATCTGTAAGGTCAGCAGAGAGAAAAGATCAGTGCCTGTCCCTCCACTACCCCTCATGAGGAAGCTGCAGATCCCGATGTGGTCTCCCCTCAGCTTCCTCTTCTCTGAGCTCAACAAGCCAAGTGACCTCAGCCACTCTTCATGTGGCTTCACCTCCAGACCCTTCACCATCTTCATTTCCAATGAATTATTTCAGTTGCAGGAATCACCTTGAAGACAAAAAGAAAGCGATCACTGTTTTTACTTTTGTAAAAATCACTTTTTATTTCTCCTGAAGTAAGTTACCACTGTACCACATAGGATTTTCTAATTATTGAAGTTGCCATAACCACATGGGGCTATGGTGCCATTCAGAGTTCAGGTTTCATGTCACTCTTACTTGGTCCAGCTCCAGGCTGCTGCTAGAAGTGATTCCCGTCCTTTCTGCTGCCCCCACCTACGCAACTGCTAAGCCAAATGTGGGAAGGCACAGGAATGTGCAACCAGGGCCAGCTGGGAAGTGGAAGGAGCAGGACCAGCTGTGTTTCTGGTGGCAACCCACACTGAGACCAGAGTATAACACAGATCAGAACATTAAGTCAGGGGCATTTAAAACACTCCCAGGCACATGGTGGGATTCTTGGTGTCCTGTGCAGGGCCAGGAGCTGGACTCAAGGATCCTTGTGGGTCCCTTCCAACTCAGGATATTCTATGATATTCTATACTCCCAACAAATGGATCAAGTGGCCCACATTTAATTCTGTTGCGTTTGAAATTATATCACTTTAAGATTAAGAGGTCTGGCTCATTCAAGCAGCAATTCATTAATATCTTAAGCTAGTGGACTATGAAAAACATTTTCCAAAGTTAATCATTCTCCCTTTTTCCATTTATCATGCTGATGAATGCAGGTATCCTCTCTCCATTTCTCTACCCCAGCACGGTATTATCTCAATGGCCTGCAGGTGTGTAGATTTGTATCTCATTTTATCAAATCTGTCTGAGAAAAATAAAAGAGTACACTAACTCATTAAACTTAGAGTGCCAGCCTCACTCTGATTTCACATTCTTTAATCAGGCTGATCAATAGACTTCAGCTCCAATCTCCAAACAGATAAATAACTAAGTAAAACAATTTCCAAAAAAAGTTTTATTCTGATGATATGCAAGTAAATGAAAATACTAATTTCGATTTTATATAAAGCCTTCAAGATACATTATTCAAAAGCACTTTGTGAACTGAAGTAGGAAATTGATCCGGGGATTATTGACTCAGTAGAAGTTCTTCCATTGACTTCACATTAACGCTGGGCCAGGATTGGAATGCAGCTGATCCAGTACTGAAGTGCAGCCACTTCTGATCCATAGTGGAGGTGTTATTCAACAGCACAACACCACCAATTGTTGTGTAAAATTTTGGGACATGTTGTCCTAATGAGTTCTATCGTGATTTGACTTCTTGGTGAAATTTAAGCAGGCAGAATAAAACTCTTTAGCTTGTACTCAGCCTAAGACTAAGATGTCCTTTCTTAACTATCCTCATCTGTCCTACTGATTGCAAGTGATCATGGAATAGTTTGGGTTGGAAGGGACATTAAAGATCCTTTAGTTCCAATCCCCTGCCATGGGCAGGGACACCTTCCACGAGACCAGGTTGCTCCATCCAACCTGGCCTTGGACACTTGCAGGGGTGGGCCAGCCACAGCTTCTCTGGGCACCCCGTGCCAGGGCCTCAGCACCCACTCAAGGAAGAATTTCTCCCAAATATCCCATCTAACCCTGCCCTCTGACAGTGGGAAGCCATTCCCCCTTGTCCTGTCACTCCATGCCCTTGTTCAAAATGCCTCTCCAGCCATTTTGGAGGTCCTTTAGCTGCTGAAGGGTGCTCTAAGGTCACTCCAGAGCCTGGAGGGGTGGGGGAAAGGCCTTTTTAAGATTTGGGTTTATTTCTCATTATTGTACTCCGATTTAATTGGTAATAAATTCAATTAATATTTGCCTGATTTACCAAAATATATCTAATATCGATATCCAACTGAGACGGACAAAAACTCTCTCACAGTTCAGAGTTAGAAAGTGCATGTTTTATTTGGTGCCAGGCACTGTGTGGGATAGCTCCCTAAGACACAGGGCCCCGATACAAGCAAACACGATACCTTTTATTTCTAAATATTATGAATATCCAAAATACAAATGCATATTCGTAACATTAACACCTCCCATTCTCCGCTTCGTATGGAAATGAGCTTAAATGTCATTAAGCATGCATAGTGTGTGTTCTGAATGGAGTTGGTGGTCTTGAATTGGGTCAGTGGTCTTAAAAAGATGAAGTAACTCATCTTCCTCATTTTGACCTTTTCGCCTCTCTGAACTTTAACAATCCTAATTAATTTAGTGACCTCTAAGTTTCCTCTTGCGTGACTTTTGAACGGGTTCCCACCAAGGGAGGAAATTGGCAATTGTCCTTGTTCCCTACACCAACTTATCAAAGTTTCTATTCCTCGTTCTAAGCACAGCTAAGCAAACATGCAAATAACAGATCATCAGTTATTTGGTAATCAGTTACTAACATCTTAAAACCCATTTCAAGTCCAGCTCTCTTAACTATTTTAATTAACTCTAGCCGGGCCCACATTCCTTCCTATTCCAACTAATGTCAACACAGCTAGCCTATAACTAAAATCTTTATGTTTCTTCTAAATCTATGTTTCATGCCAACTTGAGTCTGTTTTGCCCAATTTGGTGATTGGTGAGTGTTTACTCCCTGTCCTTATCTCAAATCATGAGTCATTATGTTTTCTCTCCCCTGTCCAGTTGAAGAAGAGGAGTGACTGAGTGGCTTTGGTGGGCACCTGGTGTCCATCTGGGGTCAACCCACCACCACAGAGTGCTCCAGGTGGGGCCTCACCAGAGCAGAGAGGGAGAATCACCTCCCTCGACCAGCTGGCCACACTGCTTTACATTGAAGGAACTTTAACTAATTCAGGATCCAGGGATTCCCCATAATGCAGCCACAAACTGGAACATCTGTTCAGCTTTGAAGCAGAGAAAGCTTTACCTTGTGGATGCCTCTTTTGCACCATCCAGCCTCTTCCTTGGAGGTCTGCCATCGATGATAGCTTTGAAATGGCTGAACAACCAGGATATTTTAAGGAAGTACATTTAGTAAAGGCGGGGATGAGGCGCTAAAAATGCCCAGACACCGCAGCACAGACCCAAGTGTAATGTGCCAGTCTCAGAGCTGCTGTGTGTCCTCCCTCTCCAGTCAGAAGCACTTCACAGACCTGTGCTCATCTCTCCCACTTACAGAACACAAAGAACAAAGCTGTCCTAATGAGAGCAGGGTTTATTTGCACTCAGCATTTATTCCCTTTTCGATAAAGGATGCTCAGGCTGAAAAGAATCAGTGATAAAACCTCTCCTCTGAAACATACAGTTGTAGCTCACTATGATAGTTAGTAAAAGCTCATTTTTCAGAAGAAAGGCAAAGTAATTTTCCAATCCCTGGGCAATCTATTCAAGAGCAGGAACGAGGCTCAACAACATTACAAAGGGCATCTATCGAGGAAGGTAACCTCTATCATTTCATCGGACACCCTCTAGGAAAAAGCTCTTCCATATGAGGATTAGAGAAATTCAAGCAAATTCCCTCTTCTTTATCACATCAGATGTGTTTTGTTTAACCTTAAGGGTCCTCTGCAGTGTATTTTTACACCCTTTTGACGCTCTCCCCCAAGAGGTTGCCTAGGATCCCCTCTTTCATGAGCTGCAATGTCATGTTGCTTTTTTGGCTGTTCCTTCATTGGCTTTATGGAGCTTTAGGGCCCTTTTTCCACACAAAAGCACAGCTCTGCCTAGCAGGATCGAAAGCAGCTTTAACCCAGCTGCGTGATTAGCACATTTTTCTAGGACATGGGAATGGTGGATTGGAAACTTCCCAACCTGTGAGACTTGAGTCCAAACCACCCACTTCCTACACGAAGAAGATAATCTCTATTATACTGCAAAAAGGACAGATTTTGCATTACCAGACAGTCAGGACTGTGTCATTGGTGATCATTACATGCACCCAGAACATGCTTTTGAGATGAGCTTCCCTGGGGTGATGGAGAAGAGAACCAGGGTCCTGCATCTCATGAAGTGCTGGGAAGGAATTGCTCAGCTTCAGAGAGCAGCACCTCTGGATATGCACCGGAGAAAATTTCAGGTATCTAACACTTAATATTTCCTATCCCTGGACTCCCTCTCCCTGGGGGTGTTAAAGACCAGGCTGGATGGGGCTCTGAGGAACCTGGTCTAGTGGTTGGTGTCCCTGCCCATGGAAATGAGATATTTAAGGTCCCGTAGAAGCCTAGAAGATAAAGGGGGCTGATGTTCATCTCTCAAACACCAATAGCTGCATAGCAGCAGAGCCAGCCAAGGATTGTTGTGGCTGAAAGAAGGGGCTATATGGAGGTAGGGCAGTACTTTTTGGGACAAACATCCTTGTTCTGACCCCTGGAGATCAGCACAACTCAGCAAAGCCCAGGCACAGGAATGAGGTCAAGAATTGGTGTAAGAGGGTTCAAGACCATCCAAGACCCAGAAGCCTCCATCCCATTCCCAGACAGGTCTAGAAGAACAGGCTGTGGATGACAACTTATTTGCATAGAAAGTGAGAAATTTATCTCCAGTGTGGGGAAAAATTATCTACAAAAATGTACCCCCATGATGCCTGGGCGCATGGGCACCCCAGGACTCTGGGCACCCCATCAGCTGGATCAAGGCTGATGGAGATTGCTGGAGACAGCACTGGTGATTCCTTTATTTTCCTTTTCCCCTTCCCTTCCCTTCCCTTCCCTTCTCTCCCCCTTCCTTTTCTTTTTCCTTCCCTTTT
>NW_008246063.1:1464543-1470069 GCF_000691975.1 Corvus brachyrhynchos
CTTCCCTTCCCTTCCCTTCCCTTCCCTTCCCTTCCCTTTCCTTTTCCTTTCCCTTCCCTTTTCCTTTCCCTTCCCTTTTCCTTTCCCTTCTCTTCCCTTTTCCCTTCCCTTCCCTTTTCCTTTCCCTTCTCTTCCCTTTTCCCTTCCCTTCCCTTTTTCCTTTCCCTTCCCTTTTTCCTTTCCCTTCCCTTTTTCCTTTCCTTGCCTCCTCTTTAATTCATCTCTCTTACTTCTCTTCCACTCTACCCATTTATCCAGACCCCACTGCCAGTGCTTACACAGGAGGTCAGGGAATAACTTATATAAATGTCCATGCCACGTGTGCAATTTACTAATAAAACTTTGTAAACTTTGTCTGACTATTGCTATTCCTTTTGACCAGGAGCATCTACAAATCTTGAGTGCTCCCCTTCCCTTAAGGACGGGACTTCACAGTTCCTTCCAACACCAAATATTGTAAGACTCTAATAAGAAAAACATTGGCATTTATGGACACAGGTGCCTAAAAAAAACCCTAGGAAATCTTTTCTCAGACAGTTTTGCAGAGTAACCATCCCAACCTTTTTCATGAAACAGGGCCTAATTACTAAAATTTCTTAATTTGGATCTAATTTCCAGTGCTAGAAAGCAACCAGAGATCCAATCAATATTGGCAACCTGTACTACAATCACCTTGTTAGCTAAAGTGCTTCATGTGGGTCTGGGTGATATCTTGTTGTCTGATTTCTTGCTCCCACTATTGCTAAATGCAGTCATGACACTGAGAAATTTTAGGAGGAATTTTAGCAACATAAATAAGGGCAAAGGAAAGCATATTTTCCTGATCACAGACTATCTGCCAGCCATTCAGATGGGAGGGGAGGAGCTGATTTAGGCTGCTAAATTTAATTAAAGCATATGTTCTTGGGCTTTGCAGTGGGCTATCCTTAAATCTCCCTTACCTCGTCCCCTTTCCAGGTCGTTACAAAATTTAAATCACATTGAAAGGTTCTTGTTTCATTACCATGCAATATTTTTTCTCTACTTCCTCCAGAGAGATGATATAGAAGCCCCCATCAATAAGATATTAAGACCCTTTTCAAGAGGACAGCAAAATTAACATGCTTGGAGGATCTATCAGGAAAGAAGTTATCACTTATTAAAGGTATTAAGAAATATAAGATGATGGCATTTATCATTAGAAGACCTAGAGGTAGATGGAAGATTTGAAGAGGCACATGATGCCTGTGGTCACAGCCCAAATGGGCATCAATGACACAGGTAAGGGAGGTCCTGTGTGTGGAAGCAAAAATTAGGCTCCTAGAAAAGAAACCAAAAGGAAGGTGATGTTCTCTCCTTATCTCTTGCAGGTCCAGGGAGACTGGTGGAGAGGCAGAGTGTGAATGTAAGACAATTTCAGGCTCATATGACATGTGTAGCATGTCAAAATCCAGCACAGGAGAGACAAAGTTCACCTGAGGCATTATCACTTAAAATCAGGGGGGCTGGGAGGGAGCTTTTAGAGTGGGGAGTGAGGGAAGCCAAACCAGAGCATATGGTTTGGGATGACATTTCTAAAGATGAAGACACAAATGTAGGTACCTCTCAATGAAGAATAGGTCATGGGAAGTAAATAATCAAAGAGAAAATGGAAAACAAAAAGACTGACATTTGAAAAGGCTGTCAAGACAGGAGCTAACGTGGCAGTAGGTGTTTTACTATGTAAATGCTGGAAACCTCAGAAATGCCGGCGATGGAACTGGCCCTTTTGAGCCTGAGTAAGAGATGGAAGTGCACAGATCAAAAACTTGGTGGAGGGAAAACAATCAAAGGGACACTGTATCAGATAAGCCATATGCTGGCAGGAGAGAGGAAAACACATCAACAAGAATCTCTGTGAACTGAAACTCCAAGCCAAGATGGAGCAATGCACCCTTGGGGCACTTGACCTTCCTACACACTTGTACAGAGGTACTACTGACTGATGCCAAAAAACTAAAAAAGGTAGGGATGGCAGGAAGTGGAATCGTAAAATCATAGAATGGGTTGGGCTGCGAGGGATATTAAAGGTCATCTCATTCAACCCCCTTGCCATGGGCAGGGATGCTTTCCACTATCCCAGGTTGCTCCAAGCCCTGTCCAAGCTGGCCTGGAACACTTCTGGGGATGAGGCAGTCACAGCTTCTCTGGGAAACCTGTGCCAGGGCCTCAACACCTTCACAGGAAGAATTTCTTCCAAACATCCAGTCTAAATGTCTCATCTTTTTTAGTTTAAAAGAAATACCCCTTGTTCTGTCACAATAGGCCCTGATAAAAAGCCTTTCCTATGAGCTCCCTTTAGGTACTGGGAAAGGCTCTAAGGTCTCCCTTCTTTGCTCAGTTGGGCCGAACAATCCCAGCTCTCTCCACCTGTGTCTATAGCAGAGGCACTCCAGTTCTCTGGGCATCTTCATCTCCTCCTCTGGACTCGTTCCAACAGGTCCACATCCTTCTTATCTCGGAGTACCCAGAGCTGGAAACAGAAGTCCAGGTAGGGTCTCACCAGAGGGGGGTAGATAGGCAGAATCCCATCTGTTGACACGCCAGCCGCACTTCTGCTGCAACCCAGGACGTGGCTTCTCATCCACCAGCATTCCGGGTGATTTCAGTTCCCTCCGCGGGGACTGAGCAAAGGTCACATCTGAGTCTGAAGCAGCAGCTGGTGACTGATCCCAGAAGAAGATACGTAACCCCTGGGTTGCTATAAAAATCTAGTTCCAAATCTCATCATGAAGTCAGCAATGTGCAGCAAATTCCATGATGTACCTTGCATCAACATCCCAATGCGAACAAAGGGGCTGAGCATCCACCAAAGCTCTGTTCCAATCCAGCAGCAGGACTGGGTAGAAATAAACTCTTAAAGAAAAGTTAAAAGGGGAAGTTAAAGGAATTAAATCTTGACAGGTGTTGACAGTATTGTCAGGGTGTTGAGTAGGAAACAAGCCACTGGTGTGTTGCTGGTTTGCTCTTGGAGAAAAAATTGAGCCAGCAAGGTTGAACAGAAGGGTAAAACTGATATTAGAAATAAGAGGAAATATGGAAGAAACAGGGGTGATAAACATCCCAAACCCTCTTTGAGAGGATTCAGGAAAGAGCCTGCCTGAAAAAAGAAAGTTTGGATTAAAAATACAGAATAACCACACACAAAACAGCAGGGTTGGATACATTTACCCAAGAGTTTTACAGCAAATAAAAAATTAAATATCTAAATTATTAACAGCAATGTGCAATGTTTCACTTAAAGTGTCCCTGGTATGTGAAGACTGGAGAGGATCCAGGACAGATCCAGGGAACTGCAAACTTATAAACCTGACATGTGAACCAGACAAATTATCTGAAACTTTGATGAAGGGAGGTAAAAAGGTTTCACTTCTGGTTAACTGCACCTTATAGACATCTTGGGGTTTTTTAATGAGTTAACAGGGTGCCAATAACCCAGGAAATAAAATTATTTTGGGTGGCCAAAAAAAAGTTTAACATAACAAGAGGTATTTAAAGGAAATAAGCAGCCTTGGGATAAGATCATCCTCTTATCTGGTCTTGACTGATACAAAGAATCTTTTAAAGGCAGGAAGCAAAGGGGGAGAGCAAAAATTTGATTTCTTCTAGTGCAAGGGACTTGTGTCTTTAAATGAAGGCAATGGGAATTAAAATAAAACAAGAAAATTCTTCATGCAGCAGGTGTCAGACATGAAAAATATAAATGGACATTTTTATGGGCTTAAAACTGGGTGGGGAGCTGGAGGAAGGAGTCAGCAAGGATCACAACAGGGCCAGGAAATCTCAGAACTGAAAGCAGTTGGAGATTGGCAGAGTGGTCACAGAAGTCTCCCCTGTGCTCTTCTGGCACCCACTTTTGGTGATGGGAGGAGAAGAGGGGTCAAATGTACCTGGGTCTGAAACAACAACTGATTTTTAAAAAATGTTTATTTTAAAACAGAATGGGTTTGAATTTCTTATGGGCTTAATCAACCCAACCCTTCCCACAGAAGGGGGAATTGATTGTCCAAATCACAGAATAGGTAGGGCTGGGAGAAGTTTCAGGAGATTGTTTGGTCCATCCTCAAATCATCTCAACCATCACAAACAAACCACTTCCACTGATGATTTGTGATTTCATCTGGTTTTGAAAACTTCCAGCAGCCAAAATTCCAGGCCTTCTCAGGTAGTTTGCACAAGTTCCTTACAAACCTTAATACCAGACAGGGGTTTTTCATATCTAAATTAAATCTTCTCCCAGCAATCCAAGCCAATTTAAGCCAATGACTTCTTGACCTATCCTCAGTGGGCATGGAGAACAGATTTTCTGTTTCTTTTTGCAGTAAGGCTTCATGTATCAGAGAAATTATTCCCATTTCCCCAGATCTTCAATTTTCTAGAATCACCAAGCTCATCTTTTCTAATCTCTGTTCCTAATGATATTGTCTAGATCTTGGATCTTTCTTGCAGTTGTTTTTTGGACTTTCTCTCACTGTCTTATACGGTGGACAGAAACTTCAACATAAGTTCTGCTCAGTCCTTACAGGCACTGGGAAAAGCATGTTTGCTTTTGGCATTGAATCCCCAAAACTTAGTGTTTGTCTTTCGGCATTTTTAGAAGTTTCTTTAGGAAATGGAAGATTTTATCACATCTCTCAGACCAGTATTATTAGTTAAAAATGATTCTTCAGTGGCACTTGCAGTTTGAACAGAGTAATAATCTGTTGTGAGAGACGTATAGAATCATAAAACCACAGAATCATTAAGGTTGGAAAAGACCTCCAAGATCATCGAGTCCAAGCATTGACCCAGCATTGCCACGTCTGTCACTAAACCATGTCCTTAAGTGCCACATTATGTAGCACAAATGTGTAGAAAACCTTTTACCTTTGAAAATGTGTAATTTGGGGAAAAAAATTATTATTAACTATTAACTGCATGAGAGCAGAGGCAGGAAGAACAATTCTTGACTAATGAGTGGTAGTAACTGCAGCTTTAATAACAGTAACAGACTTGGTTCTGTTAGAGGGAATTCAGCCTTAAAACTGGGAAATGAATTAAACCACAATTAGATGTTTTAAATCCACATGTTTTTCTTATTTTCTATTTTGTATTTTTTTCCATTTTCTCTTTTTTCTATACAACTATTTATATTTCAGGGGTTCCTTTTCCCAGCTCCTAATTTCACAAGTACACCATAAAAAGGTTTTTAATTATACTCTTGATACTTTGATGTTTTTAGATGTCCCAGAATGGTTTGGGATGGAAGGGACCTTAAGATTGTCCCATTCCAGCCCCTCTGCCATGGGTAGGGACACCTTCCACTAGACCAGGTTGCTCAAAACCACATCCAACCCATCCTTGGGGATGCACAGTCATAGGGAAGAACAAGACACTGAGATTTTCAGAGCTGAAATCTCTTGGTTCACTCTCTGCAGTGCTTTCCTTGCATCCTCGTACCTGCAGCTCCTGGACCACAGCTCCTCTGCGTCCTCCAATTTTTCCTCCTGATTATCCAGGTGCAGCACT
>NW_008246063.1:1470116-1470524 GCF_000691975.1 Corvus brachyrhynchos
TAAGTGGAGTGAGGGATTTGTTCCGACCTCTGAGTCTTCCTCGCAATCAGCCGGTTTAGCCCCGTTCCCTCACCGTTGTGTTACATCTGTTGCTCTCAGCATGGGCTCCTTTAGCTCTGTCAACATCACTTTCAATTGCCACTTGTCATCCCTGCTACGAGCTCGATTTAGTATCTCCAGCTTCCATAAGCAAAACTGATCACCAGGATTACTGGGAGTATTGGACACGCTTTATTGATGAGGTGATTGACTTATCATTGCCTCGGAGACAAAGTTTTTTATATTGGCTCACGGCTTTTATTTTCCTAATTCAGATGCAATCACATGTCTCCAGAAAAGGAAGGGTCAAATGTAGCAATGCTCAGATAAATCCAGACGAAATGCCACTAAAATCCACAGCTATTGCAG
>NW_008246063.1:1470564-1475166 GCF_000691975.1 Corvus brachyrhynchos
ATGGCTCGTGATTCCTCCTTGTGACGTACCAGACCTGCCAGGCAGTCACCAGCTTGGGACATGTATTGCTGCCACTGCAGTACTTGGTGAAAACATCTGTTTTATGCCAGATTTTGCTCAGTCCTGGAATTCAAGTCTCACTTGGACTTTAAATAGACTGAAATAAGGTTGTTCAGGGATTAGCTGGCTTTTTCCAGACTCCTTTTATTGCTGCTATAATATCTTTTTTTATTAAATTGCTCACAGGTAACAACATACGGATGTGCTGTGATAAGCTCTCTGAGCCGTGCTGTTTTCAGGGAATCTTGGGTCACTGGATGGATGTCTGGAAATAGGAAATAAGAATCAGCCTTGGTTTTGTGAAGCATTGAGGCCAACTTGTGTTTGTTGCTGTGCTCCTTGCAGTTGACTTGTTTGGTGTATAAGGCATTTGAGTGGAAAACAGCATTTTTATCAAAGAAAAAAGAGCTTTTCCAACTGTGAGAGTGGCAAATTAATTCAGGATTGAAAAGCTAAGTATTGCTAAAAACCCAGCTTTATTTTGTCTAGCAGTCTTCAGGAAAGCCACAAGCCCAGCCTAATTACTGAAAAGAGCAGGAAAAAATAGTAAAAGAAGGCAGGAATCTGGGAAGGAAAGGGGGGAAAAATTTCTTATTTAAATGTGAAAAGAAACTCAACCAAATAAAAAAAGAAACTTCTCAAAAGAAGTGTTGTGGGGTTTTGTTAATTTTTTTTTGGTTGTTTTCTGGTTTTGGGTTTTTTTGCTGTTGTTTTTGCGGGGTTTTGTTTGTTTGCTTGGCTGGGGGGTTTTGTTGTTTTTGTTTGGTTTTTTTGTTTGTTTGTTTTTTCAAGTGGAGACTACTTAAGCACAAATGTAAAACTATCCTAAATAAATAATTCTTAGAACATTTTAAAATCTGGAGAAATTTATTTGTACATACTCCAGACAAATATCCAGGCTTTCTCCTTCATGTAATTGCAAGGATAAGTTGCTCTTTGTTCTTCCCTTATGTTTACATGGATATTGGGAATGACACAGCAACTGCGTCCTAATGGGATAAATTAAGCACTCACTGACACTTTCTTGTGATATATTTTTTAGTTACCTCACTTTTCATGAACTCAGCAACACTTCCAGTCAATCCAAAACAGGGGAGAAGTTAAAAGCACCTTAGGTTATATACCTGATGTTAAGAACATAATCCAAATTATAACCTAAACCCCCCCACTCTATTTAATGCAAGTTATATGTCTGGGTTCTCCTGCTTTGCAGAAAAGGCCTGTAGTATAGGAATGAGTTATTTGTAAGTATATAATAGGGTGTAATACAAATTGTTACAGTGAACAAATCCACACGTCTTAGGAAAAAAGTAACCAAGAGGACAATTGGATTACCTTGCCATAAATACTTCAATGGCCCAGCTATTAAGAAGTTATGATTTAAGATGATTCACAAAACAAACCTGTGAGCCAAAAGGAAACTCCTTAAAGAGTGGAAGCAATTCCCTAAAGACACAGCCAGCCTAAGTGGATAATCATCTCTGTTACAGTGCGGATACTGTAATAAGCGTATCAAACGAGGCCCGTGGAAAAGAAATATCTATGGACAGATTCTTGATAGATGTTTCAGAGATGTTTATTTCTCCAGCCGCATGGCCGGGATCTGCCCAGGTTCTGAGGAGCTGCTCAATCACGGGACCCGAGGGTCCTTGCCCACGCAGGGGAACACAAAACAACCGATGGGGAACGAGGCTGACCAGGGGCGAGGGAAACTCCGTGTCTCCCCCCCAGGGCCCCTCTCCCAGGACCACATGGCAAGGGGGAGGGCCCCAACACATCTCAGCAGGGATGAGGTGAAAGCATCACAGCCGGATTTGTTTAAATTCCAGCAGAGATCCTCCATTTCATCTTCATAGAGGAATTGGGGCAGTTTTCCAAAGCAGAAACCCACTGACAACTTCACCCCCAAGTCACATTTGCCAAACCCCTCCAGGTACATAGGTCTGGCCTCAAGGAGTTTTGCTCATGTGGAATGAAATCACCGCTTCCACCCTGGGAAACGCCACACAGCAGCTGGGAAATGGGCAACCTCCTCCCACTAAAAGATGAGAAACATGAAGATTAAGCTGTTTTAATAAAATTTTGGCCCCTGGAGCTTTTGGTTCCCATACATCTGACTGTATATTTTTCAGATTTATAGATGTTATCACTGTGGGATGGAACAAAGCTGTTAATTATTTGGGTTTTTTCCCCTAAATTCAGAGAAAGCAACATCTTGATGCACAATGCCTTGCCTTGCTTATGCAAAAGACCTGACTTCCACACCACGCCCAAAACCCACCCTTGGTCTTTCTAAAAGCTGTTACAGATCAATAAGCAGCTGTTAATAACAAGGACCAGCCCTGCTGCACACAATAAGAAGGTTTCCAACAGCTCAAATTCCTGAGAAGAAAAATGTCCCAAGAGAATGTGCAGCATTATTATTGTATGAATAATGCACATATTGATTAAGCAGTATTTCTCCAGCTCCAAAATGCAAAACCAGCAAGACGCAGCCTGCAAACCAAAGCAGTCATATGAGATTTATCCCACTGTAATTTTTATGATTGCTGTCCCTTGGAATACTTGGGCTGTTTTATATTGGCATGTGTTTATATATTTCTTTTCTTATTTACTTTCATGGGGCTCACGCTGGAGGTAAATATGATTTGTACTGAAAATTACTGCAAAATTTTCACACTGGTTTTTGAAATGTAATCTATGCTTCTTGCAGGATTAACTCGCTCTTCCTCCCCCAAAAGAACCACCCAGCAAGACACAGTGTGTTGCACATGTAGCTGTAGTCAGAGGATTTTGCAGACGACAAGCAGACAGCTGTATTTCGTTATCAGTATATTTTTATGTCCCTTCTCCTAAGGGATTTTCTTCAGAGTCCACAGAAATAAATGATTATCAATGCAGCAAAAGATGGAGGAAACTGCTCCGATAGCAGTTCAGTGCTGTAAAACCCTGAAGTTTATGGAGGCTCAGGTGGCCCCTCAGCCCTTTTAAAGCTTTTTTTAGCAGGGCTACTGGTGCAGAACTCCATTTCTGAACAGGCAGCTGGCTTGTCAGTCCCTTGTTAAAATGAATTGTTGGTTAAAGGGTCTATCAAGAAAATCCTCTTTACAACTCCTTTTGCAAGCCAGCCACCACGTAAAGCTGCTGTTGCTTGGCAAATAAAAAGCAAACCCCTCGCAGTTGTACTCCAGACTGCTCTATCAAAGCACTTTGGCTGGGTGAACCTCCAGTCTCCGGCTGCAATTTGTGGTGTTTTGGAGAGAATTAGTGGCTTTAGTAGCAGCGAGTTGGAGTTTATTCATTTCATTTCTGTGAGCAGTGCCCCGGGCACTGTGTGGCTACGAAGGAGGGAACTGACCTGTCAGAGAATCGTGGAATCATTAAGGATGGAAAAGACCTGTAAGATCACTGAGTCCAACCACTCACCCAGCACTGCCAAATTCACCACAAAACACTGTCCCCAAATGCCACATCTACACTTTAATGGGCATTTCCAGGGATGGTGAACCCACTGCTTGCCCTTTACAACGCTTGACCATCCTTTCAGTGAAGAATTTTTCCTGATATCCAACTTGAATCTCCTCTGGTGCAACTTGAGGTCGTTTCCTTTTACGCTATCTCTTGCTATTCGGGGAAAGAGACCAACCCCCGCCTGGCTACACCCTCCTGTCAGGGAGTTGTACAGTGACGCGGTGCCCCCTGAGATTCCTTTCTACAGAATAAACACCTGCAGCTCCCTCAGCCGTTCCTGGGGTTCCCCCCGAGGAGGGGGAAAGTGAGGAGGGCAGTGAGGAAGACGAGAGCGCGGGACCGGGAACACCCCCGGCAGCGGCGGAAGGCGGGCAGCGGCTCCTGAGGGGCAGCCCCGGGCCGCGCCCTAAGCAGGGAGGTGCTGAGGGGAGTGGGCGGGGCCCCCTCGGGCCGTCCCCTCCGCCGATTGGTAGCCGGGTAAAGGGGCTGGGACGCCGCCTCGCGGTGTACTCTGGGAGTTGTAGTCCAAAGATGGGCGCGCGGCCGGCGACACCTGCGGGATGAGGACTACAACGATGGGGGAGGAGGGAGGAGCACGTGGTCGTGGTGGGCGGGGCTGCGGTCGTCACGTGATGTTTGGGTGCCGGCGGTGACGGGCGCGCACACGGCCTGGGAACGCGGGGACAGGGCCGGCACTGGGTGTGTGTGACACGGGGACAGCTGTGTGTGTGTGTGCCATGGGGACAGGGATGGCCTGGCACTGTGTATGGGTGTGCGACATAAGGACAGGGTTGACCTGGCACAACTTGGGTGGGGTGAGTGTGTAACACGAGGATAGGGCTGACCTGGCACTCTGCGCGTGTGTGACATGGGGACAGGCTGGCCTGGGTGTGTGTGACACGGGGACAGGTGTGTGTGTGTGAGATTTGGGGACAGAGCTGGCCTGGTGCAGGGGTGTGTGTGTGACACAGGGTTGTGTGTGTGTGTGTGACACAGGGACAGGGCTGGCCTGGCACAGGGGTGTGTGTGACACAGGGACAGGGCGGGCCTGGCACACGGGGGGGGGTGTGG
>NW_008246063.1:1475321-1488503 GCF_000691975.1 Corvus brachyrhynchos
ATCTGTGTGTGACACAGGGACAGGGCTGGCCTGGCACAGGGGTGTGTGTGACACAGGGACAGGGCTGGCCTGGCACAGGGGTGTGTGTGTGACACAGGGACAGGGCTGGACTGTCACCGGGGGTATGTGTGTGTGTGTGTGTGACACAGGGGTGTGTGTGTGTGACACAGGGACAGGGCTGGCCTGGTACAGGGGTGTGTGTGTGTGACCAGGAGGCAGGGCTGGACTGTCACCGGGGGTATGTGTGTGACATGGGGACAGGGCTAGCACAGGGGGATGTGACGTGGGGACAGGACTGCCGTGGCACAGGGGGCAGTGTGTAATATGGGGACAGAGCTGGGCTGGGGGGGGTGTGTGACATAGGGACAGGGCTGGCACAGCGACTGTGGGTGGAACTTGGGGACTGTGGCTGCTGTTGCACAGCATGGCATGTGTGTAGTGAGTGACAGGGCTGGCCTTGCCCAGGGCTGGGAGCAGGGAGGGACGCACGAGCTGTGAACCACACCTGTGTCCCGTGTCACCGGTGACTGGGTGAGGATGGGATGTCCCTGCACCCAGTTTGCCACTGTCCCACAGCTGCTCATGAAGAAACCCTGATTTATCAATTTCCAGCACAATGACAATATTGGGAATTGCTCCTGGGTTGTTACCTGCCAGGTTTTGGCTCAGTTTTAACTCACAGAGGCCATGATGTTGTTTATTTATTATTTTTTACACCTTCCAGGCTCATTCAGGGAGCTTGAGGCAATGGGATGCATTTGGAAGTACAAGGAGAGGAAATAAAACCTCTTTTAAATGTACAAAGCACCTCTTTCTGCAGTGGTCCTCGGCTGACTGCAGAAACTTTTTTTTTGGTTGCTTTTGTATTTTGAAAAGTGTTTGTGGTTTGAAGCTTTTAATAAAAGCTCCCCTGAGCTGTGGGGTACAATTAACCTCGGGCATCTGGTGCCGGAGTGGACTTTGCTGGGGAAACCTCGTGTTCCCATGGAACTGCTCGGTGTCTTTGTGTGCATATCAAAAAGCAGAGGGTTTGGAAAGCTAAAAGCACGTTTCATTCTGCCACCAGCACACTGAATATGCCCTGCAGAACCCTCTGCTTGCTTGCATTTGAAGTTTTCTGTGACATTTTGGAGCTTGAGGTGCATCCTTGTCTCTGGGAGTGCTGCAGGAACAAGGAAATGTTTGTTTGCAAACCCTTGCGTGGGGTGGCGGCCTCAAGTTTTGCTTTGTGCTTCATTCTGCACAAAGGATTTAAGATTCAGCAGACTGAATCCTAAATTTTTACTAGCTGTGTGCTGTGGAGTGGGAAGGATTGATTAAAATATGAGGGCTTTCCCCCACCCTCTCCTTTTTTTGTTTAGCAATAAGGTTTATACTTTTTCAAGCATTTATCCCTTTTTCCAGGCTGGTTTTTGCCTTTGCAGTGGGGCTGTCAACATACAGGGCCCCATCCTGCCCTGCTGGGCTCTGCTGTGGTCCAGGTGTCCCTGCAGGTGCTTCTGGTCTTTAAATCACCACTGACTCAGGCCAGCTGCTGTCTGACCCCTTGATGCTCTCCTGCTCCACTGTCTTCTCCAGCTGTGATGCCCTTTTCCATCTTATCTCCAGATGGACTCTGGATGTTTTCTGGAGTGTTAATCATAGAATCATTGAATGGTTTGGGTTGGAACAGACCTTCAAGATCATCCAGTCCCACGCCCCTGCCATGGACACCTTCCACTATCCCAGGTTGCTCCAAGCCCTGTTCAAGCTGGCCTTGGACACTTCCAGCGCTGGGCCCAGCTTCTCTGGGCAACCTGTGCCAGGGCCTCACCACTCAGTAAAGAATTTCTTCCTAAAATCCAATCTAAATCTACCCTCATTTAGCTTAATGCCATTTCCCTCTTGTCCTATCCCCTTGTCCTGTGCTCTTCTGGAAAATCCCTCTTCATTATGTTGGTGCAAATTCAGGTTTTAAAATTCCTGATGTGTCAGGGCATTGCTGTCTGACCCCTTGTTGCCTTCCTGCTCCACCATCTTCACCAGCTGCAACATCCTTTTCCCTCTCATCTCATCTCATCCTCAGGTTGGTCTCTGGACTTTTTCTGGACTGTTAAATGTGCTGATTCCCACTTTCCAGTGGTCATCCAAGCAACAAACCACCGTTCTTGCATTCTCCAAGGCCTCCCACCTTGCTGGTTTGCTTTTGTTTATTAATGCAATTAAAAATTAGCCCGACCACTGATGCAGCTTTGATGGACATGGGAGAGGCTGATCAGTGCAGCCACATGTCCTGCTTGGTCCAGGCTTCTGATTCAGATTCCATCCCTGTTTCCCCCTGCTATCGTGTCTAAAGCAAGACTTTACTGTGAGGGTGAGGAGGCCCTGGCACAGGTTGCCCAGAGAAGCTGTGGCTGCCTCATCCCTGAAAATGTTCAAGGCCAGGTTGGATGGGGCTTGGAGCAACCTGGGCTAGTGGGAGGTGTCCCTGCCCATGGCAAGGGGTTGGAACTGGATGATCTTTAAGATCCCTTCCAACCCAAAGTGTTTTGTGATTCTCTAAGTTATTTATTTGAGATTGGCTAAAGAGACTGATAGAACAGAGATTTCAATATTGCAATATTCTATTCCCATCCTGTCTTGTGCAAGCAACCTCATTCATTTTCTCACAACTCTCTTTATTTATTTATTTATTTTAAATATTTTAAACCTCTTATCGTTTACTCCTCATCATGCAACCCTCTGGTGTGACCAGGCTTCCCAGCAAGCAAGATGCTTGCTCTGGGTCTGGAGAATCTTTACTGGGAGTGGAGGAGAAATAAGTATTCTGTGTCTTAATAAATTTGCACATTGAGATTAAAGCACTTAAAATCTAATTGAAAAGAAAAAAAAAGACGGAAGCTGAGAATGAATGAGTCTGTGCTTCTCTTTCCTTATAAATATATATATGAAATGGTATTTTGAATTGTTGGTTCTTCTGGGATTTCAGGAATATTTAAATAGAAAGTGTGAAAGGGTAAATAATATCAAGATAAAAATAATACTTTTGATTCCCTCCTTGTACCATAAACACATTCTGCTCGATGAAAGTGGAATGAACTGTTGAAAATTTTTAATTTACTTTTCCCATCTTTATTATCCTCCTTCCTGCAGTTCACCTACTTTGTGCAGTCGGGTGAGCTGGGTGGCTCTCACTTGGGTTTTTATGGACCTTCCCAGGGTTGCTGGTGCTTCAGGGGACTGGAAATCTGTGACACCTGAGGGTTTTGGGGGGGCAGGAGGCGCCTCTGACTGTTTTATGTAGGGGTGGAGTCGTCATTGTCAGGGCAAAGGCTGCTTTCACTGGAAAGGATGAGTGTGTCCAGGTTTGATCCCAGTGAGGATGGATGGATGGATGATGAGTGACTGGGTTTTTCCACCCAGGGCATGGTTGGTCATGTGTTCAACCTCTGGTGTCCAGGCTGGGCGATGAACAGATTGAAGGCAGTCCTGGGCAGACAGGCCTGGAGGTGCTGGTGGATGAGAGGCTGGACATGACCCATGTGCATTTGGAGCCCAGAAATCCAAATGTGTCCTGGGCTGCATCCAAAGCAGGGTGGGCAGCAGCTGAGGGGGGATTCTGCCCCTCTGCTCCACTCTGCTGAGACCCACGTGTAGAACTGCATCCAGGTTTGGGGTCCCAGCATAGGAAGGACATGGAGCTCTTGGAGCAAGACAAGAGGAGGCCACCAAGGTGATTAGAGGGATGGAGCCCCTCTGCTCTGCAGCCAGGCTGGGGGCTGGGAGAGCTGGGATGTTCAGCCTCCAGAGAGAGCATAAAGCCTCTTCCAGTGCCTAAAGGGGCTCCAAGAGAGCTGGAGAGGGACTTTGGACAAGGGCCTGGAGTGAATACAACAGGGGGAATGGCTTCCCACTGACAGAGAGCAGGTTTAGATTCAATATTGGAAAGAATTTCCTTGCTGTGAGGCTGGGGAGGCCCTGGCACAGGTTGCCCAGAAAAGCTGTGGCTGTCCTATCCCTGGAAGTGTTCAAGCCCAGTTTGGACCGGCCATGGAGCAACCTGGGACAGTGGAAGGTGTCCCTGCCTATGGATGACACTGGATGATCTTTAAGGTCTCTTCCAGCCCAAGCCATTCCATGATTCCTGACCATTAGAATGTGTGTGCTTTCCCATGACATGATCTACTCAGTCTGAATTTAATACAGCTATTTAAGCATGAG
Source organism: Corvus brachyrhynchos (assembly GCF_000691975.1). Classification (NCBI taxonomy): domain Eukaryota; kingdom Metazoa; phylum Chordata; class Aves; order Passeriformes; family Corvidae; genus Corvus; species Corvus brachyrhynchos. The sequence continues at coordinate 1,479,522 of NW_008246063.1, forward strand.
CCTAAGTCACAGCTGAAGTAGCAGGGTGTGGCTCCATGATGATGCTTGCGGGGAAAATGCTGCAAAACTTCTTCCTCAGCAGCATCACCAACCTTTCAAAGTGCATTGTGTTTTGCAGAACACTTTTTGCAATGTGCAAATCCAAAATGTGGCCCCAAACTTGCGTTGGTGTTTTTGGCAGTGTCATTGGGCACTGCAAAGCTGGAGGGAAGCTCTGCCCATCATTTGATGTTGAGTGCCCAGAAAGCTTCATGAAATATTTGTGCTCTTTTTCTACTGCCAAAGAGCCAGAAGTGTATATTTTGCTGTCAGAAAGGTTCTTTGTGGTTTTTAATAATACACTGTATTTCCCAAAGAATATGGTCAAGATAAGACTCCTACTCCCTATATTTTTCCTGCTTGCCTTGCAAATGGTGGCGTCTAAGATTAAAATAACGCAAGAGTTAAATTAATCTGATTTAACACTTGCAGGGAGGTTTCTATTTAAAACTCTTTTTCTTCGAAGTGTCACTAGTCAGGAAATTCAGTAGGCAGGTGCCATCTCTTTGTTGCAGTGCATGGGCACATCTCTGCAGTGTTTCTGATAATGGAAAAAATAGCATTTAACTAAAATAAAAAAGGGGCAGGATGGATTATCTTATTTTTTTATGTCCATTTTGTGTGTCCATTAGAAAAATAGAGATTGCACTGGTCATCAGTTGCTTTTTAAATATGTCCTGAAGATTGGTATAAAAAATAAGAAGAAATGGTGTATCAGCAGGTGTTTTTGGATGTTTTGGTTTTTTTGACGGGGTGCAGAGCTGTTGGGAAAAGCTCTCCCAAGGGCAGTTTAGGTGTCTTGGCAGTTCATCTGCTGGGATACTGCAAGAATAATCTGGACAATATTTTCTAGCTTCTCCTTTAATGAAGTCAAACTCGGCTGCAATACCTATACTTAGTATTTTTTTGTTTTTTGTAAAATTCCTTTTTTTTTTTGGAAGTAAATACTCATGTTGGGTTAGGTGGTGATTTCTTCACTCTCTCTGTCATCTCTTCCCTAAATAAAAGCAGAAAATAAGTGCAAAATGTTTGATGCTCTTCACTGTGTGGCATTTGTTTTGTTCTTGCTCTCCTGTCCCCCCTGCTGCAAAGCCAGGCATTGCAAAAATATGATTTTTTGAGGTTATAGAGGACTTTATTTGTCCTCCTTCTCCTCTCTGCATACATTTATTGTCATTCTAGTCTTGAATAACTTGGCCATGTATTTTTTTTTCCCCTTGTAGGACCCCTCCATCATCTGGTGCATGGAGTAAAGGAGTGCAGGAGACAGCCGTGCTGTAGGATTTTATTCCAGAGCTGTTGCCATAGTTCTTATTTCTGTAAAATAAAACATTTTCTTCTTCCACAAGAGACTTTGATCACACTCATTGCTGAAACCTGTTGCCTTTTTTTTTCCATTTATAATGAATCTTCTTGTGATGCTTCTGCGTGGAGGAGGGAGGTGCCTCCTTTATTTTTCTACATGTGAAAAACCAGGCAGATTTGGAGGTGTTACAACCCAAATTTTTGGATTAACCCATTTCTTGGCTGTCTGAGATGCCAGAGACTCAAATATGGTATGAGGGAACTCCCAAACTTGCTATTAATGGCTGCTTTGTACGAAATCCCATACACAGCCAGGAATGCTGTTTCTCATCTTTCTTCCCCCACTTTGAAGTTCCCTTATTTATTTGTGATAGGACAAGGGGGAATGGCTTTAAGCTGAAGGACCTGAGCAACCTGGTCTAGTGGAAGGTGTTCCTGCCCATGGCAGGGGTTTCGAATGAGATTATTTTTAAGGTCCCTTCCAACCCAAACCATTCTGTGATTCCATGATTTACCAACCTGTGACATCTCATGACTGTGATCACAGTCCTCATGCAATGGTGATGCCTGTCCAGTTTGTGTAGCCCAATTTTGGGGTGACTTAGGGGAGAAAAATCCTCATGGGCTGTTTGGGGAAGATTTGGATGATGTCTCACTGGGTCTACAAGTTGTGGAATAGTCACTTCAATTTTAGATTCATTGAATCGTAGAATGGTTTGGTTTGGAAGGTACCTTCAGGATCATCTCATTCCAACCCCTTGCCATGGGCAGAGACACCTTCCACCAGACCAGGTTGCTCAGAGCTCCATCCAGCCTGGCTGTGGACACTCCAGGGATGGGAAGTGTTCAGGATCAGAGGGAGCAGTGGTTGCAGCTCACTGGAGGTAGTTGCAATTAGATTGTAGCTGAATTATTAACAAATGCTTTGCAGCATCCCGGGTCCCAGCATGGAGATGTTCACCATGCTCCAAGTTCTTCTAATTTTGGAGATAAAAATGCTGCTGTGCATCTGTTTGGAGATGGGGGAGGTCGATGAGGCTGCAGGTGCAGTGCTGGCTCACTGGGTAGCACCTTGTTTCCTGTAACCCTGTACATGACAGATTTTCTTGTTGGAACCTGCAGATCTTCAGATTTTCCTTTGTGCAAAGTGAATCAAGAGCTAAAACTTAATACAGCTTTTCACAAACAAAACCAATTGATTTGTGATCTCTTGTGACACTATTTGCTTTCTAGACTCTCCTGAGAACCTCCTAATTTCTAAAATACCTGATTTATACAAGTTTAGACAGTGTTAGATAGCTTGAGATGTAATTTACCTTCCCCAAATGTTTTGATGTGTTCTGTTGTGTGTCTGATAATCCCCAGCTGCTCCCTTACCGAGTGCCTGTCATTGCTGGGATGACCCTAATATCAGTCCCATCAAATACTCTGCTGCAGGTTGTGGATGCTCAGTGAAAAAACATGAAAAATTAAGCTTACAAATATATGTCTATTATTAAATTAACAAGTAATTTCTGTAATACAGTGCATAAGATGCTATATATAAAATTCACATATATATAATAATACTGGATGTGGTTTTGTTTGCTTTTATGTTCTGTTTTTTTGGCCTTTGTTTTAAAGAATTGAAAGTTTTAGTTTTTTCTCTGCCAAAGGTGCTGTGGGATTGATGTGGGCAGGGTGAGGCCATGGTGAATACTCACAGCTGTGATCAGGGAAGTTTGTCCAACCTCCTGATGCTCCCCATCCTCTTACGGACTATCCCATGCAGATTTTAAAGCTGTCCAGAACTGTGGTGATGGTGAAAAGTCATTTTACTAAATCTACTTTTACTAATGATAAATACGGTAAAAAAATCTAAAATAATGGAAGTAGTGGTGCTTAAATTGTGTTGAAGCCACTGCATGTTAGAGGCTTGATTTCTCAGTGTCAAGGACCTTCAGCTTCCATGAACAGCAAGTGCTCTAAGATGGAAATAGGTGGCAAAATGTGGGTGTGGAAGCCTGAGAAATGCTGTCCAAAGTTTTTGACACTTCTATTTTAGAGAACAACTGTGTGCTTTCCAAAGCCCTCCTAAGTTTTGATCATGCACCACAGGGAGGTTTCGTAGCTATGGGTGGTTTTTCTAAAAATGTAATGGGTTCTGTCCTAGCCAAGTGCCCAAACCAGCCCCTTGGAGAGGCGTCTTAGCAAGTGGTGAAAACAGGATTGCAATATTTGTGTAAAACAGGGCACCTTTGAATTTGGAAAAGCAAACTGAGAATCTCACTGCAGATATTTTCCTGTTGATCATCTTCAGAGCTGAATCAGATGGGTTTCCTAGGATTCTAGAATGCTTTGGGTTGGAAGGGACCTACTTCCAACCCCCTGCCACGGGTAAGGACACCTTCCACTGTCCCAGGTTGCTCCAAACCCCATCCAACCCAGCCTTGAACACTTACAGGGATGGTACATCCACAACTTCTCTGGTTTCGTCTCCTTTGTCCCAAACATAGGGCAATCACGAGACTGGAATTCTGGTTGGTTGGGGTTTGTTTTTTCCCCATTATGACAATACTGGCAAATTAATTGTCAAGATCCTCTTCCCTGTGCATGGAAATCAAGGTCTGCTTTTTTATTTTCATTTTTCTGTTTCTATTTTCTATTTTTGCACATTATTCACATGTTCCTTTGTTTCCTTTCATATATGCAGATGTCCCACAGGCTCTGAGGTCTTCAGGCTTGCTCTTTTCTCTTTGGCCAGTTCCTTTCCTACTGTGCTGTGCTTGCCATCCTTTTTAAAATTAATTAGAATTTAAGTATAATCTCATACTTAGAAACAGGGTCGTGCATCCTAGTCCTGTTTATGAGGCATTTGAGCACAGAATATAAAGAGTGTGTGCAGAAAATAGTCTGGAGGTCCTGCTGTCCCCAGGGGCACTCACTGCCTCACTGCCTGTACTTCCTGAATTTGATCATCTCTTTTCCTTTGCTTCCTGGTGGGACCAAAAAGAGTTTTTGAGTTTTCCTTGAGTGGCTGCTTTGTGGGCTTGAAATGCTGCTGGCTCCTTCAGTCCCATTGGACTGTAAGATCCTAGATCCTTCTGCTGGGAGGACTTGGCCTTTCCTTCTTTTCTTCACAGCAGAAAGGAAATTGATTTTCAAAATTTGTGGTTCTTCCTGGGTTGGGGCAATAATCCAATTCCTTGGAAGAAAGTGGTGGCCTGCAGGGTAAGGGATGAGTGGTCTCCATTGGTCATTTACATGCAGATCATAGAAGGGTTTGGGTTGGAAGGGACCTTCAAGACCATCTTGTTCCAATCTCCCTGCCATGGGCAGGGACACCTTCCACTCGACCAAACTCCATCCAATCTGGCCTGGAACAGTTCCAGGCAGATGAGTCCTTTGGCTGCTTCCCTCTGCAATGACTTTGGTGTAGGGAGATTTATGCACTTGATGTCCTCCTTGCTCCTTTCTCACGCCCCAGAGGAGCAGATGGTTATCATGAGTGGATGTCATCTCGATGGACATTATCTCAAAGCCTACCAACATCATGATAAAACCCTTGTCGTTGGCTGAAGCAACGTCTTCTGGTGGTTCTCTACCCTCTGTTTCCATTAACTCACCATCCTGGGCAGACTGAGCCTGGTTATTTTGCCTGGCTGGCTGCAAACCACTTTGCAAAGTCGCTTTCCTGAGCAGACCAGGGTGACCTTGCACTCGCTGATTTGGTAGCTGGGCTCCAATGCCGACTCCCTGCGTGGCATCTCATAAATAGCTCCGGTTTTCCGTTTCATTTCCCAGACCTGTTTACACCTTGCCAGAAATAATTACAACCTCTGAGCCTGGGGTTTACTGGGTGAGGGGGAGGAGAGCAAGGAGAAAAACCTGCAATCCATGTTTTTTCGTGCGCTGTCATCAACATGGTGCTGCCAGCGGGATCAGGATCTCCCTTCTGGGGCATGAATCAGGCTGTGCTCACGTCCGCCCGGCATCGCTCCTGTTCTGTGCTTGAGAATTCTTTCCCTTCCTCTGTTCAGCATCATCTTAAATTCATATCCCAGGTGGTGCCTCCCTCACCTGCTTTATTACCTCTTAATGTGTTTTCCCAATAATGTCTTGCACACGGATAAACTTCTCCAGCTTCCCTCGTAAAACCGGCTCTTTCTGCGCTCTTCCTCCTCCGGCGCATGTGCATTTTTCCTCCATCCATGCAGAGCTACTTTTCTCCTTCTTGCCATGTTTCTTTGAGCACCTTGGAGCCTGCGTGTTCTCCTGGAGAGGCGGGGGGGGGGGATTTGCATCCAAGCCGGCGCTCGCTGTGGTCATGTGTGGAGCCGGTGGGGAAGGCTGGAATATTTTTAGCCTGCACTTCTGTGAGCTGCTCAGGGGGCCGCCCACAGCCCAGTATTAAAATAATAGCGGGGACATTGGGTAAGCTCTGCAGCAAAATGTTGATATGCAAATTGCCATCTTAAGAGCAAACCTCAAGGCGATTTTTGGCAGTGCATGCAAGTCTCTGGAGCGGTGTGCTTCGAATAAAGATTACAGCAAAGGGATTTGGCCTGGAGGCCACGCTAGTCTCATTTATTCTGAAGCTTAGCAGAGCTGGTAATTCAGTGTTGGAAGCCAACAGGGTGAAACGTATGCACCTTTAAAAAGGCATTAGATTAGCATTGGTGAAACGAAATGTCACGTCACCTCTGTAACTGAAATTTCCAGGCTTGCAGAATAAATTTGGTTGGGTTTCATTTGCAAGTAGTTCCTGGGCGCTGTCCAAGGAAGAGGTGGCTCTGATAGCAGCAGAGTTGGTTTGGGAGGTTTCAAGGCATTACCTGATCATAAATGAGCTTGTGCCAGCTGATTCCATGCTACTTTGACTTTTCTTTTCAACGGTGATGGACAGCTTGGCTGTTGGAAACCTTGCAGTAAGAAATCAGATCACATATGAATTCCTTATTTTGTTGGGTTTTTTTGTTATTTTCTTGGTTATTAAGGTGGCACTGCTGGGAAGGAAACAGCAGTAAATTCACAGAATATTAGAACAGTTTGTGTTGGAAGGGACCTGAAAGATGATCTCGTTCTGACCCTCTGCAATGGGCAAGGACACCTTCCAGTAGACCAGGTTGCTCCAAGCCCTGTCCAGCCTGGCCTTGGACAGGGCAGCCACATTATCATTTATAATATCATGTCAAGCTTCCCATCCACCTATATCCCCAAGTCTTTCCTCAGGGCTTTTCTCAATGAAGGATTTGAATTCTTTCATTCATTCCAGTTTTTGAGGAGCAAGAACGAATTTGTAGGTGTTTTCATTATTCTTTGTGTCCTTCACCCATCAATGCCTGGGCACTGATGGGTGAAGGAAAAGTTCATATCACAACAAATATGTTGCTCTAGAATTGGAAACTGGCAGTAAATGAAATAACTTGTGAGTTTTGGGGTTTGCTTGGGGTCTTTTTATTTGCTTGGGCTTTTTTAATTCTTGAAGATTGTTACAAATCCATCCCTTTTAGAAGCTGGAGAGGGATGATTTTGAGTGGGAATAAAAGTAGTTGGTAGCTAATTTTTCTCTCTTTGAATGAAGCATGGAAGAACCAGGTGGCTTAGTCTTTGTGGGAACACATTTGACTTTGATACAAGTTTGTGTTGATCAGATCTTAGTTCACTTGTATCCTTTTACTTTAATTATACGTTCCAACACCATGAGACTTTTAAATATCAGATTTTGAGAATGTTCTCTGCCAAAACTGCACGCCTTAAGTGCAGATCCTGTTGGCAGGCATCTCAGGAGCTGCTGACTTCCTTCTTTTGTAACCCCGTCCTCTCTTGCCGAGTTTTTTTCTCCTTAAAATTCAAACGTCGTTTGATAAAACAGCAAAGCTCACGGGTGTGTAGCCCTGTGAAGATCACTGTGTCCTGCTTGCATCCCAACGGAGCCAAGTGAGTACAAGAAAAACATATTTCAAGTTTGGTTCAGGCACATCTTGGATTTTCCTTGTGTCTGTCCTTTGGTACATCCTGCTTCTCCCAGGCCTTAAACGCAAGATGCTGGTTTAGTCTTCTCATGCTGCCTTGTGCCTTGCTGAGGTATTGATTCTTCTCTCCAAGGTCATGAAACTCTGCTCCTGACTATGAAATGCTCCAAGTCTCCACCTCTTGATTCTTCTTCCTTCTTGGTGATTTAATTTGTAGGAATGTTCTTAATCTTCCCCAAAGTTTGTTTTTTAGTGGTGTATCTTCAGGGAATATCACAGCTGACTGTCATGCCAGTGTTTTTGTCTTTCCAGATTGTGTTTCCTGAAATTTCCCATCAAATCTGTGTTCAACTCCTTCTGCGTTCAATCTCCTATTTTAAAGCCTTTATTGCAGGAATTATCTCTTTGCTCTGTATTTATACAACATTTCATGTAATGCAGATGTGATTCCAAAGTGGTGCCTTTGATAACACCTTTAAAATTGTTGTTTTGGTAGTTAACAATCTTGAGAATGCTGTCATTTTAAATAAATATATATAAATATATATATATATATATATAGTACAACATTTCATGTAATGCAGATGTGATTCCAAAGTGGTGCCTTTGATAACACCTTTAAAATTGTTGTTTTGGTAGTTAACAATCTTGAGAATGCTGTCATTTTATATAAATATATATAAATATATATATATATATATATAGGCCAGAGACAAAAATTAAGACATATTAAGACATTGTAGATGTTGATACTTAAAAATCAAATACAAATAATAAAAATGTTTTTCTGGCCCTACCTTGGTTCCTTTGGTGGTTATGACATCAGCTGCTTTCTGTGGGGCAACTGAAATGCTGAACTCTGATCTCAGCAGATAAGAAATATTTTTGTAAAGCTGTGCATTTAGACTAATTCTGTCTGCTGTAGAATGTGCTGAGGATTTGTGATCCTCAGCAAGCACTTGACAGATCTTAACTAGTTCTGCTCTGTCTTGTCAATCAAAATTAAACACCCACCTCACTCCTTCCTACTTTCTCTCTCTTCCAGCCTTTTTATTTAGGTTGGTCATTAAAATTGCTTATAACCATAGAAACGAGGAAAACCCGCCCTTACTTTCCAGAGCCTTAGTGTGATATTCCTGCACTCACATCATGTGAGTTACATACACGATGGCTTAAAAAAAACCCCCAAAAACCTGCAGGTGGGCGGAGTTGTCATTAATTCCTCCCTATACTGGAGTCGTCCCTGTGGATGCCAACCAAGGATCATGTCCCTCTTGCATTCGTGTATGGAGAATGCAAGAAGGACACAAAGGAGAGGCCTTGCTACGGAGAAACCATCAGAAAAAGACTGAATGGGAGAAGAAGACGGATCCATTCGCAGGATGGAACTGGTGGGAGGATGAGATAAGGAGAAGATGGGTGGGCAAGAAGTCTCATGTGCAACGCGGTGTGTTTTTGATCATTTCAATATTGGTTTTCATCCTCCTAGGGCTGCCTTGGGTGCTTTGGGAGATGGGCATAATGATATTTCTAGGAAGTTGGACCACCAGGTTTCTCTGCTTAAGGACCCAAATCCCCACTTGGCAGGATGGGGTGTGCCATGACTTAGCTTGTTCTGAAAAATTGAACTGACCACTGGTTTTTTTTTTTTTTGCTTGTACAGGCAGTTAAAAAATTGTTATCC